>NC_047040.1:42676744-42979774 GCF_011762595.2 Tursiops truncatus | reverse complement strand
AAGGATCCCAAAGCTGGGCTGAAGGTTAGAATTACTGTGGTGATAGTTGAGGAGACATTTAGCTGTAGTAGTCTGGCTGAGGCAGGGCTGGGAAATGACCTAGAGCTGCTTCTTCGACAAGTCTGAGGGCCCACCGGTGAACCACCGCATTGGCTATTCATTTTAAGACAACCAAGTTTGAAAGTCTCTTAATCTTAGAAGGGGAATGAAGAGCTTACTCCTGGGGGAAAAAAATGTTTCCTGCCCACTAAGCGGTAATGGAAAAGAGCTGTACCAGCTACCGTGAGGGTTTGTCTTTTTCTTGGAGGATGTGGTCAGATTTTCAGGCCAGGCTGGAAAACAGTGGGATTTGTCCTCCAGAGCCATTATGATGTGCAGTTGAGGTGGGATGTTGTCCAACCGTCAAGCTGTTTGTCATTATAACTAACACACTGCCTGGCAAAACATTGTGTCATGGGCAGCGAACAGAGGGAGACTTCCTTCGTTATCGTTGTCTTGCCATTTTGGACTTTTCGTTTATGTTGTGAATTGTTTTGTAAAATATAGCACAATTGGATTCCTCCCGAGTACTCATTGCAATATACATAAACAAAATGCAAAGCATAAGATTACTGCTACCAAAGACATGGATGGGGAAGCCTCTTAAATAGTTGGTCTCTGGCTGCAGGCCGTCCGATGGATTCCCCATGTGTGATGAGGCTGGCTGCAAACTGCACCCTCTTCACGGGATGGGATGAATCATCACTTTGTCAAGCCCGGAGGTAAAGACTGACTCTCCCTGGTTGCTTCGCAGTTATGCAAAGCAACGAGGAGCTTCCGACAACAGACAACAGTGGGGAAGGAGTGGGGTGTAGGAGTGGGCCAAGAGGGGAATCCTCAGAATGTAGGATGTTAAAGGTTTTTAACATTTGTCCTTCCTTTGGGTGAGATTCTTCTCTTGTCCCCCTCCCTTCTGCTATTTTCAATAGCTGGACCTTTGGATTTTAATGAAACAGCCTAACAGTAGTTAAAACTGTCATTTAGTATTTACTGTGTGAAGAGGATTTTACACACATTATTTTATTAACCCTCACAACAACTTGGTAAAGTGGGTATTATCTCTATTTTACAGTTGAAACTGAGGCCCAGGGAGTTTGGTAACTTGCCTAGTTGTGTAGGTAACTAGTAAGGGGTAGAGGTGAGATTTGAATTCCGATCTCTGATTCCAAGGTCCACACTGTATGGTATGATATCTTTTAATACTAGGAATGACAGCAGTTTGATTATGTGATTAGCCCTTTGCAGATTGCAAATCACTTTTGCATATATTATCGTAATTGATTTTTTCAAAAACCACTGTGAGATAGGTTTGGAAGGCTAGATTAGTGACATCGCAACTTTTCAAACTGTATTATTGTTCAAAAGCTTTGCTGTTTGATGGCCTGTGTGAATAAACTTTAAGTGAATGAAACTTTAAAGAGTTAGGCTGCCAATGTTTAAAAATAAGTGTGTTTTTGGGGTGAGGGGACATTTAAAAGTGGTGGAATGGAGTAGACTTATAGTCATTTGATATTTATTGAAATCTATTTTAGCCCTTTTTATCTCCCAGCCTTTATTAGAACACTGCACTTTGCTTCTTTACTGAGACCCAATGCCAGAGTGTCTTTTTTAGAAGAGGAATAAGGAGGGAAGGAATGTGATTATAAAGAGGAAGTGGGACATCAGAATTGGAGTCATACACAGCAGCAGGCCGTAGATTTTCCCAGCACATGCTTTTTGTCCTGGCAGTCGCCTTTTACAGAAGACATTCTTCCTTAGGGAAGTGTCAAGGGTCTTTCTTTACAATATCCTCTGACATCATCACATTTCTGAGCTCTGTGGGAACACACATTCCACAGGATTTCTGTGCTCATCTTTTCCCCACAGGGGAAGTGAACAAGCTTAGGCATCCACGTGAAAGTGGAATGGAAGTGGTATCCGTCCTTGGGGTGGAATGGAGTATGGTGCCAGGCAGGAGTCTCCTGACCTTGACCCAGGGGTGACCGCCGAGTGCAGGAGCAGAGTGGATTCGAACACTTGGCGTCATCATCGATTATTTATGGATTTCTTAGAATGCTCCCGGGCAAATGGAAAAGTCAATATTGGTTTTTTTTGTTCCTAAGCTAAGACTATGAAGACTGAAAGTTCTACTGTTACTTTTTAATTATTTCAAGCCAAGACATCATTTGGGGTCTTCAGAGACTGTAGTGTAGGTGCAGTAACTTCTGTCTCCTGAGGCCATTAGATTCTCATCCATTGGATATTTAGAGGGGATGCACACACGTGGTCTGCTGAGTTCTAACAGGGAGCACTTTCCAACTTACCAGCTGAGAAGGATGAAGGATGCTCTTCTAACCTGTCGTAGGTTTCTTTTCAGTTGCCAGTGTCTTCATCAATTTGTATTGTATTAAGCACACAGTTGATGCAAGGCTAGGCATTAAAAAGCAGCAAAGGAAATCCATTGTGTATCAAAGGATGTAGCAGGGCAGCGCAGTGTGCCCAGAGAGTGGATGTTGGTGAGATGACTGTGACAGCCGTGGTGACCAAGGCCACGCCAACACATGCTACTGAGACAAAAGCGTGAGAGTGGGAGGAACCCAAACAATGCCTGTTCCTTCTTTGTCCTTGGTTTTATTTCCCCCAATCTCTGATGTTGCTAAAGGGGTCGGGTCTCTGAACACCTGCCTCTGAAGGCTGGATTGGTTGGGATGTTAGGAAGCCTCTTTCTGGTGAATTCGTTGCCCGAGGAGAGAGGAGAGGATCCTTTTTTGGACCCTGAGGGTGTATAAAGTACCACTCCATGGGAGAAGGTGTTGAATTACATGGTCGGCCCTGGTGTACAGCAAATCCTTGGTGTCCTCCTGCTTTCTTCCCTCCCCACCTGCCAGCGTCCCAACCTTCCTCATCCTGGTTCAGCACGGCTGTTGATTCAACCGCACTAAGGCTGTTCATAGACTTCAGGCATATTTGCATAGTGGACAAGAAATGCCAAGTCCCCAAAGAATTATATTTTGTTACATGACATTCACGCTGCTGTCATTAAGTAGTGGGTGCTGCGCTGTGTCATGCTGCGTCCTGGGTTCTCTCCATAGCCTGTTTCATTTAAGCCTCATTGCTCTCCTTCAGTAGGAAATGTCTGTAGTTGGGAGAGTTGGGTAACGTGCCCAGGGCTAGTAGAGATCAAGCCCAAGACTGTGTGCTTTACAGAACAACGTGCTGCCTCGTGGGACAGTGTTCTTGGAAGCTCTGGGCCACTTTAAGGAGTGAGTGTTACAGAGTTAGAGAGTGAGCCCACCCTGACAGTCTCTCTCTTCCTTTGTCCCCTGGAGTCAGGGTTCCTGCGTGTGTCCTTGGTTGGACCAGGGCTGAGGATCTGGTTCAAATGCTCCTGAGTTGCTCTTTTTTTTTCTGGGTCTTGTGCTTGGCAACCCTGCATTATTCTCCTCCCCCAAGTGAGGGGGATGTGGTGAAACAAGATTCAACCTGCCGGCGGGAGACCAAGGAGCCAGCCCTGCCTGGTTGTCTTTCTCACCCTCTCCTGGTCACTGCCTTCTCTGTGGGAATCTGCTGGCCTTCTGGGGATTTTCAGGGGGTTTGTCTGATCTCTGGTCTCCAGGCTTTTCAAGCACAGTATGTTGCTGGTCATCCAGTCAGAGCTCAGGGTCTGATGCATGTGGATGAATTGGTGGGAGCACCACTGCAGAGCTGGAACTTAGGGGATAAGACTTTGGACAAGGCAAGGAAGATAAGAATTGGTATAGAATTTATACTCGTCCAAGATAGGCAGTTTTTGAAATTGAGGTCTGGAGATAAGTGAAAATTGACATCCTTCCTTTGCTTATCAGATAAACCAATGCTGAGCTTCTAAAAATACCAGGTGCCTGGCTTTCCTAGATAGCTTGGAGAGGCAGGAGGAGACCAGGTCTCTGCTTTCCAGGGACTTTCTGATCAATCCTGCGTGGACTCAAGATGCTTTGAAGTTACACAGATGGCTTCATTTTGCTGTGTTGAAATGAAAATACAATTCAAAATTGTACAAGTTTTTAAACTCGTAAAAAAAAAAAGAATTCAACATCCTTGAAGAGACTTTAGAAAATTGCATTGAAAGGACAGTGGAACGGACCAGGTTATTCGTTACTGGTTTCATTATTGTGTGTGTGCATATTATTTGCCTGCTCATTTTCACTGGTTTTGTGAAAGCATTTTCTGCACACTTCAACCCCAAAATTAAAAAGAAACCAAAAACCTTGATTGAAAACCTCCTGCTGGCCCCACTTACTTTTGCCACTGTGCACCTTCTCTCTCCTCCCTCGGTGCTGCTTCCTTTTAAATTCTATATGATTAGACTCTGAAGCGCTATTTGCAACGTTCAGGTTGCAAATAGGCCCAGGTCCTAGCTGCTCGTTCTTTCCTTTGAAAGGGCTTCAAAGGGATCATCACTATTTTATTCATTTTAGAGTCCCTGCCTAAATGCTTTTAGGAAAAGTTTAATTTTTATAAACATTGGGCCTAGGCCAATTTGCATGGCTCGTTTTTTTTTGCATTCCTCATGCAGTCTGCTTACAGACTGCATTACAGTTGTAATAAGTAGACTACAGTTTTGATTTACCCCTGATGTGGTGAGCTGTCTCGCAAAGAGTTCTCACTTGCTTGAACTCTTCAGGCTGTTGAGAGGTATTCATAAAACTATATGAACTGCCACATTGGGTCAGATTCAGGAATCTGCTTTCTGCAGAAGCAGAGTACTAAGTATTCTGTGACATTGGAGGAGGGGGCTGGAGTTAGACTTTATAGCTTTAGTAGGTTTTGGGGCTCTCTCTTCAACATCTATAATGGCATAATCTCTTAAAAACCTCTCATCCATATATATTTAAACTCATATATTCAGATTCTTGAATTGTTTATTTGTATCCTATATTTAAACATTTCACACCTCCTTTAAAGGTAGAACTTGACTGTATTATATTTTGACTTCAAATGTTTAATTTTTGGAATGGTAGCGTGATGAAGTTGAAAGGGCCTTTAGGCCACCACCATAACTACTTGTATCTGAGAACTGCTCAGGCTCAAAAGGTTAACCAGGGTCAGCTCTGTCACTGGACTCCAAGGCTTTTAACTTCTTGCTCAGTTTTCTTTCTCGGGGAATATCTCACTGTCTCTCCAAACCCATCAAAATCCACGCTTAGTGCCCATTACCTAATAGTTGACTGTCTTTGATGTAACTGTGCTAATAGCATTCTTATCATCATCTTGACTTCGGATTCCAGAAGCATCACCGACTTCTCTATTTTCTGTGACTCTTACATCCATCTAATCAGTTACAGTGTTCGGTTGATTGTTGCCTTTTATTTTCAAATCCTTAAACCTCTATTCTGGTTCAGACCTTTAAAAGGCTGGTTTACTAGAATACAGCATTTCCCAAAGTGGGTTGTTCCATGAAAAGTTTGTACACGTTACTGTAAAAAAGCGTTCCTTGGGCAAGTAGGTGTTGGTTAAACAACATTTTAAACAAGTTTCTTTAAATAAACTTAAAAAAATAAGTTTCTTCTTTACAGAAGGCGGACTTTTATTTGTGACCGTGCACTGTGGATCTCCAAGAGGGAGATAGGGTATGCACATGTCCCAACTTATGTGACCGGTGTCCCACTTTTTGGCAGGATCATTGTGTAGATAATACTGCTGTAGTCACTTCATTGTACCGTTTGTAGATCCGTCACTGTCTGGCTTTCTATGGGAATATGTGTTCTCTGTGAGCCATACTTGGTTCTCTCTGAAACATGTCTTCTGCTTTTTTACCTTATTTTTTTCCTGGATCTTTCCTTCGCCCTGGAAGCCCCCTCTACCTATTACCCCTACGCATCTCTCACAACCCAGCTTTCCTGAACTTGTAGCATTTACTGTTTCACAACTTAAAATGGAGAAAATATTTGAAAGAGTCAAAACATTGGAAGTAACATTGCATACCCATAATAGTTAAATTACTGGATTTCACACAAAATGCCGTTTTCCATATTTGTGTCAGTTGATGAGTCAAACGCACATCACATTCTTCTCGCTCCCTCCACACAGGTTAACTTGCACATATATTCTCCAAGCATGTGACTTGTTTATTTTTCAAAAATTTTGTGTTATTGGAGTTGCATTCAGTTTATATAAAAATTTAGAGAGAATTGAGATCTTTATGGTCTCATGGCTTCCGGTCTGCAACCTGATATACTTCTCTATTGATTTAGGTCTTTTATGTCCTTCAATGAAATTTTATAATTTTATGTGTAAAAACTCTTTCACGTCTTCTGTTAGACTTGTGCCATGGTGCTTTATGGTTTTTATGGTCATTGTGAGTGGAATTGTTTAACACATTTCTGATTGGTGTTGCTGGTATACAGGAATGGGGATTGATTTTGTATTTGTTTATTGATGGGTTCTATTTTTTTTTTTTTTTTTGTGGTATGCGGGCCTCTCACTGTTGTGGCCTCTCCCGTTGCGGAGCACAGGCTCCGGATGCACAGGCTCAGCGGCCATGGCTCACGGGCCCAGCCGCTCCGCAGCATGTGGGATCTTCCCGGACCGGGGCACGAATCAGTGTCCCCTGCATCGGCAGGCAGACTCTCAACCACTGCGCTGCCAGGGAAGCCCCGATGGGTTCTTGATTGATCACATTTCAACCTGTGTTTGCTATAGGAGCCTGGAGTCGCGTGGCGTTTCTAATAGAGCGTAAAATAACAAACCTGTAATGGAAATGTCATAACTCACCGTAATTTAAAAATTATATATGATACTTTTAGAAGTAAGGGGAGGTGGAGGTGTTTTTTGTTTCTTTAATGCATTCATGTATTCATTCATCAAATGTTGGGGTGCCTAGTGTGTGCCAGGCACCGTACCAGGCACTGAGTCTTTAATGGTGAGCAGAGCAATTGTGTTTCTGTCTTCATGGAATGTGAGGGGAGAGAGACATTGCGGAAGTGAACATAGATATTTATGCCATATTTATGAATTGTGATATTTGTTATGAAGGGAAAGGACAGGATGCTGTGAGAATAAGAAAGATGGGGAGGGGAGACTTTGGATTGGGGGTAGAGGGAGAGCCTGTCTGAGGAAACAGGCATTCATGCAGCTGCCTGAAGGGTGAGTTGGTACTGCTGCGGGAAGAGAAGGATGGTAGAGCTTTCCAGGCAGTGAAGAACGGGCCCAGAAGCCCTGGGGTGCAGTTCTGCTCTTAATGATAGACTGATGGAAATTTTAGTAATTAAGGACTTAAAAAGTGGTACTTCTTAGTAAATCATCATAATAGTGGTATTTAGTAGTGTTTAAGTATGATGACATGAAAATGTTTATTTTTGGCCAGTATGTTCCCCTTCCTCCTCAAATGAAACTGCCCAAGTAAAGAGTGCGCTGCCTCTGTGACGGGGCTTGAGTGGGGCTACTGCCCATCCCCCAACCCTCCCTCTACCCCTTGAGAGCTGCCATTGCCCTGAGTACTGGTGGCTGCTGGGCACACCAACGTCCTGGGTTCTGTACTATTGGACTGGGTCTTGCTCTGAGGTCTGGAGAAGCCCTCTCTCTCCTCCTGGGAGGGCTCTTGAGCAGGGGGGGCCACCTTTGGCCCTTTCAGTGTCTCAGCCCTCTCTCTCCCCTTTCCTTCTGGCACCTTCTCTAGAGACACACTGAGGGCTCTGATGTGAAAAGGGTGGGGAGGGAGGAGGGGTCTGGTCTGAGTTACACACACTTCATTCCACCTAGAATCACCGAGCATCGCGCATCGGTCATCGAGGCTTTGCACCTGGGGCAAGCGCATCAGAGCCTGGTTCTCTTACGTGGCAGTGAGTCCTCGCTCAGTGGGAAGCAGTGTGGTGCAATGGTGCTGGGCTGCGCTCTGGGGAAAGTATTGGGTTTGAAACCTGACTGTTTAGCAGCCCATGTCCTTGGCCACATAGCTTAATCTGTCTCTGCCTCCGTTTTCTCACCTGCGGTATTTGGGTAATAGTAGAGCCTTCTTCCTTGGATTGTAATAAGGATTAAATGAGTAAACACACATATGTCCATAGAATAAACAACGTCAGGCACAGAGCAAGCGCACAGTATAAATGTGAGTTGCTACTCAGTCTTTTCTGAAAATGGATTCCTGGAGTTCTTCCTCCTCTTCCCCCACCAGATATTCAGATCTGTTTGATTCCAAGCAGTGTATATAATGTGTGATTTGATACGGGGCTCTAGTTTCTCCTCTGAAAAATATATAGGAAGAAAGATGGCAAAGAAACCGAAATGTTAACAGTGATTGTGTTAGTGTAGTAGATAGGGATGACTTACTTTTACAACCCTCTTTATTTTCTGCATTTTCTGTAATCTGGTTATGTTAGCTCTGAACTAATAACAATACCAAAAAATCTTATGAAAAAGCTCAGGCTGCGGTTGCCTCAGCGGTTCACTAAAGTGGAGCCGAAGAGGGTGGCACGCCTGGGGTCTGCCTGCTCTGATTGTATTCGCAGGTGGAGTAGTTTCCCATTTATGCTTATAGTTGCAGGAACGCAACAGTATTTAAAAGTCTTCAGCAGAAGCATCCCAGGAAGTTAGAAGATGGGGATGTGGATCCTTGTGAAACTCTTCTTTCTTTGAATGTTACTTTTTCTGTCATTATTTTCCCTTTGTTGTCTCTTGCTCTGCTCCCTGAGAGTGCCTCTGGCCATCTGTTCCTCTCTTTGGTCTGCTTTTACTCCCCTCCCCTTGAAAACCACTCCTTTCAATGTCCCATCTTTCTCCTTTACTTGCTTGTCACATGGAAATGATGCACAGATTGCTACAATTCCAAGTAAAGACTAAATTTTATTTCTTATTTTTAATCGTAAAAATAAATGTAACTTTTCACCCTCAAAAACCTACATTAAGTTGCCTTTTGTTTACTCATACCTGGAATTCATGAATTAACTTACTAACTCACTAAAGTCTGGGGGAGTCTGTGATTTCCTAAAAGCACCAAGAATCTTGGGGGACTTGGGAGACTGAAAGGAAGGGGAGATTAAGGGGATACTGAAGTTGAATTTTTTCTCTTATTTTGCTGAGGGTCATCTGTGTGGCTACCATTTAGTTATGTCTCCGAATTTTTAAAGTTTTCCAAACTGAAAGAACCGAATTCTGGAAAATTACCAAAATACATTTTTTAGAAAGAGAACTTTGCCAAATTTGACACATTTCCTTAAAAGCCCATTGATTTCAGTTACCTTTTAAAAAGTTCAGTGAGCTTTCCAGTTTTCCTTTCATGTGCCTCTTCTTGAATAATTGTGAGTGGAGAAATGGGCTTTCCTGCTAAGTTTGTTTTATCTACAGGAATTTATTTTTAAGCAGTGGCTTTCTGTAAGTATCTCAAAATTATACCGGCATGGATTTCAAAGAAAGTATGACAGCATGTTGCTACTCAACAGAATAGCTATTTACTTGAGAAATATTGCTAATTTCAGTGAGATTTCACAGTTGAATGTAAAATCTAGTAGAGGGGATTTAAATTAAGGGATACCTTCCTATACCTTATTCCATAGTTTGTAGTGTTCTTCATCTCCAACCACAAATGCCTAATTTGAACATAAATATTTATGCGCATTCTTTCTCTGCTGTAAGGAAGTCTAGTTTAGTTGGGGTAAAATCTGGATTTATAGGATGGGTATAACTAGGATTTAGGAATCACAATTCAAAAGGATTCATCAGCAGAGTACTTTAAATTAGAAGCAGCATGTATACCACTATTGAGTAAGGCAGCAGTTGTAAAAGATCTGTATTATCACAAGCCCACTAGGTACAGACGTGATCTTGCATCTTGTCTGTTTCACTTCATATACCCCAATACATGGAGGAAGAGAAATCTGTTGGGTTTAGCTGACACGTGCGTGCCACAGGTGTTGAGAAATAATGGTAACACTGTCAGCCCAACCTTAATACTTGCTGTTTGTTGCAATTGAAAAAAGAAACAGAAAAGTATAGGTAAACTGCTACAGGAGACATGTGCCGTTATACATCCTTTGGGGTGACCTGTTTCGTATCTCATGGACTCTGGGATGGAAGAGTTGACAAGTTCTCTCCTTGGATGGGAAAGTGCCCCTTCCTTACCTGGCAGCCAGCGAGCCTGTCAGACCCTGGGTGCAGCGGGGGCTTCACCTTCTGTGATTCCGCTTCCAGCTTTGCACTTGCCCTCTTGGCAGCAGCTCGCGTGTGGTGATCTTTTCTTACGAGAACAGTTAATGACCATGGCAGATGCTGGGAGCCCACTTCTGCAGTTTTGCAGCTGTTTATGTGTCCAGTTGGACTTCTTGAAAGAATTAATTTTTAGGATCTCACACTGAGGGCTACAAGTATAATAGGATTTAGGGGGGAACGTTATTTTGTGGGAGTTAGTTTTGGATGTTGTAACAGATGTAACATGAAGGTAGCGTGGCAGCTGAAGGGGATCCTGTAGTAAGATTCCCATTTATCCTGAAACCAGGCAACTCAGAAAGTCCAAGATTACTAACACTCCCTTTTGGATATTTTGTACTAAAAAATCATCTTAAGAAGAAACATTACAGGAAGTTTGGAAAGTGGAACTAAAAAAGACTCTTCTTGAGTTAACTAACTCTTAAAATATCAACTATGGTCATTTCTGAGTATTCCTTTCCAAGTTTTCTATGTGTATATTTTGGAATGATTGTAATCATAGAGTTCATGTATTTTCTGTGCTGCTGTGAGTTTCGAGATACATTTTATAGTTGTGTTATTCCACTGAGTACCGTAATTTCCTGAAACACCTCTTTTTTATTGGGCATTTGGGTTGCTTCCACCACTTTGCTGCTGTAAATAATAATACCGTGATGAACGTATTTGTGCATATAACCTTTTCTCTATTTTGGGTTATTTTCTGACAGTAGCTGTTGAGAATGAGCTGACTGGGTCAATGATTGTGGTGACTGTTGTGATGTACCCCTCTTTAAGCAGTGGGCTGGATGTAGTGACTGGATTGGAGGGGGCAGGGGAAGTGGTGGTCTGGGATGACTCCCAAGTTTCTGGTCTGTGTGATGTTGGGTATGGTCGTCACAGACAGGCTGAAGGGGGTGGGTTCCATTTGGGATGTGGGGCCTCCAGGCAGAGAGGGAGGTTCAGCAGACGCTGGGGCTCAGGGACAGGCCAGGGCCTGAGGTCTGGATGGAGGGACTACCAGCATCTTGGTGTGGTCGAAGCTGTGGATGTTGTGAGGATCACTTGGAGGGCGGAGGGAGAAGCAGGGAAGGTGGGTGATAGAAGTCTGGGAGACATTATTTTGTGACAAGTGGAGGAAGGAGAAGCCACTAAGGAGAATAAGGAGTGGTGGGGTGGGAAGTGAAGAGCCAGGGAGACGTGGCCAGAGGGAAGCCAGGGCAGGAGAGAGTTTTTATTGTTTTGTTTTGTTTCTTATTTGCTATCTATATATCTTCTTTGGTGAAGTGTCTGTTTAGGTCTTCTGCCTACTTTTTTTTTTTTTTAACATCTTTATCGGAGTATAATTGCTTTACAGTAGGAGAGAGTTTTAAGGAAGGAGTTCGCGGGCAGCAAACAGGTGGTGACGTTCTACTTGAAGATGTTTCAGTGGCACATGCCGAGTGAGCTGTGGGTGCCTAGGAAGGGTGGCAACTGTCAAAAGGTAGGCTGTGTCAAAAGCTTAGCGGTGGAGGAAGAGAGAAGTAGCCAGTCTTACCAGGGCTTATAGGACAGTATATTAGTCTGCGTGGGCTGCCGTGACAAAATGCCACAACTGGGTATCGTAAGCAACAGAAATACATTTTCTCACCATTCTGGACGCTGGAAGTCCAAGATCAAGGTGTCAGCAGGTTTGGTTTCTTTGAGGCCTCTCTCCTTGGCTTGCAGATGGCCACCTTCTCACCGGGCCTCATATGCACATCCCTCAGTCTGTGTTGGCTGTGTCCCTGTCTTCTCTTTTTATAAGGACACCAGTCATGTTGAATTAGGGCTCACCCTTATGGCCTCATTTTAACTTAATCACCTCTTTAAAGGCCCTGTCTCCAAGTACAGCCCCATTCTGAGGTACTGGGGGTTAGGACTTCAACATATGAATTTGGGGAGGGGGTGACACAGTTCAGCTCCTAACAGATGGATTCTAGGCCTGATGACACACTTATCCTTTCTCCTTCCTCCGTTCCTCCCCCCGAACACACACACACACACTGTTGACCCTCTGCTGCTTCTCATCGTACTTGGCTTTGGTGACCCATGCTCTGGTCTCATCTCCCCCTGGTCCCTTGGTGTCCAGGTTCCGTAGGGTTTGGGCCTTGGCTTTCCTCTCCTGCTAGAATCAAGTTGATTTATTTGTCTTCATCTCCTTCTCAACTATAACTCAGTTTCAGGTAGCAAAGTATTAATTCTCTCAGGTATAAAAAGTTGTGTCAGGTTAACCCTGTAGTAAATTTTATTTGATGATAAGACTAAACCATTTTGTAATCTTGTCCTCGTGGCTGCTTATTTCACAGTTTAAAAGAAAAACAAAACAAAACAGTGGGAACATTGATTTAGGTCAAGGTTCAGTCAAAATTTATATTTGAGTTTATCTCATATTTTACAAATTAATATTGTTGTTGTTTTATCCCCTTGAGTTTGGTCTTGGATTCCTTTTTTCCCAAGAGCCTATCTTGGTTAAAATAAGACTGAGTGGGTAGCTATCCCAGTAGTGCCTGGGGGCAGAATTATTTGGGTAGGTATGGTATTACTGCCTTTTTTTCCTTCAGATGTGGCTTTTTATTTTTTGGAATTAAAACTGTATAGAAGTTATGATTATCCTATTTGATGCTGAGGAGGGAGGCTTTACATGAATGGTGTTGATGAGGGAGTTGGGGTTAAATTGTGGGTATATGTTATTTAAACTGTGGTTGGTTGCACTGGGGTTTCTGGTGTACATGTGTTTACATGGTGTTTCTCTCCATAGTCTATTGAAATATATCAGTATGATTTCTACGTAAAAGTTCATATTTTTATTGAAAAGGCTATCAGATTTCTAAAAGTGTATAAATTACGGATAGATTTACTGTTTGGCCACCTAAAATAGCACCCAGATTTTGCTGGGCAACCTGGAGAGGAACATTTATCTCTGTCAACAGTTTTAAAAGAAGTACATAATTTTAAAGTATGAAACTCAAATTTAGTTTTTAATAGTAACTTATGTGTTTATTCTTTCTATCTTTAAGAGGCAGGTTATTGGAATGAGATGTGACCTTGTACTCTTGACTCTGTGTCTGGTTGTGGGTTTGAAGTGTTATTTTTGTGCTTGCTTAAATGACTTAGGCACTTCTGACTATACATTTGGGACAGAATAAATATGGTAGTTGGATATGGTTTTGAGAAAGCAACCAGATTTTTAACCTGGTAATACGATAGTACTATTCATTCTTTAAATTGTCTAGAGGCTCATGGCTTTAGAAAACTCTGTGAGCTCTTAGGGACCTCCAGATTTGCTGGATTAGTAGGTGTTCTTTTCCTTTGTCAAATATATCAACTGATGTCCATGATACAGTAAATGCCCAGAGTCAGAGGGCTACCCTGTAGTGTGCTCTTGAGTTTTTGTTCCTACCAGTCTATGCTTATGTGGACTCAACTGTGTTTATTCCCAAGCCTGTTTATGCCAATTGTACTTATTATTATATTTAATATAGTGATTTAAAATATACGTGCAAAAAGAATTGTTTCTATGAATATTCATGTGAATGTTTGTTTGTAAACCACCTAATAAGTTTCTACAAATGATTTAGGAGTAACTGAAATAACTAAAGGATTTGGAGGATCATAAAATAAAAGTATTCCCACTAATATTGTTAGTCATTCAGGATAGTAGATTAATTTGTGGTTATGTAGAACCTGGGGATCTTAGTGACTCAAACGGTAATGCACACTCACGCTGGGTGGCCATTGTAGGTCAGGTGGGGGTCTGCCCCATGTTGCCCTGGCCCTCACTCCAGCGCATAGTCTGATGGAGCTGTGCCCTCTGGAACATTGCTGATCCCAGTGGCAGAGGGAAGGGCGGACGTGAAACCTTTATGGCCATACGCCTGAATTCAGCAGTTCAGGGATAGATGGTCTTCCCACAGAGGGATTATCGAGCATTTGTCAGGAGTAGTGCAGTCCACCCTGCACTGCGTCCCAGGTGTCTTTACAGCCTCACTCTTCTTTAAAGAAATTAGACTTGGAGGATGAGGCCATGAGGATGTTTTTTACAAGAGACCACTGGGTACTACAGTCAGTGGACATACACTCAGAAGGCCTCAGCGCTACAGAAAAAGATCGGAAAATATATATTTTTATAGGATTTATTTAAAATAATAGGTTTAGGTATGTATCGTTTACTTATGACTTCCAACGTTAACTGACCTTTAAAAAAAAAACAACCAAACTGTCAATCATTAGGCATTTGGATGAGAGAGCCTCTACATGAGTCGTAAATCCTCCTCTCTCTCTTGCGCCCTCCATCAAATTAGTTTCCTACCATTTATGATATATTTGTCTGTTAGTTCTCTTGCACTTATCCTCATTTCATTTCTATTAGTTCTACCCTCGTTCTTATTCCTGAACTTCTAGATCTGTGCCCCAACTGAATTCCCTACTGCTAGCTTGTACAGTGCATTTATGCAAGTAGGAAAAGGTGTCCTTTTGGGCAAATCCAGTCCCTCAGGAGCTTGACTTGATGTCAGTCCCCATATTCCCTCCTGGCTGGCCCATTTTTATGCAGTGCACAAACTGAACAACTGCACAGAGCACTCCTACTCCCTGCTTCTAGTCACTCTCCCAACTAATTCAGACTATTGCCTGATCAAATAAATCTCCTTAAAATTTTTGTTGTCCCTGTGCCAGCTCAAAAATTGATGACTCCCAATCATCTATAATGGCTGTCCTCAACTTTATTTTCCATCAGACCATCACCAGTGACTGTGGATCACACTTGTTGCCTTCCGGATGCACTGATGTCAGTAATGACAGAAGTGTAGACAGATGAGGCAGGCTGTGTGATGCTTCCCTCTCCTCTCCCACCCATTCCCACCCCCTCAGCCCGCACTCTCAGACTTGCCTCAGCTTACCTTTCCTTCCAGCTTCATGGCCCAGCAGGGCACGACACCAGCTGTCTTCTGCTGCCATTCTGTCTAGACACCATTTTCTGAATATGTCTTGTACCTCTTGCTTTCAAGTTCTTTTCCGCTTAATCACATCCTACTCATCCTCAAAAAGGACCCTCAAGGTCAAGTTTCACCTCTTCAGCCATCCTTCTCTAATCCTCCTAGACCATGATAATAGTTTACCTCTAAACATAAATGGTAGGCTCTATCTTCTTCTTTTTGTGGTGAATCATCTGCCCTAGGTGAGCACTTGTTTTATTAGTTATATTGCTCTTAAGAATTTTTTTCCCCAACTAGCTTGCTAATGACTGGGGAGCAGTTGATGTGTCTCTAATTCTTTCTTCTCCCAGCGCCTATGCATCCTAGGTGCATAGGTTAGAGCAGTAGGCTGTGCCTGGTTAATCATATAATTCAGTTCTGAATGGAAGCTGACGCTGCTTCTGCCTAGCCACAGGATATTGACCTACTTTTCCCTCCTTATCTGTTTGTAAAATATTTGTTGAACGCGGTGTGTTCTCCCGGTCACGATGAATGTTGTCTCTCCCTTTCATATGTACTAAATGCTAAAGTGCTAGTTAAATCAGTGGAAAAAACAATGGAGAAGAAAAGTTGGTATGTAGTTTTAATTTCTAAACCTTATAATTATGTCATTTAAAGAGAACGCTCTGTAGTTTTTATATCTATCTACCTACCTACCTATTGAGAGACATGATTAAGGGTAGAGTGTAAATTTTAAGTTTTTAGGCCTTTTGATTTGATGCTTTATAATATAACAATGTGGTATTTTGAAAATCTTTTTTTCATAAATTACTTGTAGAAGGAAATGAACTTTTCTTAATCAGCCATATACAGGGTAGTGCACTATTAAATGTTTATTTCTTACCAAAACTTCCGTTGGGAAAATTTATTGTATGGTTCTATACTTGGTCAATCTGGTTAACAATTGAGTTTTGTATAGCTTTACAGGTTAAGTGCGTGCTCTATTCAAGGGAAAAAATATGTGTTTATATGTTGGGGGCATTTGTATATATGTATCCTTATGTAAATATATGAAATAATTGCTGCATCCTACAGAACTTTTGGAAATTAACAGAACTATTATTAAAATTTAGTTAACATTTATCAATTTAAATTTAGTAAACATAGATTTTGTTAAACATTTTAATTTGTGACTTAAAAAGGGTTATTTAGTTATGGCATGTCTCGTAAGTGGCTTTGCTGAATTGTGTATTTTTTTAGTTCTTCGTAGACACTTTAGAATGTGTTTAGAGATATGGAAAAATTATGGTGCTTTAAATTCCAAATGAGAAAAACTAGAAAAAAATTAACCAAGAAAATACTTCCAAATTCGAATCTGATTGCTGATTTTAATCAACTTAGGTGAAGTAACCCACTGCAATTTCGCTATTTTTTCTAAAAATTCTTTTTCAGTGACAAAGTTGTTATGCCTTCTCAATTTACATTATCAGTGTCATTTTGGTAACATCTTAGCTATTTTTGTTTGATCGATTCTGAACTAATAAACATTCATGAAGCCCTAACGTAAATATATAAACATCTCTCTCTTTGATTACGTAGTGTATTAGACTTTATTTTAGTGGATAACTGCTTGAGGAAGCTTCTGAATTTTTATTATTCCAAAAATACTTTTTCTTAACCACAAGCACAGAGGCATTACTGAAGATGTACTGTTGAGTGACGCACATTTTTCTTTTACTGTATAGGTTTCTTTTTAAAAAATTTTAGTGGAGTATAGTTGATTTTATATGGGTTTTTAAATTTGTAATTTGAGATCCCTTTTTGCTTTCTTAACTAGATGCATTTGTTAAAAAAGCCAGTGCCATTTTGCAGCTAACCATGTAGTTGTAAACAGAGAGAGAACACATTCACGTGTACCTTGATGCCTTTGCTCATGGTGATGCTGTTGATCTTGTGCATTTCCTTCTGTGCTGTGTATGATTAGACCCTTAATACATTTTTTTTGCTGGTGAGGTCAGAATAAAGAGAGCTGCTTTCCTTTACCTCTGTGTAGATGTCACTGGGAAAGTTTCTTGTGGACTGGCATTTTTGGTTTTTAACATTCTTTGTAACCAGACCCAGGAGGCTTGCGCATCCCAAAATGAAGGAGGTCAGTCTTGCCAGAGTTGAGCTTTTTTTTGGTTGAATCAGTAATGATGGAAGCTGGGACAGGATCTTAGGAGATGATGTATTCGACCCCTTTGTGGGGAAACTGAGGCTCAGAGTTGGCAGTGTGCCTAGGATCACACTGCGCACTAGCTGCAGAACTGAGTCTGCAATATGGCACTTGTGGGTTTTTTTCTGGAGCCACTGTGGTGGTCATTCCAACCTCTGGTCTGTTGCAAAATGCAACAGCTGACATTTCCCGGAGAGATAACTTGCTTCCTTACCCCAAAGAGTGCACTAAATTCAATATATTTCCCTCCAATGTCACTGAAAAGAGCCTGAATGACTGAAAGGTACCTTTTTAAAGGAAGGTCGTTTTGCTCTGGTGTACCCCAGGCTATTTTATGTGAGAGTCTTTGTTCAGCCAGATGTCTTCAAAAATTGATTTATAGGGACCCCCAAACTGATGGCTACAAGAAAGCCTACTTGGGTGGCTCCTAGGTGCAATTCACCGTACTTTGAATTATAAGGGAACATCTTGAGTGCTTGGATGGTCTGATCAAGTATGAAGAGAGCAGAAAGAATCACTGTACAAGCGATGTAAGCAGGGGGAGGGGGCAAGGACAGGAGGACTTGGGTGAGCGTATTAGCATGTGGGACTCGACTGGGACCCTCTGATTAACAAGCCAATTCATTTGGAAGGAAACTTGATTTTCCCCAGGTGACTGTATTCTATTTAATGACCACTGGTGGTATTTGGGATCCGCACACCGGCCAGGAACCAATCAGAGCTGTCAGGTGTGCCAGTTACATGTGAAATGTTTTACGTTCACCTAGGGGTTCCAGGGTGTCAGGTTTGCCAAACTAAACACGTTTTTATTATTGGAATATTTTTTAATCCGCATGAGGGAACAAATTGAGAGGACTGTGGGTTATAATTAGCACATCCCAGTGCAGCTGAGTTTGTGTTTCTGGCTATAACAGTGGTTTAGAGTTTTTGGCTACTGTGTCCCACAGGAACTCATAGGCCTTTTCAGACGTTAGCTCATGAGTTCTCGTAACATCCAGTATAGGACAGCATGACCATAGGTTCCCCCTAAAGCCAGGACGGCTTGCCCTACATTCTTGACCTTCTAGGATTTTGGCTGGTGAGGGTACCATGCTTGGGGAGGGGGTGGAGAGGGAGGGCTGGGGGTGGGTGTCATTCTCTGAAGTCTCCCTGCCCTTCAGCAGTTGTTCCTGCCATGACTCTGCACAGCTTCCTCCAGGAAGTGACGGTGGGGACAGTGATGTTGGCTGCGTTCCTCCTCCGGGTACTGAACTCCATGGGGTGTCTATTTCAAATGAGGCAGTGCTTGAGGTTATTTGCATGGACACACCTGCCAGAAGACAGCAGGGAAGAGAGTAGGGGAGCTCTTTAGGATCAGGAGAAATGGGCATTGCGAAGGGAGGGAACTAACATCTGGTGAGAGCCTCTCGGGAGTCAGGCTTTGCTTTCTCGAAAGAGAAAGTGGGGCTTCCCTGGTGGCGCAGTGGTTGAGAGTCCGCCTGCCGATGCAGGGGACCCGGGTTCGTGCCCCGGTCTGGGAGGATCCCACATGCCGCGGAGCGGCTGGGCCTGTGAGCCATGGCCGCTGAGCCTGCGCGTCTGGAGCCTGTTGCTCCGCAACGGGAGAGGCCACAACAGTGAGAGGCCTGCGTACCGCAAAAAAAAAAACAAAAAGAGAAAGTGGAGTGGATGTTGTCACCCCTGAATTTTTAGATCAGAAACTTGAATTCCATAGATGAATTCCCTTGGATTCGAGCTTGGGTCAGTGATTCAAAGCCTGTGCTGTTCCATGTTGGGGTGGATCAAAAGGGAATTCTCAGTCCTGGAAAATTCTTGCAGCTAAACTTGTAGAAAGTTACTCTTTCCCAAGTAAAGCTTCTCTTTAAAAACTGTGGAATATTCTGACCTTTGGTGACTTAGGAATTAGATTGAAGGGTGTGTGTAATATTAATATAGTAAGTGTGAAAGCCTACTGTCAGAACAGATAGGAGAGCTTCCTCACCCTGGCTCTTCCAGAAACCAGATGTGCAACATCTGCTGGGTCCATTTCTGTCTCTTAAAAGAAGGTTTTGCCTGGGATCCTAAGAAATTTTGCTCCTACATCAGAAGAGATAGTTTGTAGTAATCCAAAACCTTCAGTGTTGTCATGGCAGCCAGTTATTTTTGACTCAAAAATCTTTCCAATTAGTCTAGATAATACATTTTTCATTTCCACTGTTAGAAAAAAACTTTTTTTTAACCTGTCACTTTATGAACTGTAAAGTTCTGTCTAGATGCTATCTTTCAAATCCTTAATAACTAGACTGTGCTCGGGGTTGAGGGGAGCCCAGCTCCTGGCTGATGGCTTTGGTTGATATGGCTAGCCTTTCTCTACCCAGATAGAAACGAACCTTGCCCCTGACACTGAGCGGTCCTGGCCCGTCTCTGCCTATTCAGAGGAACCCTCTGGGGTGTGAACTCTTAGGTACCCAGAATGTTGCATTAATTGCCTTTCCCATTCACAGAGCTTTTTAAGATTTGAGTCTGACTTTATGGCTTTTGGGCTTCCGTATGCTTTTAGCTGTTTATTTTCATTCCCAGTTCAAATCTGTTCCATTGTATCATTGCCTGATAATTTAATGTCCTTTGTGTTACCCATAGTTTGAACTTAAGACAATAGTTATGGTATGGAAACTGCCCAGTAGTTGGGCCTGTTTTTCCCTAAATCCAAGATTGTAACAAAAGCCCTCCTACTAGCAGTCTATTATATATTCTTAACAAAAAGCTTTAGAGAAAAGTGGGTAAAACCTCAGTATGTAGTGGTTTTAACAGTGGAACACAGGATTGGAAAATCAGATAACTACGTGAAGTAAATGCCGTGAATCGATATACCCTGTCTAAGCTTCTCTAAGGAAGTGTGTTGATAGGAGTGAGAATTGGCATCCCCTCTGCCTTTTCGCAAAAGCATGTCACGGCCCACTTTCTCAATCTCTGGGGAGCCCTGCAAAGCACCCCGAGTGGTTCTGCGTGGCCCACTAACCCCTTCTCCTTTGAGAACCACGCTGCTTGAGTAAATTGTCCTAAAGGATGCAATTTTCATTCCGCTTGCCCTTAGCTTCGTAAATACCGAGAAAGTGTCTCGCCGTTCGGTTTCTAACCCGAGTCTCTCATGATCTTTCCTGTTCTTGGGGAACCATGCAAGGCTGTCTGACGGGAAGGGGAGAGATGATGGAAACAGCCCTGGAAGGAAGAGCGCGCGGTGTCCCTCTCACACGCATCATCTACCTGCTCCGCACCCCAGTGCCCTGTGAGCCAGCCCCCTCGGCCAGGCAGCGGGGTCTTCGCACATGGGGAGCTCAGGCCTTCTCCAGGGGCCGGGGGAGACCAGCAGGCTAACAGCTGTGCTGGAGGAGTAGGGCTTGTTCAGAGCGTGCTGCCTATGGGGCAGCGCTGCTGACACTGGTTGAAGTCGGGGGATTTATTTAAGACAAGCAGCTCAGCTGAACCACTGTCAGGATCTAAAGCAGCTTTTCTGTCTGTCCCAGGTGGTCCTTCTTGTGAGGTTTGTCTTAGGGGGCAGGGGAACTTGGTTGGGGAGAGATGAGACGGAGGAGGAGGATGTCTGGAGTCCGGCTGTGGAGTCATGTCATCTCTGATAAGGAATTTTTTTTATTGAGGTAAAACATACATAATGTAACATTGACCGTTTTAACCTTTTTAAGTGTGCAGTTCAGTGGCATTAAGTACATTCGCATTATTGTGCAACCATGTACCTGTTAAACAGCAACTTCCCGTTCCCTCCTCCCTCAGCCCCTGGTAACCACCATGCTAGTTTCTGTCTTCATGAATTTGACTGCTCTAGGACCTCATATAAGTGGAGTCATACAGTACTTGTCCTTTTGTGACTGGCTTCAGTTAGCATTATGTCCTTAAGTTTCATCTGTGCTGTAGCATGCGTCAGAATTTGCTTCTTTTCTTAAGGCTGAATAATATTCTGTTGTATATATATGTCACATTTTGTTTTGTGAATAATGCTGCTTTGAATTTGGGCGTTTGAGTCTCTCCTTTCATACCCTACAGTAGAATTGCTGGGTCGTATGGCAGTTCTCCATTTCATCTTTTTGAGCATCTGCTAAGGCATTTGAATATTAGCTTAAAGACACTGGAGAGTTATTGAAGGATTTAAAGCAGGACTTACCTGATCAGACTGTGATTTAGAAAGGCGACTTCGGTGGTGTGGCCCATGGATGGGGGAAGGAGAGGGCTGGCAGAGGCTGTCGGGGAGACCACTTAGGAGATGTTGCCTTCAGCGTGAGAAATAATGAAGGCTGAGCTGGGGCAGTCACAGTGGGGAGGGGCGGGGAAGGGATGGAGTGGGAGTGATTAAGCTGATATAATCAAGGAGATAGGTTGGCTGTGAGGGAAGGAAGAGACAGGGAGAGGCCAAGGATGGGAAACTGAATCAGTTGTGGCTGTGGAATTTAGGGGGAGTGGAAGGGTTTTGTTTTGCTTTTGTTTTCTTGTATTTTGGTGTGTGATGATACAACAGACAAATTTTGGATGTATTGTGTACATCTTTGTGCGCCGAGATGTTAGACACAGCCAAGTGGTAGAGATGATTGGTGGGCGGGCTGTTGATAATGTGGGTTGCTGATTTGGGGGAGGGGGAAAAGCTAAAGCACAAGGGGGCAGATGGCCATGCAGTTTGGCTGAATTTAAAAGTGTTGGGGATATCATTGGTGCAGCTCCATGGTTTCATAGCTCCTGTGGATCTATTTCACATTCCTACCTGAGGCAGAAATATTGATATATATGAAAATTTGTAACACCAGAAACGATGGCCAATTCATTGGTTATAAAAATCAGGTTTTGGGACTTCGCTGGTGGCACAGTGGTTAAGAATCCACCTGCCACGCAGGCACGTGGTACTGGAAGATCCCACGTGCCTGCGGAACAACTAAGCCCATGTGCCACAGCTACTGAGCCTGCGCTCTAGAGCCTGTGAGCCATAACTACTGAGCCCGTGTGCCACAACTACTGAAGCTCGCACGCCTAGCGCCTGTGCTCCGCAACAAGAGAAGCCACCGCAATGAGAAGCTCGCGCACCGCAACGAAGAGTAGCCTCCGCTCGCCGCGACTAGAGAAAGCCCGTGCGCAGCAACAAAGACCCAACACAGCCAAAAATAAATTAATTAATTAAAAAAAAAAATCTGGTTTTGTAAGGATTCTGATGAATCCAAAAGGATTTAAACTAAAGCATGAGAGTGTTGGATTTGTCTTATATTCTTTTTGCTCATCTACATTTTCTGATTCTTTTTTCTGTAGTGAACATGTATTGCTCTTAAGCATTAAAAGGGTCATTTGAAGTTTCAGAAGTGGCCTATTCTCTTGTCTTAACCCTTTTACTGGACTGTGAGCTCCTGGGGGTGTATAAGAGGAGGAAGTACCATGATTTTTCACAGTGTGTCCCTAGCACTTAACACAATCCCAGGGACCAACAGGGCTCAATACTGTAAATGGTGGTTGAACTGAGTTGAATGGAAATTTAATCAAACTTTTCTCAGAGATGAGATTCCATGCTATTCTGAAAGATCTGGAAATTCCAGTGTTTCTCAGTCACTTAGCCCATTGCATTAGGTACGGAACCGGAACCGCGTCCTGTAGACTTGGTCCCTCTTTTACCTTTGTCTTGCCATCAGGATTTGCTGAGTCTTAAGACATTTTGTTCATGAAGTCTTGCCACATTGGCCTTGTTTTCTTACTTAAATGTGTTTCTCATGTTATTCTTAAAAGCATTAGCAATGTCTTTGGGAGCCAAATAGCTCAATTCTGTTTCCTGTCCTTTGTTGATAGTAATATGTTTTTAGAGGAATGGATCAAAGCGGCTTGAAGCCGCAGTCATTATTTTGCCTTCTGGTCTGCTTTGACAGAACCAAGCAACCAAGGATGGCAGCTGTGAGAATGTGCCCTTATTGAATGAATCAGTTGTCAACTGTAAATTTGCATACTTGTTCTCCTTTTGTGTTTCTGTGAATGCCTGCCATATGCCAGAGGCTGTGCACTGTGCCTTTGGGGAGAGAAAGATGAATAAGGGTGACTCTGGACACCAAGGAGCTGATTCTCCAGAAAAGGGTCTAGGATGCATACATGACCACCCTACAAGCAGGTTAATGAGGGGAACTCGAGTCAAATAAGAACAATTGTTACTATGCTAAGCAGACGCCCTGAAGGTGCTGCCTCTGATGTGTATTATTAATGACATTATAGTAGACGTGTTTCAACAGTCCCCATTTACAATTACCAAAGCAGTAGATAATCTCCTTTCATTAAGTCTTCCTGCAAGTGGCTTTTATGGCTTTGCTTTAAAATTTCCTTCAAATTTATTTATTTAATTAATTTATTATTATTTTATTTATTTATTTATTTTTTTGGTGGCGCTGTGAGGCTTGTGGGATCTTAGTTCCCTGACCAGGGATTGAACCCATACCCACGGCAGTGAAAGCGCCGAGTCCTAACCACTGCACCTCCAGGGAATTCTCATTATTTATTATTATTATTTTATTTTATTTTATGTTTTTTGTGGTACGTGGGCCTCTCACCGTTGCGGCCTCTCCCGTTGCGGAGCACAGGCTCCGGACGCGCAGGCTCAGCGGCCATGGCTCACGGGCGCAGCCGCTCCGCGGCATGTGGGATCCTCCCAGACCGGGGCACGAACCCGTGTCCCCTGCATCGGCAGGCGGACTCCCAACCACTGCGCCACCAGGGACGCCCTATTATTTTTTTAAATTGAAGTATAGTTGATTTACAATGTTGTGTTAGTTTCTGGTGTACAGCAAAGTGATTCAGTTTTTTATATATATATATTCTTTTTCATATTCTTTTCCATTACGGTTTATTACAGGATATTGAATATAATTTCCTGTGCTATACAGTAAGACCTTGTTGTTTATCTTTTTTATCTAATAGTTTGTAGCCCAAAGTTTCTTCAAATTTAAAATTGTGTTCATGACTTGATGTTAATCCCTGTTAACCATTGCACCCTGAGCTCTGATTTGTGAGTGTTCTTTCAAACTCTACAGTAAAACTCTTTCAACTTAAAAATACACATCGTTTCTCATCTGTGGCACTCTGAGACCTTCGAATAACATGGGAGACCACCAGATGCTATATTTCAACTTAAACTGCATCTCTTCTTAGTCATTATTAAATTATCAATTACTTTGCAACAGCTTTTCAGTGTTGCTGCTTTGATATCAATAGTAGAATGGCCATGGCCTTCATAAGGATGTGCCATGAAGTTTGGCCATGTCTGTGTAGGGCTGTTGGCTTGGGGAATGCTGGTCTTGACGTTCCGAGCATAGATGACGTTAACATGGTAGGTGGCTGGTCATTTAAGGTTGGGACTGAATAGACTACTCATATTTAAATGTTAGGTTACAGATGGCATTTTAAGATGCTCTAAGATGTTTATGTTTCATTCTCTTTCAGATTTTGAGGAATTTTTGAAATGATGCTTTCAATACTTTAAATGGTATTTTTATACTGCAAAAGATGCCAGTAAGTGAACTGGTGTACACTGAAATATAGGTAGTAATTTTGGAAGTTTTTGAGATGAGAGTCGGTGGGGGAAGGAGTGGTTGTGATCATATATTTTGTTTTTCTTGGATGGACAAACAGATGGAAAGAGCTGGGGCAGCCATGGAGTCACCGGGTATCAGTTGGTGTGCTTGGTGGTTGGGCTAAATCAGCACTCTTAGGTAGAGGCCCCACTTCCAGGCTCCTCTGTGTTTCCTCGGAGGGCTCCGCCAGTGGTTGTATTTTGTAGATGGCTTTCACCAAGGTTGGAAGAAAAAGATTAGGTACCTGTAATATTGAAGATGTAACCGTGGTTTAAAATTATATGTTGGGCACAGTACTTAGTGTTCATGTCGATTAGGGATCTTGGTTGCTTGCAATGCAGGAACGATGTAGAGACTCACAGAATTGCAGAGGTTGGAGGACCAGGAAGGATACGGGCTTAGAAGCTAGGCAGGAACCTAAGAGAGACTGGAGGGCTGGGAGGCAGGATCCGTAGCAGAAACCATGGCACAGGAACCACCTGGTTTCATGATGCTGCTGTTGCTGCAGTGAATAATGAGTGTAACCACCAGCTGTCATCATGACCTGGGACTCCAAGTCACAGGAGGATGTCATTGGCTGTATATAAACCACGTTCCTTGGGGTAGAGAGAGAGCAGATCTGTCTCCTTTGAATTCTGTAATGGGAACTGGGTATTGCTTCTCACTAGATTACTTGTCGCAAGGTAACTGGGCCCCCTGAAAGGGAGATTGGGTGCAAATAGGAATAGGATTGTATACTGGATGGTGTCCCCTTTAAAATAAAAGACCAATGTTTACTATGCTCCCCCTTTGGCTGCCCAACATTCACATAAGCCTTTCTTTCCATACTTAGGCTTACGAAAATAAAATGCCCCAGCCAACATAATGCACCTCTTCCCTGTATGGCTGAAAACAGAGCCACCCCCTCCCCAGAGGTTCTCAAGAAAACCTCCTCTGTCCATTGTCTTCTGTGGCCCCATCTAAGTGGAGCATTGGGGATGATGACTTTGTCATGCTTTAGCAGTTGTTTTTTGTTTTACGAGTTGGAGGTCTTGGGGTTGATTGTCTTAAGAGTCAAGCCACTTGTAAGTCACTGTCAGCCGTACTTCTTTGCAGTGTAGATCCCTTATAAACGTTGTTGGCTTTCGAGGTTTATCTGCTTCCACGGACTAATAACTAAAACCAGATATACTACCAACCCCTCAGGTTTTGAACCTAGAACTTGGTCTGAGAACTTGTCTCTGGGCGATTGGACCTGGCCTTGTTGCTCTGCCGAGTGCCTTAGCTCTTGGTTAATGGAATCCACCTGGGAACAGTTAAGAAGCTTAAGAAGCAGTAGAGCAGGCGATACCTCCCCTGTACTGCATCTTCATGGTGGGAGTGCTATCCCTTTTTCAGGCTGTAGAGATGAAACAGTTGGTGCTTGGGATAGAGGACTGCTCCTCTATGTCCCCTGCCCCCAGGCAGAATGACTCAACTTAGTAGCGTCATATGTTCTCCTCTCTGGCTTTCAGACAGACCAGTTTCACAGCAAGCATGTCTTTTTCTTGTAGATCCTTAAGAAGTAGCCAACACATACTCTGGCATCTTTTTTTTTTTTCCCCTCGAATTCTTGAAAGTTGCAGGCACGGGTCCATGTCATAAGGCACAACAGGCCGTGGTTTAATCAGCTGTGTCTCTATTAAGTATCAAAGGTGATCTTGCCAGTCTAAGATAGTAAGTAGGTCCTCATGCCTCCACTCAGTGTCCTTGGCTCAGCCAGTCCACGCTCTTCAGTGTGTTACTGACGCACTCCATTTCCTCATGCCAGCTTCTTTTATTGGGTAAGATGCTTTCTGTGGCAAATAACAGAAAATCCAACTCAAACAGTTTAAATAATAAAGAGAATTAATTGGCTTCTGTGACCGACAACTTGAGAGCTGTGGGATGGGCTTCAGGTGTAATTTGATCAAGAGGTTTGTGATGTTATCAGGTTATTTTCTTTCCCCGCCCTCCTCCTTGTATTGTTTTCCTCCTCAGACTAGGCCCCTCATGAAAGCAGACATGGTCACAGAAGTTCCAAGTATCACATCTGTAAATCATGCCACCCAGAGGTAGATGGAACGAACCTTTGTCCTCATATTCCAAGCCAAAGCCTCAGGCTCAGTTCTATGACCAGCCCTGAATCAATTACAGTGTCTGGGAGGTGGAAATGTGTTGATCGCCTCGGTGTAGATCGCACGCTACATTCCCAGAGCATGGGATAAAATTGGCTTGCCTGGAACAATGTGGTTTCCCCTGTGGGTCTTGGGAAGGGTGCAGGTGGACATCTGTGTGTCAAACAAAAAGTATCCTTAGTGCTCTATGTACGTTCCCATATGAATTCTTCTGATAGTTTATGGAAACCTTGAGTTAGCAAGTGATTCTGAAATTTGTTCCTGTAGTCAGCGTTGCTCTTTCAGAGAAAAAACAAATCAGTTTCTTTTGGCTGAACAAAATATTCCGACTAATTTCGTTGAGATGTCGAAGTGAACCAACCAGGCCTGGAGATGGTAGTCATGGTAAGGGAAATCAGTCCATGTGTGCGAAGATAGGAAGTATCTCTGTGTCATTTTCTCAGTGTCCCAGTTTCACCAGGAGAATGAAAATGAGGGGGAGGATGTCACTGTTTGCTCCCCCCTAAGTGCCTAGATGCTAAAAAAGTAAAACGATAGGAAACAAAACTGTGCTGGCATGACTACGTGGATGTTGCTATTACCTTTTCAGTTGGTTTACTTTATTGCTGTATTTTGATTTGCAAAAGTTGTATTTTCAGAGTTTTGCACTTTTACCCACTGCCTGTAACTCAGCATTTGTTTTGCTCTCTTCCGCCCTTCAGATTATGAAGTTGGGATAGAAGTGTAAAAATTAGAACCCATACTCTTGCTTGAAACTTGTATTTGAAGAAATGGTGAAGCAGGTTTAATTACAGAGAAAGACTGGCTGCTTAATTACTGTTACCTGCAGCGAAGCTGCTGTCTTTCTGCAGCTGTTTCCATAAATAGACTTTATTATATACAGGAATCTACCCCAGGGCAAAGAGTTCCCATTCTGCCTCTTTGCTTAATTTAAATTGCTGGTGTGCGGTGGTTATTTTTGAAACTCTTCTCAGGTTGACTTCCCCCTTAATCCCTAAGCCTTCTTCCCTCATCTGCCAAATTGTATGTAATGCATCGCAGCTAGAGTGCTTTTGGCATTTCTCGAGTCTGAGAACTTGAAATTTGATTTAAATGTTAATTTATTGTGACAAAGGTTGGGTACTCATGTTCCTATTCCTGTACAAGTCTTTCCACGGACTTGGCATGGGCCCAGCTGTCTCCCTGGCTTCTGCTGCATCTCTAGAGAGTGGCAAGTACCCCTCCCTCCACCTGGTTTATTTTGAAAGATCTGGCCTAGTTCAAAGTGCGTGAAACCCTTCTTGGTACGACTATTGTTGGGTTTTAGCGATACCTGGGGCTATTTATTCCAGGTGTACTTGGTATGAAATTTAAAAAGACATTAACAAAAAGTTAACCCTGTTTTTCTTTTGAATATTAAATACTTCTTTATTGGTTGCTTTCATTTATGAGAGAATCTTGCTGCTGCTTCTTGGTTTCTTTCTTTAGCTTTTCAGTGCACACTTGAAAAAAAATTCTTTTTTTAATGGGTCAGAAATAAAGAATGTGTTTGGATTCATAGAAATCATTAATAATTAATAATAAAGAATTATGTAATTCCCGGTCTTTCCCAGTTCTCTTTAAAATAGCCCAACTAAATGTAGTTTCTTTTGCCTCTAAGAGGCCTACTAGATGTTCTAGACTAGAATAGAGTACATTTATTTAAATTGCTAAGCCTTAAGCAAGAAGACTGACCTTTATAAGATATAGGATGCTTGAGTGACTCCTTCATGGAAAAAATTAAATGTACTCCCCTCTCAGTATTAGGGGCATGAATCTATGTGAACATTTATTAGTATCCTGAAATATTATTTAGTGTTAGTATCCTGAAGTTAAACAAAATTGACCTCTGCACTGGAAGTATTTAGAGGGAATGGCCCAGATGAATTTAGTTCTACATCCTGATGATATTAGAGAAAGCAGCATAACACACACACACACACACACCTCGCCACACCACACACACTCTCCTAAATTCAGATAGTACTCTTGACAGTGATCAGATTTGAAGTCTTGGGCATTTAACCTTCTGCTCTTGGGTGGCACCGTGCACTTTAGAGTGGGAGTCCAGTGCTGCCTTTGCAGTGTGCCTGTGTTTTCCACTTGGTAGGCTTTCACGTTGAGCTAAAAGGAAACTAGTATTTCTGGTCTGTTCGTTGCATGTTAATTCGGTTTTGCTGTTCTAGCGGTGTGTCTGTTGGAATGAGCGTTGAGAATATTGAGGTCACTCTTGGCAGGTTATATCATATAGGCAACCTTTGATTTTCAGGTGGGGTGTATCATTTTCTTTATAAGTCAGCGTTGACTCCTGGAATGAAATTTCTCCCCATAGATGTAGTGTTATAAGTGGTGATTTAAGTTCTTTTAGCACAAAATGTAACACACTCCTAATTAACCATAAGCAGGATTTCTTAATCTCCTTGAGCTTCCTTATCTTAAAATGGGGATAATGATAACAACCTACCTCATAGAGTTGTGAGGATTAAATTAATTAATGCATGGAAAGTTCTTGATACAGCATCTGATGTGTGACAAAAGTACTCAGTAAATGTTAGCATCATTTTTTAAACATTTCCTGGGAAATGGCATTCTGCATTTCATCATGGAATACTGGGGGATGCCGTCTTCGGGCAGCAGGTTCCTGTGGGTTCAAGTCTGACATTGGTAGGCAAGGGCTAGTGGAAAGGGGTGGGTTGGGTTCTCTTGCTAGAGTTTTGCAACTTCTGGTTGGGGAGAGGAGATGGTCTACAGAAGAAAACGGTGACCCTGGCTTCCTAGTGGCTCTTTCTGTAGATGGACTTTGCTTGGGTTGATGACTGGAAGGGAGGTTTGTTTGTGGCAGCAGGTTGGCAAGTGGGGCTTCTAGCAGCTTGGCAGTGACTGCAGCTCCCGCAGAGGCTTCTGACGTAGGTTTTGGGGGCAGGGGCGGGGGCGGGTTACGACATTGATGAGGCAGGCGAGGGCCATTTAGAACTAGCAGTGTTTCATTTCTCCATTGGTGCTAAGAACCCATCTGAAATTATCTTGCTCATTTATATTGTCCCCCTTTCCCTCTTTCTTACAGCAAGAGACTATGGCCAAAATGGAGGTGAAAACGTCACTTCTGGACAATATGATTGGAGTTGGAGATATGGTTCTTTTAGAACCTCTCAATGAGGAGACCGTCATCAACAACCTCAAGAAACGGTTTGACCACAATGAGATATATGTGAGTGTGCACTGGAGGTCATCTGGGGGGTTTAGACTTCGCATTTTGTGGCACAGACCTGGCTTTTCTTCCTTAGACTCTTCTCTCTTTTTTCTGTTTGTTTACTGGAGTCCAGAGGTATTTGTTTATACCCTCAGGAAGAGTTTTGGGTTTGCTCATTTGGCACGTGAGTGATATCGCATTAGAGTCGAGTGAGTCTGCTTTCCACACGGTGTTTGTAGAGGGCTGACTGTGCAGAGTGTTGCCCTGGATGTCGGGGGTGTTCTAAAACAAGTGGAAGACTTAGTTCTGCCCTCGGAGGAACATGTATTCAGGAGGAAGTTTGAAATCCACAGGCGGCTTCTTGGATACCTTCGTAAGATTAGCAGCCTGACCTTTGAGAAGCTACTCATTAAGATGCAAGGCAGTGAACCGTCAAAAAAGACATAAACCTTCTTAACATTTGTAGTTAGTAGAGACAGGAGCAAATTACCAGATACGAATATGTGTTTGGTCCCTGGAGATTTGGGAATAGTCATGTCCTGCTATACAAAAGTATCATGTCAGACACAAAAATGAAAACATATAAATATATACAGTAATAGAAATTTTATGTTGTAAAAATTCTTTATAAAGGATTTCATAGTGTTACTCTATTAAGTTTGTTAAATATATTTAAAACATGAGTCAAAAATGCTTTTATATATAGCTTTTCAGGAATTTGCATAAAGCACAGAAATTTGCATCTGTTCAGGTAGAGACATGTTAACTAAACCAAGGAGATGAAGATTCCCTGTACCAGCAGCTGAGAAGGAAGTGGATAGATGGGGTGGAAGTAGTTTTAATAGCTTCTGACTCGCTTCTGAGTTCTTTTCTCCCCATGTTGTAGTCTATCTGTGTCTAGATATGAATGGGATTATTGGGACCATGCTTCATGTTTTTCTGTCTATCAGTGTGGGGACAGGAGGAGGAAACATAAGTAAATAAAAAGAGAGAACGTAACTGATTATAACTTTGTAGAACTAACATATTTTTTAAAATTATATGCGAAGCTGTATTTTATGTTGCCTATAGCTTTCCTTTCCAGATAGGCGATCATGTTTCAAGGATAATTTTGGATAATTAATTCTTTTTTTTAAAATTTATTTTATTTTTGGCTGCACTGGGTCTTTGTTGCTGCGTGCGGGCTTTTCTCTAGTTGAGGTGAGCGGGGCCTATTCTTCATTGCGGTGCATGGGCTTCTCATTGCGATGGCTTCTCTTGTTGCAGAGCACGGGCTCTAGATGCGCGGGCTCAGTAGTTGTGGCCCGCGGGCTCTAGAGTGCAGGCTCAGTAGCTGTGGCGCACGGGCTTAGTTCCGTGGCATGTGGGATCTTCCCAGACCAGGGCTCGAACCCGTGTCCCCTGCATTGGCAGGCGGATTCTTAACCACTGCTCCACCAGGGAAGCCCGTATAATTAATTTCTTGATGAAACAGGAGTCACCATCTGGGAACTGAACTTTCAGTCCTTCTTGATTTGATTGTTGGAGGTAGGGGGAGGTTGACAGTAACCTGAGATATATGGATACTGCTTTGGAATATTAATTTGGTAACTGGCTGCCAAACTAACTAAGAGGTGTAGTTATGTAAACTGCTGATTCAGATGGAAGAGGTATAAAACGCCATTGCTGTAGAGCAGGTGAGAGGTGTTGTTTGGTTTGGCAGTGAGGCCCCGTGTCACCTTTCCTCAAAGTGTAGCTGTTCAGTTTTCAGGTGGGAAAACATCATGGTTCTGCAGCTTTAATTGAAAATGTGGTCTGATAGCAAATAAAAGACAGACTTTAAACATTGGTCTTTGAGATGGAGATAGGAGGCATCAGATATATCCTAACCGACGTTGGCTGATCATTTTTCTTTCTGGCTCTAAGAGGCACAGTTCACTTTCAGCTGAATTGAGAATAGGATGGAGAGTAGAACATTACATGCATTCAAATACCTGATTTGTTGTGCCCACTAAAAATAAAAGAATCTCCTTTTTAACAAAATGTCAAGTGTTAACATTCATGAGTCTTTAGCAGACGAACTCTCTGGGTTTCAGCCTTACATGATTTTATTTTCTGACTGTTTTAGGAACGTTCTTTCTGGTATGAGACAAAAGCAGAAAATTGCTTTTTGCTTCCAGATATTCATATAATTAATGTTTTCCATGATACTTTGGGACTATTATTTCCATGAGATGTGTGCCTTCATTTTGTAACTTTAAACACACGTCATATTGGAGAATTGGGCATTCTCTATTTTAAGCAAAAAAGAAAAAAAAAACAGCTTATAGGGTAATGTGTGTAGTATGATCTTATTTTTTTTAATGGGGGTTTATGGATGTGTACATATGTTTGTATATTTGTATGAACATAGAGAAAGCCATGCTAACTTTAGTACCATGCTAACTTTAGCATGGGTGGATTTAGGCATGCTAACTTTAGTGGGGTGGGTTGGGATATGGGGACGGGGAAGAGTTATTACTCTTTTAGACCTCAGTATTATAGGGCTTGTTAAGTATGTATTGGTTTTGTAATTTTTTTTTTTTTTTTTGCGGTACGCGGGCCTCTCACTCTTGTGGCCTCTCCCGTTGTGGAGCACAGGCTCTGGACGCGCAGGCTCAGCGGCCATGGCTCATGGGCCCAGCCGCTCCACGGCATGTGGGATCTTCCTGGACCGGGGCATGAACCCATTCCCCTGCATCGGCAGGTGGACTCTCAACCACTGCGCCACCAGGGAAGCCCTGGTTTTGTAATTTTTAAAAAATACTGTACGATAAATTTGATTACCCCACCTTACCCTGTGTAACCCCACATGATGTATATACTACCCTTGGGAGATCTGTTTCTGGCCCTTATTCTGATAAGCGTCCTGCTTTGCTTTTCTTCTTGGGTTGCTGAAAATTGTTCAACTGATGCCAAAGGCCAAGTTAATGACATACAATATTTTACTATCTTGTATTTCACTTTGCTTTTTAATTCTTTCCCAGGAAGAGAAGGTACAGTTTTAAAAATTTTTTTTATTATTTAGTCTCTGTTGTAGTCTCATAGCTTTACTTTATCCTATAAAATTGTGTGATGGTCTCGAGTGATCCATCATGCAAACATACTGAACAGTCATTTGTATGTTCAGAAGCCGTGGTTGATGAGGGGGCCTGTGAACAGAGGGACGCTTGGCTCAGGCTTTAGAACTCTGGCTGTACCCAGAGCTTTTGCAGCCTCTTGTGTGAGCCAGCTGTAGGTCAGGGGACCCTGTTCTTCCAACCTGCCCCCCACACCCCCGCTTTCACCACCATATCTAGAGGTAAGAAATATTCCCTGCCTTCACAGAGTTCTCACAAGATAAGAGTTATCAACTCTCTAGAGTATTTATAACCCCTAGTGATCCTCTGGATCTCCAGCCAGCTGAATCTGGAAGCGGAATCCCTGGTGATCCTGTCATACTAAACCGGAAGCTCTGGGTAGGCCAATGAGTCACACGTACTCCTCAAACTACTGACTGTGGCCAGGTGACCAGAATGAGCTGAATGGCTTCAGAAAATGATGTCTGCTCCTAGGATTGGCGGAGGGTCAGTTTTTTCCAAAGTAGATGGGTTGTGTGTAAGTAGGTTGAATACTCTACTAAATGTCTCTATCAGCGTGTTAGGGAGAGGGAAGGGCAGTGGATGCTGATGAGGCCCTCTGCTGTAACCCCGTCACAGGCTTGGTAGGGAATTCTATAGTGAAGTGGTTTTATTGGTGTTGCTACCATGCTGAAGGATATGTTCCATGAGAAGCATTTATGATTGGAATTCTAAGCTTCAGGTCACCCAAAGGCATGCCTCTCAAGACTTTTCTCCTGGAGAACACCTTATGGTAGAGAAGAGTAGGGACTTCCCTGGCGGTCCAGTGGTTAAGACACCACGCTTCCATTGCAGGGGGCACAGGTTCAATCCTTGGTCAAGGAGCTAAGATCCCGTATGCCGCATGGTGTGGCCAAAAAAAAAAAAAAAAAAAAAAAAGGAGAAGAGTAAAAAGGGCCCTGGGGTGGGTAGTTGAAGTCTGTCCACTTTAGGGAAATACTGTTGAAATCTTTGCTTCCAAAGTCATTCAAAGTTTTATTCTATTCTGTAATGCATGTCATATGGTTTTGTTTTAATCTACTCTACTCTTTGCAACCCTTATTTGAATAAGAAGTATTTTTGGTGCTGACAAGTAGTTGTAGTTTGTTTTCTATCTGAATTGTCAGGTTGGGGATCATCTAGATATAAGAGGTCTGAATTAGTCCAATTTTAGGATCTTATGTTAGACTACTTGTAGTTGTAAGAGGACTGCTTTGAAAGTCTAGTAAAAATTGTCTTGATTTTTAGAAGTTGGTACTAGAATTAGGATCCCCATAAAAATAGGATCCAGTACTTCTACGAAAGATAGTAAAGTGCATGCTTCAGGATTATGTCTTCTTTGCTTTGAGTTGGCTTCACACACTTGTTTAAAAAGCCCAGAGTTGGTTCAACACCCTGTCTGTAGCCGGGCAGAGTCTCTAAATCTGAGACAGTTCCAGATGTTGACGTGGTCCTTGTGGGAAGGCTGTTCCATTGGAGATGGAGGTGGATCAGGTAAGAACAGATAGAGGGAATGTTGGCCCAGTGGGGTAACACACAGGGTCAGAGACTGTTTGCTTTGATTCCTCACTCTTGGCCGAGTGCAGCGCAGGCTGGGCCCAGCTGCAGGACGTGCTCCAGCAGTCTCTGTGGGGTCAGTGGTGGGAAATGCTGGTTGTGACATTCCTAAGCGCCGCTCTTCTGTATTCTTTCTGTCCTTTGTCAGAGCTTCTTCTGGCCTCCCCACCCCCGTCCACAGCCAGATGGGATGGTGGCAGGATTTCATGTGAACTTGGTAGGCAGGAGACGCAGCCAGACGTGATTCTGTTTTTAGGGTGACTGGGCAGGACTGTGGTTCCGTTCAGGAATAGGAAAGCTGCAATTTAAGCAAGAACAAGGCCCAGGGCAAATTTGGAAACTAAAGAACCAAGGTGTCCATTCTCTGACAGGAAGTATTTTTGGTACTAACAAGTAGATTTAGTTTGTTTTCTATCTGAATTGTCAGGTGGGGATCATCCAGATATAGAGGTCTGAATTAGTCCAATTTTAGAATCTTAAGTTAAACTACTTGTAGATGTAAGAGTGACTGCTTTGAAAGTCTAGTAAAAATTGTCTTAATTTTTAGAAGTTGGTAGTAGAATTAGGATCTCCGTAAGGATGGGATCCAATACTCTTATGAAAAATATTCAAATGTAAGTACAATATATTTGGTTTAAAATATTGGAAAGTAAATGAAAATAATACTAGTTAACATTTATTTGACTAATAATAGAAAAGGAAGGTGCTTATATTGATAGCTTCGGATAAAAGGTAGAGAGTAGACCAAGGGTCCCTGCTTTGTTTCTCTTATCTGCCTTAACTCAGGGACAGGCAGGAAAGAGTTCCTTGGTCGGGGCTGGAGGTGGTCTTCGGGCTGTCTGTCTTTTCCTACTTAGAATTTTATATGAAACGCTCAGAGGACAACTAGTATTGCTAGGAATAGCCCTTCTGAGCTGAAGATTCAGTAAGTTTTGTGAGCCGTTAGAGGTTCTTTTAGAATAAACACTTAGTTATGTTGTGGAAACACAGGAAAAAATAATTTGGATACTGTTAGAAACAACCAATGAGATTATAAGTAAAATATGTAAATTTTTTATGCGCCCAAGTCAGCCACAAAATTATATTTAAGGGTGCTGGCTGAGCACAATAAATGAGGTAAACATAAAAAAAAATACTAGTTAACATTTATATGTTTATGTGAAGTGTCAGAACCACTTTTCATTTGTATACATGAAAATTCCTACCTTTTGGGGATAACATTTTTCCTGAGAATTTAGTATAAATGGTGTATTAGTTTTCTCTTGCCGCAGAATAGATTGCCCCAAACTTAGTGACTTAAAATAACATACATGTATTATCTGACTCTTTCTGTGGGACAGGCATTCGGGCATGGCTTAGCTGGGTCCTCTGGGGTCTCACCAGGCTGTCATCAAGGTGTCAGCCAGGACTGCAGTCTTGTTAGGGGCTCGGCCCTTTTCCAAGCTCACGGGGCTGTTGGCAGAGAGTAGGGCTGGAGTTCATATGCCCAGCTTAGTGTTATTCCTACCCAGATGTTCTCTAAATTTTTTTCTTTTTAAAATTTCCTTTAAACAGCCTTAAAAAAATTACACAAGTAACAAATGCTTTTGGGGAAAAAAAATGAGATAGCATAGGGATACATAACATAAAAATGTAATTTTCTTATCTCAGCCTTAAAAAAATTACACAAGTAACAAATGCTTTGGGGAAAAAAACATAACATAAAAATGTAATTTTCTTATCTCAGTACCCCAGTCATTTCCAGAAGTAATGGTAGTTGGGTGGGTCATCTTCCAGATTATGTAAGTTTGATTAAAAATTAAATTTGTTTTGGTTTTAGAGTTGGAAGTAGAAGGTTCTCCTTCATCTAGGTGGATGGGCCTTTACCCAGAGAACCCAGACCCAGCAAATTTGAGTGAAACAAGAACCTTCTTTAATGCCACCTCCCCTCCCACCTTGACCAAGTGGGGGAAGGAAGACGGACTCCTGAGCTGGTGAAATGAAATGCCTAGACTTGACTGTGTATGAGGGGTTCACCAAATGCAGACTCAGCCTGCGCGGCTCGTTGAAAAGGTAGACAATTAAGGAAACATGGAGAACAAATTGTGTGTGTTTTCAAGAGTGTATCTTTGGTTTTTGGAATGGAGTCACAGCATTAGGGGGCTAGATAGAGCTGGGGAACAACAGCAGACCATGAGGCTGTTGTGTCTAGTTTCGGAGCACAGTCTGTCTCTTGGACAGTTTTGTAATACTTTTCAAAACAATGAGTTTTGGTAAAAGCTTGCCAGTTTCAACCTGTCCAAGCTCCCTTAAAACCTTTGGTGATTGAAAAAATTCTTCCTCTTAGAACTTGCAAAATGGCATGAGTTTATCTGTTATCTGCCAAGCTTAGGGAGTACATGCAGGCACTATATAGTACTTGATATATTTGAATAATATTTATAATATATTAATTTAAATGTTGTAATTGAAGCTGTACTTGAAGTTCACTTTGGAGGAAATTAAGGCCCAACTTCGGGTCTGCAGAAGTGTCATCTTTTGGTGGCAGTGTGGTGGGTACTAGGAAGCAAGGACCTGAGCTCCAGTCCTGGCTCTGTTACTTACCATCTGTGAGACCTGGAACAAGTACTTTAACTCCCAGGAGAGTGTTTTCTTATTGGTAAAATGATAAACAATGACAGTTAACACGTATTAAGTCCTTATTGGTACAATATGCTATTCTAAGCACTTTACATGTACGTGTTTATTTAAGTTTTACTAGAGTCCTATGCGCTGAAGGTTTTCAAATTATCTTCATTTTACATATGAGGAAACTGAGACTCAGAAGGCTAAGTAACCTGTCCAAGGTCACACAGCGAGTAGGTGATGGGGCTGGGATTCATATCCAGGAAGTCTGGCTCTGTAGTTCATGCTCTTAATAATGGTCCTGCTAAGTTTACGCAGTTACCATGTGCATCAGTGATACCACTAATAGGGAAGCATTCTCAGCCTACAAAGTGCTGTTCAACATAACTGAGTATGATACTGAGTGTATAGGTTTTGGAGCAAGGCAGCCTCAACAACCCAGACAAATAATTGAAGAGATAATCCGTATTCCTGCCACGTGTTGAGTTAGCATTCAGCAGTACAGTGACGTGAACTAGTGTGACAGGGAATAAGTGCATTCAGTTCTAAAGTCGTAGGTGCTCTCTAGTCAAAGAAAAGTGATAGCAACCGTTAGGATGGTGTGTTCCTCTCTGGAAGGTGGGAGACGATCTTGGGAGGAGATGGGTTTTCATCCTGTTCACTGGATGGCAGGTGATTGATAACTGCACAGGGTCCTTTACCTTTAAGAGCACATAGTAGAGGGACTTCCTCCCTGGTGGTCCAGTGGTTAAGACTCCGTGCTTCCACTGCAGGGGGCACAGATTTGATCCGTGGTCGGGGACCTAAAGGCCTGCATGCCGCAGGGCACAGCCAGAAAAAAAAAAAAAAGAGCACAGAGTAGAGGAGGAAGAAGCAATTCACCACAAGAGCCATGTGGCTAATTCATGCGGCTGATTCACCCCTCCCCTCTACACACACATCTCTTTCTGCTCTTAGATCTATAGTACAGATAAGTATTAATGATAATCCTAATTTCTAAAGAGAGGCTGTTTTGTGCATCCAACTGTGTTGTGGCATATTGGGCAAGGCATGGGCCTTTGGCAGACAGGCCAAGGTTGTGTCTTGGTCACTCACAACCACTGTGACCATTGAAGTAATTGACGGTCAGTTCTCTCATCTGTAAAAGAGGTATTATGATGCTTCTCTTGTTGAGTTGTTTTGGAGATTAAGGGGCATTTTATTTTATTTATTTATTTATTTATTTTGCGGTAAGCGCGGGCCTCTCACTGTCGTGGTCTCTCCCGTTGCGGAGCACAGGCTCCGGATGCACAGGCTCAGCGACCATGGCTCACGGGCCTAGCCGCTCCGCGGCACGTGGGATCCTCCCGGACCGGGGCACGAACCCGTGTTCCCTGCATCGGCAGGCGGACTCTCAACCACTGCGCCACCAGGGAAGCCCCTAAGGGGCATTTTAGCCCGGTGCTTGACATATAGTTGGAATGGAGTACCTGACCACATGACCATCTGAAAAACTTGGAAACCCAGCATGACTTTTCTTCAAGATTTCAGACCCTGAGCTTTTCTTATAATCAGAATTTTCTCTCTCTCCCCTTCCCTGACTCTCTCGTTGCCTCTCCTCCCTCCCTTTTTCCCTACCCTCTCCTACTTTGGTATTCATTACACAGGTTTCACTTTTGTTGGATTACTACTTTCAATTAGCCACATAATATTATTTTCAAGACTTGTAGCTGGTAGCATACCTGAAACACAGGACCACTCTGTACCTTTAGTTAAGAGACTCTTATTAGGTCTAGAGAATGATACATATTTGGAAAATACTTGTTCCTTACAGAGCAACGAAGATAAGGTAGTATTGTGTTATCCTGCTCTGAAATAAAGGCTGCCCGAAGTGATATTTTTAGCCGGTATTTCGGCGTGGCATAGAACTCATATATAGTTCTTTAATTCATAGTCTGAAATGACTGGCAGCACAGGAACAAAGGATTATAATATGATGGTAGTTAAGGCATGTCTCAGACTACACTGACAGGGACCATGCCTGACAAGCTTGCCTGATCTAAGGCCAGCACAGCATAGATAAAAAGATGAATAGGGCTTGAATCTCTCCTCAAACTTTGAGTTGAGAAATACTGAAAAAAAAAAAATATCAATAGAAGCAGACGCCAGGAGTCATGATGTGGTGAGGCCATGGTGGGCCGTGTGTAGGCAGAGACGGTGAATAAGAGTTTTTGCAACAGGCCAGCTTTGGAGTAGAAAGTGAGAAGACCAGTCAGTAGCAGGCCCAGAGGAAGCAGACATGTGAGTAGGGGATGAGCACATTGATAGTGGGACTGGAAAGGAGGTCTTCACAAACTTGTGTTGCTTTGTTCCATAATGTGGCCTCACAGCCATCCATACTCACTTTTGGGTCCCAGCTTTTCTTGTAGCTCGGTAATGGGTTCCTCGGGGGTTCCTGGGTATGTGATTATCACAGTAAAACCTTTAGTACTTGATGTAACTTGAGGGCATCTCTGTGCCCAGCAGCTGACAGAGCTTGACAAATCATACTTCTCTATTCTTGCATCACAGACCTTGGTGTAGAGCTTTGGCGTTAAACTGCTCCTGCTACTACTTGTGAGACCTTGAGCAAGTCTTTAAAACCTTCTAATGCCTTTAGTTTCTTCCTCTGTGAAAATTAGGCTGTCATTATTGGTTATATGTATCACAGATCTGTTCTTAGATGGGGGTGTGAGGTGTATGTCTGAATTCCACTGTTTCAGATTTAAGACCCAGATAGAAGCCTACATCAGTGATTGACCTTATGTTTGTGATTTTTCACTTAGGCAGTTTTTCACAATTTTGAACTGTGTCTGAAAAACCAACCAGAGCGTATGGTAGACCAAACTGTGTCTTTAAAAAAAAAAAAACAATTAAGACAAAAGCCCTCTTCAGGGAAATTTGGGAAATCTTACAGATGGCTAAATTTAAAATGCTGCGACCCATAATGTCTTGATGTCTTGTGATCAGATTCCCAGGACCCGAGACCCAAGAAGAGGGTGAATTCCTCTGTGTGAAGTGAATAGCATGTTGTCATTTCTGAAGATTCCACCAGCTTGTCTTGTAGAGCCGTTTTCTCAGTATCCCAGGCTTTTCCTACTGGCTTCATTAAGACCATACGTACCTCGTGTGCCCCTCTGATAACTCATCCATTCCTGTATACAGAGAGCATTTGGTAAGACTTCAGCATCATAGGACTCCTCCATGCATTTAGCTGAGATACTAACGTGTATTGTAGGCTTTTGAGTCCTGATTTGGCTATTTACTGTGGCCAAAAATTCCAGTAGAGCCAAACTCACAGTAGGTAACATTTATGAGATGCTTGCTGTATGTGTCAGGTGGTTCGTGCTTTAACGCACAATCTCACTTAATCCTCAGATTAGACAGGAGGAACCAGTATCGTTCTCCTTGTCCAGATGATGAAACTGGGATTTGGAGAGGTTCAGTCATGTGCCCAGGTTCACACAAAACTGAAAAACTTTGCTAGGTAACTTGGAGCTAAGGTTTACACAATATTTCAAATACATTTGAAGCCTTGTCCTACTGTATGACATAGAATCTGAGCAAAGAGCTCAAAAACACTGAAGTCGGGGTGACTTGGGTTCAAGTTCAGTCAGTTTCATCATCTAACCCCCCTTACCCCACACACTGACTTTTACTTCAAAACTGCTCTCAGACTGAAGCCCAGACTGCTCACTCTGACATTTGAGGCTGTCTGAAATTTGATTCCAGTCTTACTTTCTAAGCTATTACTCACAGGAGGTCTTTGCTTGAGGCAAGCTGTTTTATCCCCTGTGTCTGAAATGTGGTTGGGTGGGCCTTTAGGCTGCTATCCATGTTTTAATCCATGTTATAGCCTGTGTAGAATTGCCTTTTTTTTTAAGGCTGAATAATATTCCATTGTATCTGTACACCATACTTTGTTTACCCATTCATCCGTCAGTGGGCGCTTGGGTTACTTCTACCTTTTGGCAGTTGTGAACAGTGCTACAGTTGAACCTGGGTGTACAGATATCTGCTTTGAGTCTCTAGCAATTCATACTTAAAAAAAATACATTTTGAAGAATACAACTATCCTAGCGAAAAATTTTTAAAAAGGGCAGGGTTCAACTATGACCTAAAAACCAGAATCTCATATGCTGCTCTTCGGTGGAATGTTACTTTATCCAAATCTTGCCCATCCTTTTAGACCTACCCAAATCCTGTGACTTCTCCAGAGCATGCTTGGAGCTCTGCAGTTGACAGTGACCTTTGCTTCGTTTAAACCCAAAGCACTCCTTTAGGCAGTAAGAAAAGAAAGACTAATGCACTCATTTAGCTAGGAATCACTTAAATCCTGTTGCATCTGTTTTTGTGCCTACGGCTGTTAACCCTTAAATTTTATGTTTTATGATATAAAAGTCTCACCTCCTAAGCTCTATTATAATCTCCCAGGGGCACAGGCCACAGGAGTGTCCTGTATTTTCACCATGCCTAAGATGATGTTTTGCTTAAAGAAGGCTCTTGATAAATTTGTTGCTTGCTTGTTAAAATGGTTGTAGCCTAAATTCAGTCAAGGAAATCAATGCGGTTGTGCAGCCACGTGAAGGGTTATTTTTACCTGAGTCCTGATCCATCCTGGATTTGAACTATTATTACTTTAGAGGTGAAAGAAACATGGCTTGGAGACTGGGACTTGGAGAACTCCAACACATTCTTGAATATTTTTTGATGACATTTTAGACTAAATACTTAGCATGAAGTGAGGTATTTAAATAAACATTACCTGTTGCATTGCTACCTTCCTGATTCATTTCTCTGAAGTTAAAGGATGATTGTGACACAACGTCTTGCATTTCTTCAAGAGGTAGGCACAACTTGATGTGCTGGGATAAACATTGAAAAAAAAATTCTTTTCTGTTGAGATAAAAAAATTTCCCTGTAGCTAGAAGATCTTTTCTCCCCCTTTCTTTTTTGTTTATTCCTGGTGGTGTAAGGATTTCAGCATTCTGCAGATAGTCAAAAGGGAGGCTTCTGCCCAACAGAGTAGCTCTCTATTATACAAAGGCGAAGACGCCCGGGTAAGGCGTTGTACAACACAAGTTGCTGTGATGAGGTGTTCTTGGCCACTTGTTGCCAAAGCTTTCCGGGCCTGACAGCATGGCTTGTGTGCTCTAATGAAAAGAGAACAGATTCTTGGCTCCTGGTCCTGATTCCACTTTTGTTAGATAATGTGGTCATACCACTTAACTTCTTTGTGCTCCATTGTTATGGACATTGAAATGGAGACTTCATTTCTACCTCATGGGGATTTAGGAAGAGTTTAGTAAAAAGGTGCTTCAGTGTATATTGTATATCAGAACTTTAATAACTCTGGGGATGAGTTTTTAAGAAACTGCAGTGACGATTTGTAAACAAGTCGCCAAAAGTCATTCTGAGGAAAATAAGAAGCTGGTAGATAGGCAGATGGGATGCCTAGTTAGAGTCTCAACAGAGCAGGGGCTTTACAAATATTTTGGAAGAATTTGATATTTGGAGAGAAGCCTCATCATGGTGAAAAGAAGTCATTATAGGATTTCCTTATGTGTATTTTATGGTTTAGTTATAATTTTATTTTCAATTTCGTTGAAATATAAACTTTCAGGGTTAGGGCTTCTTAAGATCTTAATGTTGCCCTGGGAAGAACTATGATATGAAAGATGTGAAAGTCTTGTGACTTTTCTGTTGTGTACTGACGTTTCCTTTACCTGGCCTTGTGGAGGAATGTGTGTACAGTACTGCATAATGGAGATGCACAAAATATTAAACCTGTGCTTCACTATTTAACTTGAAGCAAGTGTTTTTGGTTGGATATCTTTCCAAAATGTATTTATTGCATACGTCCTTGTCGTCGAAAACAGAATACCGTCTGTCTCATTTTGGCCCTTGATTGTTAGGCTGTGTTCCGACTCAGTGCTGTAATAAGGCACTCAGGGCCCACTGAGCTGAGCTGTTGGTTCTTATTCTGAACAACTCTTCATTTTTATACTTTTAGAATTATTTTGATCACTCCTTACTCCTTTCTTTCCTTCTCTGTCTCTCTTTTTTATCCTTTTTCTGTCTCTTTTTCCATTAGTGGCCGTTGTTTCTTTGCTTAGGGTGGGAGCTTTTAACCTGGTATATCAACTGTATGCAAACTATTATGTGCATATTATATGTGTGTTTTTTGGGGGAAGAAGGTTCATAGCTTTCATTGGCCTCTCAAAGCCATCAACAACTAGAAAAATATTAAGAAGTGCTCTGTGGCAGTAGTTTTTAAACTGCAAGCTTCAGCCATTGAGTGATGAAAACCATTTAGTGGGTTAGGACCAGCAGTTTTAAAACATTTTGTAATGAATAGAATTGAACAAAGTATATCAGTACATTGCATATGATAAGGATATTTATGATTTTGTGAAACTTATTTCATACATATGTATGCACATATGTGTATGTAAATATACACTCAAACACACATACTTGGTTGTGATGCAAATTTTATTTTTTACAGTGAGTCATAGTCAAACATTTGAAACATACTGCCATGAGAAGGCCCCAATTTACAGATGTTGCCGCTGTTTCTCTGTAGTGTGCTGAGATGCCATATGCCAAGTTTATTATAAATGTGGCTGAAATGAAAGGGTAGCCAGAAGAATTTTCTTTTGTTCTTGAAATGTTGACCGAATTAATTACATAGGACAATTTAAAGGGGAAGGTAAAATAGCAGATAGACCAACAGCGACACTAGCATGGTTGCTGCATTTGAAAGTAAAACCTGGTCCTGTGAGCCCTGAGGGTGAAGGCTACAAGCAGTGGTTTTTTGTGTGTGTGTGTGTGTGTTACGCGGGCCTCTCACTGTTGTGGCCTCTCCTGTTGCGGACGCGCAGGCTCAGCGGCCATGACTCACGGGCCCAGCCACTCCGCGGCACGCGGGATCCTCCCGGACCGGGGCACGAACCCGCGTCCCCCGCATCGGCAGGCGGACTCTCAACCACTGCACCACCAGGGAAGCCCCCAAGCAGTGGTTTTTAACTCTGGTTACACGTTTCTTTTTCCGGGGAGGCTGTACGAGATGCAGATGCCTGGCCCTTCTCCCGACCATTGAAATAGAATCTCTGAGGATGGGGTTCTGGAAGAACTTTCTTATAGAATGAAATGCGTGATCCTTGGGTTATATATCTGTCAGGGACCTTTCCTCTGGCTTCTGGATTGTGGTCTGAAGAGTGGCGGTTGCTGGATGACCACCTCCAGAAAAGACTTCTGTTTTCACTGTAATCACAGTAGGAGCACTCGAGTATCATTTGGTTATTCACAAGGCATCTGTTCTGGGATTCTAGAGATATCTGAAATACGAAGACAGGGATTGTTTTGACTTAGGAGTGTTTGTACATTCTTGGTTTAATGTCTGCCCTTGAGAAGTGGAAGATAAACTTGTTAATTGAATATGCCATTTGTAGAAAGGTAGAGCCTTTCCTTTCCCTCTTCCCTTTTCCTTTTCTCTTCTTCTTGTCCCCTCCCCTCCCCTCCCCTCCCCTTCCCTTTCCCCTCCTAGATGTCAGAGGCTGGTTCCGCAGGGTGGTGAGAGTGGAGGTGGCCTTCTGTTGTCAGGGTGGTGTGCACACTTCAGGACTTGGAGTGCTGGGGGCCCGGAGCATGGAGGTTGTGAACTAGGTTGGCCGGGATGGCTAGGAGGTTGTTTCCACTGAGGAAATAAGTACATTGATTGAGCTCATCCATCCATCCATCCATTGAGGGTCATGAGAGCCACACTTGTCTCAGTTGGAGAAGGTAGATAGAACCTAATTGCTAAGTAGTTTTTGCCGTTATGAGAAAGGAGTCCTTTTTGGTGTAATCAGCCTACTAGAAGAGCAGGCTCCGGATTCCAGTAGGAGTTGCTCTGTGAGCCATTTGGGACATAGGGACCAGGTGGAATGTGAGCGCAGCCCAGAAGTGGTCTGGTGGGAATGAGCTAAGCTGCTGGAGGCCTTTTGTGGGCTCTCTCACTGGCACCGTCCGAGTCCGCAGTAGCTCATTGGTACTGGACCCAGTACATACCTACCTCTTATTTCCAATAGAGTGAGTGAGTGGAATTCTAGAGGACAAGAGGCGGATCCTCTTTGCTGCTCCCTTTTGTAAAAGTTTACAGTGCTTTTCTTTCTTTTGTTTTTTGGTTTTTTTTTCTCCTTGGCATATTCAGAATAAAAAGGACATGTAATGCCCAGCTCTCTTATGCACATACTTAAGTTTAAGAAACTGTGTCTTACCTCCAACTTCTTTATTCCAGTGGTTACTTAATGATTTAGTTTAGGATCTTTTTTAGAGCATGATGCAATAAGAAAATACTGACTTTAAATTGTATACAGTTTCTTGTTAAAAAAATAATGAAGTACGGTCAGCCCTTGGTCTGTGGGTTCCTCACCCACAGATCCAATCAACCACAAATCAAAAATATTCATGGGAAATATTCCAGAGAGTTCCAAAAAGCAAAACTTGAATTTGCCATGAGCCAACAATTATTTACATAGCATTTACATTGTATAAGGTATTATAAGTAGTCTAGAGATGATTTAAAGTACACGGGAGGGAGGATGTGTGTAGATTACATGCAAATACTATGCTGTTTTATAGAAGGCATCCTTGTTTGAACATCCTTGGACTTTGGTCAGTCTCTGCAGGTGGTCTTGGAACCAATCCCCCAGGGATACTGAGGGACAGATGTATATCATTTATAAGCCCAAATGTTAATTGATGTAAAAATGAACTGTCTGGTCACTATTGTTCTGCTCCCTGGAAAGGAGGTTTAATTTGTTATTGCAGTTACTTGAATGTAGAGTAGATAGCTGCCTAAAACTGGAATAGGATTGTAAACTCCACCCAGCCTATCAGCTGCTTCCAGGAGTATCTTTTTCTTAAAGAAGATGTTGGGGGTAGGAGTTTATTAATTAATTTATTTATTTTTGCTGTGTTGGGTCTTCGTTTCTGTGCGAGGGCTTTCTCTAGTTGCGGCAAGCGGGGGCCACTCTTCATCACAATGCGCGGGCCTCTCACTGTCGCGGCCTCTCTTGTTGCGGAGCACAGGCTCCAGACGCGCAGGCTCAGTAGTTGTGGCTCACGGGCCTAGTTGCTCCGCGGCATGTGGGATCCTCCCAGACCAGGGCTCGAACCCGTGTCCCCTGCATTGGCAGGCAGATTCTCAACCGCTGCGCCACCAGGGAAGCCCCAGGAGTATCTTTTGTGTCTCAGAGAAAGGAGGCTTGTGACTATGAACATTTGAGTTATTCTGTTGGCAGATGTGGGACTATTTAAATCTTTGACTAATGCACATGGAACCTTCAAGGAAGAAACCCATAAACAGCAAGGGCATGTATCACACAGTACAGGACAAACCTACTAGAAGTTCAAGATTAGAGGATGCATATCTGAAACATATGAAGTGGAATGGAGAGGGAGAGCACAGTTTCCTTTACTGTTTGCTTATTCAGATTGATAAAGCTTGTCCTGCTTGGTCCTTTTTCTTACTCATTGAGCCGTGTTGGTGTATCGGTAAGGTAATTGTCGCTGTGTAACCCCCACCCCCAGTTAATTGCATAAAACAGCGACCATCTGTTTGCACACAGTTCTCTGGGATAGCAATATAGGCTGAGTTCAGCTTGGTATAACTTCTGCTGGTCTCACCTGGGATCGTGAATGTGGCTTTAGGCATTTGGTGGCCTAACAGGGACTGGATGGTTTAGAATGGCCTCACTCATGTGTCTGATGGTTGTCAGGCTGTGTAGTTCAGGCCCTTGTCTTTCTGTGTGACCTCTCCAACAGTCTAGCTCAAGTTCATTTGCATCATGGCTTCTAGTGTCAGTCATAAGGGTGGGGGAGGGGCAGCATCCTAATACACAAATGCTCAAGCGTCTGCTTGTATCTCATCTTATAATGTCCCTTTGGTCAAATCTGTCACATAGACAAGTCCAGATTGACGGGGTGGAGGATAAACTCTGTCTCTTGATAGAAGGAGTGGCAGAGTCACATTTCGAAGGTTTTGCATAAAGGGGTGATAGGAATTGTTCCAGCCATCTTTGCAAACAGTCTACCACAGTCGGACAAGGAACCCGAGGCGGGAAGGATATAGTTGAAGGGTTTGTTCGGTGGTTACACGTGGCATATAGGTTTAGTAAAATATTAGGCACTGTATGGCAGTGTACTCAGTATTATATTTCAACAGAAGAATAGTTGTGTGAAAGTGGTTTGTACCATCCATGTTCTTAGTGATGAATGGATTCTGTGCATGTTAGTCATTCAGTTAAATATTTATGGGACATTATTCATGGGCCAGCCCTGTTCTAGGTGATAATAAAACAGCTGGGGGGAAAAGCACACACAATTCAGTATGTATGAAAGTCACAAGTAACAAAGAGAAATTTAAAACTTAGTAGTGTGGCTTTTGATTTTGGGTTTGAGGCAGCTGAGTTTGTTCCCCATGCAAGAATGCCACACAGGCAGATTTTCATCAAGAATTTAGCCGCCCGTGAAATTTGGTTTTAAAGAGCAACTTGGTAACTGGTTTCTCTGCTAACAGCAAATATGTATTTTAATTATTGTATTCAAGAAACTACCTTAAAAAGGGAGATTCATGTACTTTTCTACTAAAGAAGGCTGATCTTTCAATCAACAGATATTAAAGGAATAAATCAATTATTGTATTCTCATATCTACCAATCTAAGTAATTCTAGTCTATTAGTTATAAGCTGTTCAGACAGTTATTCAGTCTCTAGCATCTCCCATCTACTTGCCCAGGTGGGTTGGACTGTGAAGAAACCTTTCTGGAAGAGTCTTATCTAAATGGAATAAGTTAAGACATTTGGACTCGTTGCTTGTCAGGCCAGATTAGTTGGGTCCTTAGTGCTAGGGTGTCAGAAATAGATAACCCTAATTGCATGGGAGCTGAGAGTTTTTCTTTACAGCAGCAGTCTTATGTACTCTTGCTAAGATTGTATTCTTATAGGATGAAAATAGGTATAAAAATGACCTGTTCACTTTTCCAGGTTGGGGGAAAAATCTTATAATTAAAATAATTGTGACCCATGTTTTGAAAAAAAAAATCAGAACATTTCTGCTGTTCTCTTTTCTATACTGTTTGATCTGACAATCTGCTTGAATCCAGTGGTGACAATACTGGAAAAACTTGTTGCTCTAAAAATGTCATCTTTTGTTGCATGGCCCTGGAAAGGCGGGGAAGTTGGAAGTGACTTTTTTCTTTCTTCTTTCCTTTCTTTTTTTCACCTTTTTATTAAAAAAGCTTTTTATCACTGACATATGTTTGTTAGCATCCCCCTTCCACCACCCCCCCCCCCAGCCATCTTTATAATGTTGAAACTGAAAGGAAAAATGGAGCTAAGATGAGTTACAGTTAAGTGACTTTTGCTTGTGGCATTGCGCTAGTCTTTGTACAAAATGACCTAAACCAACACTGCTCTTGCTGCCAGGAATTTAAGATCGAAATGGAAAGCAAGATAACTAGTGTTCTGGTTTGCAGTGTGAGAGTGTTACTGCCTGTTAAAATAGGAGCATTAATCCCTCTGAGAGTACATTTAAATTCTACATTAAATTTAAATTCAACATGAAATGTACTGTCTTTCAGCAAGTACATTTAAATTCTGAGATTAAAGTCCACTAGATATAACATGAAATGATTTTCTTTGAATACCCAAGGGATAACTGTGACTCTAATATTGAATTGTATGTGGTCGGAGCCCATTGTAGAGATGGACAGGCTGTGTAAGGACAGTGCCAAAGTCAAGGCCCCATTGGATAGGTATGGGTATGGGTAGGGAGGAGGGGAAGCCTGGGCTACTGTAGACTGAAATAGGAGGATAAAGATGAGAGAGGGAAACACCAGTTCTACTCGGAATCGAGGAAGGCATAGCTCTTGCTCACAATTAGCCGTGGTTGGTGACAAAATTTTTGGCAAGTATGACAGGGCTTTGGAGGACTCTTATCCAGGGTCATGAATTAATCTAGAGATTTATTTTGAAAGATATTTTCAATGTATAAATCTATGCTCTCCATTTATCAGCAAAATGAATAAACATTATTGACCATCTGTCTTTAGAAATATTCTTGAAAAGTATAAAATGAGTGGTCAGGCCGTAGAACTAGTGTTTTTAAAAGGATGAAACCATGCAACATTAAGACTTAAGATGTTAAAATGGGTATATTTTATTCTTTCTTTTGCAGACATACATTGGAAGTGTGGTTATATCTGTTAACCCATACCGGTCATTGCCCATTTATTCACCAGAGAAAGTGGAAGATTACAGGAACAGAAATTTTTATGAACTGAGCCCACACATGTAAGTATGGTATTAAAGCATTAAGTTTCTCTTTCACTCCAGAGCTGTCTAGTTGACAGATGTGTCCAGCTGTTTCCTTTGAGTCTCAGGAAAATGTTTTAGTCATTTTTAAAAATTAGATGAAGGAATGTGGAAGTTAATTGTTATGCCTTATTTTAAACTAAAAAAAAAAAAAAAAGGCAGAATATTTCATTTGGCTTCAGGCTCTTTAAGTTCTGAAATATTTGGGTTCAGTATGTAAAGTATCTTCCGTTAAAAATTCTGTGTAAGTAGCAGCTGCTGCTAATTATTTTTTCAAATAAAACAGGAATGGTCATTGTTTGTTATTATAAAGAGCCCAAGCAGCATTTTCATGCTCTTGTTGGGTCAAGAAAGATCCCAAGTGTTGGGTTGTGTAATAGTTTCTGAGGAAAAGGAATAAGTAATCCCTTCAGTTTATAATATTCATGGACATTGTTCACCAGATGTGTACATTAAGCCAATGATTTCACCCTCCCTGAAGTTAGTCACTTGTTTGATTTTTCTGAGTTCACTTGTTATTGTAAATAATTCCTGTAAATAATAACCTACAATAATTACACAGTACTGAGGTTGAGAAACCCTGAACTAAAGTGAAAGAATCTGCAGAGTTTTAGTTGTGTCCTAGCAGAGAAGAATTTTCTCTGTATGATTGAAGATGGGCTGTATTATTTTTGCTAGAAAATAAATGTAATAATTAAAGAATATACATACCACTGTCCAGATGTTTATTTTAGTTTCTTTTGATAGTGGAGCGTACAGTGACATTTTTGGACTGTTTGGAACTAAAGATTTAAATAATTTGTAAAAATGGTTATTAAAAACTAAACACAGTATTTTACCAATCAAGCGGATTCTGATTATTCAGTTTTCTCCTAGAAGTATGTTTTGCAAGTGAACTTGTTTCATTTTGCCTTAACAAAAATAAAATCTATTGGGATTGACATATGTGCACTAATATGTATAAAATGGATAACTAATAAGAACCTGCTGTATAAAAAAATAAAATTCTAAAATTCAAAAAAAAATCTGAAATTTGTTTGATAAAGTTATCCCTATAGTTAAAGTCCCTGCAATGAAATACCTTATTTGATGCCTTAATATTTATTTTAAATTCTAGGCCTTGAAGCCATGCCTCTCAAATGCTTAGATCAGCTATGTCAGAGTTCCCCAGGAGCTCAGGAAAAACCTAGTTTCCTAGGCCTTACCTCTAACAAGCCAGGAATCTACATTTGTCACAAGCATTCCAGGTGATTCATATGTATGTGCAAGTTTGAGAACATGTTGTCTCAGAGATATATTTACAAATGTTTTCCCTTCCTTAACTGCTTACCGCAAATTATGATCTTTTACAATAATAGCATTAATGATAACAGTAACAGTAATGGCTTGTATTTATTGAATACTTACTATGTGCAGGTACTTCTCTACATACTTTCCATGTATTATAACTCACATCATTCTCAAAATAATCCTGTGAGGAAGGTACCATTACAAATGGGGAAGTTGTCTCAGAGAAATAAGTCATTTATCAAAGCTCGTGGGTCGGGAGCAGAGGTGTGAAAACAGTCATCTGCGGTGCCTCTCAGCTGGAAATGGGTTCCACCGTTTTCTTCTTGTGGCCTCTTACTGTGCAGTTGTATTCTGCTACCTTTGGGTTGCCTGTGTTCCTGCATCCTGGACCCTCCAGGATAACTTAGCTGTGCCTCAGTCTGCTTCCAGAGACCACATGCCATTCTTCCATTTTCAGCTTAAATCTCCACTTTGGGGTTGTTTAGATATACAATAGATGTCCATTCTAGAACATAGAAATTCATGCTGTGGAATATCCACTTTTATCCCTGTTTCTGAAAGATTCCTATAAGAGGCTGCATAGCACTCCTACCCAAGTTCACCCCTTACCCTGCAAGGGAAAAACACCACACCAGCAATAAAATAAATTCCCAGTGTGCTTAAGATAAAGACAGAATCTTTTTGCCATGATCTATAAAACATTGTGCATGGGGTGAAAGGTACAGTCTCATCTAATAAATCTGAATTCCCTAGATTCATATCACAGCTTCCTCCCCACCTCACTTTGTTCTTTCAGTCCTCAGCACACTCCTTCCCACCACGTCATCTTTGCACATTCTGTGCCTTCTGCCTGGAATGCTTTTCCCTCCCTTTTCCCCAAGGCAACTCCTGTTCTTCCTTTAGATCTTAGATTGCATTAGACCTCAAGGAAGAAGTGTCCATCCCTCACCCCCTCCTTGCCAAGGTCAGATCTATTGCTCTTGTCACAGTTACAGTTAAACATTTCTTCATGGGATTATTTGATTCATGTCAGCTTCACCTGCCATGCCAGCTTTTGCTCACCATAATATTCTTAGCACCTGAAAGTAAGTGTTCAAAATATATTGAACAGGACTTGGTTTGAGTCCCAGATTTTCCAGTTACAAACCATGTCATCTTGAGCATATTACTTGAAAAAACTTCAACTCATAAATTAAGTAATTTGTTGTGTACAATGGGAAAATAATTATTAACTCATAGGATTTTTGTGAGGGATAACTATCTAGTAGATATTTAGAAAATATAATTATCTGATATAGGTAAAGTGCTTAGCAGGGAATCTGTCGTTATGGACAGCTGTTGCTATTAACAGTGATAAATATAATAATTAATGTAATAATGAGATATGTGGGACACATTTCCGACATTTTAACAGGCTCTTCCTTACCACTTTGTCCTCCACGGTGGGACATTTCCACTTCCTTTAATGCATTTTCCTGCATTATTCTTTGTGAGTGTCCATCTTTGACAGCATCTGAAACAGGGTCAGTGCTAGCTAGGTTCCCTACTAAAACCCAACTTGACCTTCTCTCATAGGATCTTTGTGATATAATAGGATAAGATGATTTCAAGCTTTTGAGGCATTCTAATCATAACTCTTCAAGAATTTGTTTCCAATTTGAATAAAAAAGAACTTTAAAGCAACTGACAAAGGATTAATCTCCAAAATTTACAAGCAGCTCATGCAGCTCAATAACAAAAAAACAAACAACCCAATCCAAAAATGGGCAGAAGACCTAAATAGACATTTCTCCAAAGAAGATATACAGACTGCCAACAAACACATGAAAGGATCTCAGCATCACTAATCATTAGAGAAATGCAAATCAAAACTACAATGAGGGCTTCCCTGGTGGCGCAGTGGTTGAGAGTCCGCCTGCCGATGCAGGGGACATGGGTTCGTGCCCCGGTCCGGGAAGATCCCACATGCCGTGGAGCGGCTGGGCCCGTGAGCCATGGCTGCTGAGCCTGCGCATCCAGAGCCTGTGCTCCGCGACGGGAGAGGCCACAGCAGTGAGAGGCCCGCGTATCGCAAAAAAACAAAACAAAACAATACAAAAAACAAAAATAACTACAATGAGATATCATCTCACACCAGTCAGAATGGCCATCATCAAAATATCTACAAACAATAAATGCTGGAGAGGGTGTGGAGAAAAGGGAACACTCTTGCACTGTTGGTGGGAATGTAAATTGATACAGCCACTATGGAGAATAGTATGGAGGTTCCTTAAAAAACTACAAAAAGAACTACCATATGACCCAGCAATCCCACTACTGGGCATATACGCTGAGAAACCATAATTCAAAAAGAGTCATGTACCAAAATGTTCATTGCAGCTCTATTTACAATAGCCCGGAGATGGAAGCAACCTAAGTGTCCATCATCAGATGAATGGATAAAGAAGATGTGGCACATATATACAATGGAATATTAGCCATAAAAAGAAACGAAATTGAGTTATTTGTAGTGAGGTGGATGGACCTAGAGACTGTCATACAGAGTGAAGTAAGTCGGAAAGAGAAAAACAGATACCGTATGCTAACACATATGTATGGAATCTAAGAAAAAAAAAAGGTCATGAAGAACCTAGGGGTACCCCAGACGGGAATAAAGACACAGACCTACTAGAGAATGGACTTGAGGATATGGGGAGGGGGAAGGGTAAGCTGTGACAAAGAGAGTGGCATGGACATACATACACTACCAAACGTAAGGTAGATAGCTAGTGGGAAGCAGCTGCATAGCACAGGGAGATCAGCTCGGTGCTTTGTGACCACCTGGAGGGGTGGGATAGGGAGGGTGGGAGGGAGGGAGACGCAAGAGGGAAGAGATATGGGAACATATGTATATGTATAACTGATTCACTTTGTTATGAAGCAGAAACCAACACACCATTTTAAAGCAATTATACTCCAATAAAGATGTTTAAAAAAAAAGAACTTAAGCAGCTGCTCAAACCAAGTACCTTGAAAATTGCTGATTAATTAACCCCAGATTACATTTGGAATTTCATTTGACCTGTTGTTCACTGTTAGTCTGCAAAACCATCCAGATATTTCCCTCATAACTCATGTGTTTTTGAAGGTGTCCAGAAATTATCTTTCTTTAGATTTCAGACAATTGAAAAACATTTACATTCTACTTAAGTACGTGACTCAGACAGCAGAAATGTATAAATGAATAAAATGAAGATAAACAGTGGCTTCTTATCTATGTTCCTTTTCAAAAATGGTTTTCTGCTGTCATACCTCTTCTATTCCCTTCTCTGGATTCCTGTCCCCGGTATGTTTGGACCTACACCTTGAGCGTGATAACGTTGGGTGGCTTGCCCAGAGAAATGAGGGCCCTGCTGGGCAGCATAGATGATACTGTTTACCTTTCTAATTGTGTAAGCTGTGTCTTTCCAGCATGATTTTTAAATATTTTGCACATAAGGAATTTTTCTTAAATATCCCAGTGAGGGCTTCGTACAGTACATTTCAGACCTCTCAGTAACTGCGTTCGTGGAGAACTGCCTAACGTCAGGGATGGGAAAGAATGATAGGGGAGAGAGATAAGGGAGATAACTGAACTATTTACTCTCCCTCCACTCAGAATAGCACGGTGACAAACACCTTCTGATATTTTAGTTACCAAATCCACTGGCCTTCCCTTGGGTGATTGCCTTTTCATCTTGCAGCACTAGATAGAGTGTATCACCCTCCGATGGATCTTCCTAAAACCACATCATGCTATTCCCGGAAACCTTCCTGGGCTCCCCATTACTATTTGAGTGAACTCCAGGTTCCTTGGCTTACCGTTCAGGCTCTTGGCAGTCCAGCCTTCGTCCTCCTCTCCAGCCCAAACACCGCTTCATGCCTTCGTGGAACCTCCTTTTGAGTTGCAGCTTTCCATGTCTTTTCCTTTCTGCCTCTCCCACCTCATACCCCAACTCTACTCTTAACACCCCGCCTGTCTCCTAGGTTCTGTCTTAAAGGCTTGATCAGCTCCAGACTAACCCACCAGTGACTGTTCCTGCCTCTGAGTTCTCAGAACCACTCATGTGATCTGGCACACCACCTTTCTTACTGTGGTTAATTGTGTTTCCCTGTCATCTTCTTTAATGAGATAGAAGTTAATATAGACCAGGAACTTTATCCTGTGCATCTCTGTGGTGCTTTCAGTGCTTTTCTCTTAAGAGCTCAATAACAAGAGAACAAAAGAGGTTTTAAATAATATTTCATTACATTTTACTTGTACTATCTCATCTCTGACAACTCAAGGAAATCAGAGTATTCTTCGCATGCTATTGGCTGCGTTTATTCAAAACTTCATGCAGTGTAATGAGAATTTTTTTTCATTTTTATAAAAAAGTAGACTAAAGTATTATAGTGCTCTTCAACACTGAGTGTTCAGGTTCGGTTTATTCCTGATGCAGAGCACTTCCCGTCTAATTATATGCAGTGTCTGTTGAAGGGGACATGCTGCTAAAAGGAAAAGTGCCCCACCACCAATCCTTCCAGGTAGTCACGACCCAGGAGTGAGCTGAAATGTGTCCTTCGCAGATTGAGACATGGTGTGGTGGCCATATTACGCAGACATTACGAAAGCACTGTTAGAAGCAAGCTGTCTTTCCATTTCAGTAAATGAAAAGCCTTGCAACAAATTCTAAAAACTGAGAAAAATGTCTTAAGGCCTTGAAAAATTTCTGGCTACTCTCACCTAAAAATGGACAAGTGATTAATGGGAGGATTTGGAATATGTTCCTGTCAGTTGTCCAGATGTGACCCCCTGTCTCTAGGGAACCTCTGACCCCTAATTTTATGACAGTTGATTTTGCAGGACCAGATACTAGTGCCCAGAGAATGACATTGCTAGAAGGCTTGTGTGTTTTGAGTCCTTGTTAATCGTGTTATTTTACTCCATTCAGGGTGAACCAGATACATGTTATAAAAAACATTTCTGACTATATCTCAAAATGTGCCAGTGCTGGGGTTGGGTGTCCAGAGCTTAGGATAAGGGTTTAGGGCAGAAGCCCCAGGTGTTGTCCCTTTTCTTGTTATCAGTATTTTCCTCTAAGCGGAGTTGAAATTCTGTGAGTAGAATTTTATTTGTTTTGAGAACTTTTATGACAGCTAGATTCTGAACTCTCATAGAGGTTGCTTGTACAACCGGGTGTTAAAGTTCTTTCTCAAGGAAAGTGAGAAGGAGTGTGTGTTTGTGTGTTTGTGTGTTGATGTGATGTCACTGAGACTTTTGTATTATTTCCCTCATTTCCTTTTTGGAATAGCGGAGCCTCCTATTGATTCAGTCCCTCCCAGAAAACCACTTGCAGAAAAGGGTTTTATGCTTTCCCATCTAGCATTCTTTCTACTTTTTGCTTTAGGAAAGTTACTCATTTACTGAGCAAGTGTTTATCGAGGGCTTACCATATGCCAGACTCTCTTTTAGGCACTGACATACAGCAGTTGAACAAAGCAGATAAAATTCCTGTCTTCGTGAGGGAGACAATCCTCAAACTTAAGTATACAGAAACCAAGATTGTTCAAACCACTGGTTAGGGGGGAAAAGGGTAGAGCAAAGGGAGGGAAGCTTTTGTGAAAAACAAAATGAATTTAAATAGTCTTCTTATAAAGCACCTCTAAGTCATGTTCTCTCAGGTAGTTTAAGTCAGTAGCCCATAGGTTGTGATCTGGAAGGCTCTGCATCTGTGTACGTCTCTAATCCACATGAGTAACGTGTGCAGGGGGGCATCTGAGCTCCGTCTTACTCTTTAGTTGGGATACCTTAAGTGAACATCTCATGTAAAATGCCACCATCTCAAAAAGAGTTCAAATTGCCCCTTTCCCTTTCTGCACGACTGTCATGGGTCAGAATAAGCAGAAGGCAGCCACCGTATTTGCTGTCTTGGCACATACTTGTTGGATTCTGGACAAATGTGGATGAGAAGACTTCTTGATGAGAGAGATTGATTCCTGTTAGCAGTGCGATGCAATGTGGTAGTGAAGGATAGGTGTTAAATTGAAGCTTCCTGAAGCTGGGTCCATGCTGAGAGATACGTCTGGGCTTCGCACTGAATCAGATTTTATGAAGCTCCATGAACTGAACTTCCTGCCTTTAACTCTCAAACTTTTATTCTCCGTCTGTTGCTTTATGGGAGTTATTTTCAAAACAGTGTCTTTCAGAATATATACTCTTGGCAGAAAGGGACCTCAGCTAATTTCTCTTTCAGATTATGAACTTTTAAAATTAAAGTTGGAAGGTTGGTTCTATACTACCATAATGTTTTTACCATGAAAATCATTGTGATAGAAGAATGCATTTATTAATGAAAAGTGTTTTTGTATGTCTGAGAAGTCTCAGAATCCTAATTTCTAGATCCCTAATTAGAATTTTTATCACTTCTCAGAAAAATGCACATCTCAGACTTGAAAGTTTATTTTGAAAAGGCAATTCCTAGAGCCGAGCACACGTGCATACCAGCATACATGATTATTTCATTGGTGTATCATATTAAGGGGAAAAAATGGATTCTTGACAAAATAGGTTGCTTCCTGCCAGAATGTTACAGGACTGTCACAGGCCCTGAGAAATTCTGCAGCCTTCTGGAAGAGATCCATTTCATCCAAAGGAGTGGCACTGAGGCCTCAGCCCTGAAAAGCGTTAGCCTAACACTTCATCTGCCCTTGGAACCCACGTGAGGAGTGCTGTCTAGAGGGGGTGTGTTCAGGGGAGGGGTGCCCCCTTTGTTGTTGAAATAAGACTCACTGCTGTGGTCTGGTGCTGGGACTTGTGTGGCAGTAGGACCGGATGGGTGGGTCGAAGGGAACTGTGTGGGAGTTTGTCTAAACAGGGCCCGGCAAATACTGGTCCTGATCCAGTCTGGGGAAATCAGCAAAGCCAGGAGTAACAGAAACCGAGTGCAGTAAGGCTCCCAAGGGGGCCCATCCTTGGGAGACTGGGGAACCAAGAGTGGGCACTGGGGCTGTCATGGGACAGAAATCCATGCAAGGGAAGCAGACCCTGGAGGACCAGCCCCAGGAAGGGGGCTTGTGCTGTCCTCACTGTCTAGGTGTACTTTCCACCCGCTCCAGCCTGTCTCAGGGATCCAGACCCTCGAGCAGAAGTGATTGTTCATTCATTTGATCAACATTATTCAGCATCTACGGTATGTGTGAGGTGTTGGGGATACAAAAATTATTCATCCCTAAGGATTCACAGCCTAGTGTGGGAAACAGACCAGTGAGCAAATAACTGGAGAAGAGAGAGAACTGCCGTGAAAAAGGTGGGAGATCAGAGTGCCCATGTGTTCAGGCCTGCCCTGGACAGTCCGTCACTCCTGTTGTATCAGCATAATTATCAGTAGTGCCCCCTGTCCTCACAGGTGTCTGAGTGTGGTCCCCGTGGATCAGGTGCTGTGGGTGTGCCAGGGAGAGGGTGTTCAGCCCTGCCCGAGGAGCTGGGGGATGGGACAGTGGGAGTCTTGAAGGATGAATTTGCCACATAGATAAGGAATAGGGTTTAGGCCCAGGAGATAATTTTCCCAGCAGGGGGAATAGTGTTGATCCAGTGGTTCAGCAGTTGTTATTTGAGTGCCTGTCAAGTACCAGGCATGAGTGCAGGTACTGGGCAAATATCTTGGCCCTTTTGAGCTTACATCCTAGCAGGGGGAGAGACCATAAACCAGAGAAGGAAATAAACTAAATGGTGTTGGAGATGGTGACGAGGGCACAGAAGGACTGTGTGAGGGTGAGGGTTCCACGGTGTATCGTTTGATATAGGGTGGCCAGGGATGCCTCACTGAGATGGTGATACTCCAGTCGTGTCCTGGGGGGTGAGGGGGCGAGCCGTGTGAAGTGCGGAGGGAGGAGCGTTCTGGGCCAAGGGAACGGTGTGTGCCGAGAATCGAAGGGGAGACCCAGAGATACAACGTGGCCCGTCCGTGATCTCAGTTCCTGTGGTTCCCAGAGGCTGGAATGCAGGATGCAAGCTGGGAAGGGGGGTATATGGTAGAAGAGGAAGAGCAGATCTGGGTCACAAATGGCTTGTGTGCTAAGGATTTGCAGTTTTAAGCAGGCAGGAGGAGAGATAAGGCCAGCCTTGAGATTTGGACTGTTCAGGAGCCCCAGGGGAAGAGGAACTCAAGGACAGTGAAGTTTAGGGATCTGGTTGGCTTTGGCAATAATCCAGACTAGAAGGGAAGAGGGCAGAGTCTCATCTGGAAATGGGTGGACATTTCAGAGGCAAACCCATAGAACCCGGTGGGAGTGACTGAAGGGTGAGGGGGGCGGGAGGGAGGCTCCAAGGCCAGTCATGACTCCCGGCTGAGCTGGGGGGGTGGATGCCAAGCAATTCCCGAAAAGCTGAACTAGTCTGGAGACGGCCTTGTAAAGCAGCGGTGGGCACTGGGGGTTGGCATGAACATGGAGTAGGGGGCTTCCTCCCTGGCACCTTCGTGTTCCCTGATCCAAGCATGGGGACAGAGTGGCTTGTCTGAACTTGGGGAAGAGAACGTGTGTAGACCTACATTTCCAGTATTGGCTCCTTTGCACTCACGCTCAGTCACTGAGCATTTCTCTTTTATAAATGTGCTTCTGAACGGTTTTAAGTAAAATTTGAATAATCCCTCGTTAGTGTATGAATTTACCATGTAGCTGTTTTATTTTTAAGGTAATTATTTGTTCTGTGTTCAGTTGTTTATGCCTCTTAACTCCTTGGCTGTAGTGGCTTTGCTCTTTCTCCTCAGGTGATTATGATTTGGGAAGCAAATAGACCCACTTTTGCTGTGTGTGAACTCCCCTCTCCCATGTTTTCTGCTTTTTGGGTCTGTGGTTAGCTGTGTCTATTTTTAAGAGAGTGCAGTTTTGTAGTCTTATTTTCTTATCCCTTAAACCTGATGGCTTGAAATTTCAGCATTGAGACATTCACTGCTCTCATCAATTGCCATGGTCCCTTATCACCTGTTTGTTTTATTCCCCAGTGGCCCAAGAGCAGATGCTGTGTGTTTTCTGATACCAAAGGTATGGTTATTTCCAATACCAGTTCTCCGATGCCAGCTGGGTGTCTAATGATACAGTTCAATTCCGGTGCTAACTACCCAGAGTTATTGCCGATCCCAGAGGTCAAGGGCTCAGCCCCACAAGACAGCCCCCACTTCAGATGCCAGTGAAAAATGGAGTGCCCAGGCCACCCACACTTCTACCCAGCTGACTACAAATTTGGGGGTTTCCACTACCCCCTCAGGTTCAGTACTTCGCTGGAATGACTCATAGAACTCAGGAGGACGCTCATATTTACTGGTTTATTGTAAAGGATGCAACTCAGGAACAGTCACATGGAAGAGATACGTAGGGCAAAGTATAGGGGAAGAGGGGTGCAGAGGTTCCTTGCCCTCTCTGGGCAGGCCAGCTTCCCAGCACATCAGTGCCTTCAACCCAGAAGCTCCGGAATCTCCTTGTTGAAGAGTCTTTATAACCCAATCTGCAGCCCCCATCCCCTTCCTGGAGCTGGGGAGGTGGAGCTGAACGTACCCACCCTCTGATCATGTGTTTGGTCTTTCTGGTGACCAGTCCCCAGCCTGAAGCTACTTAGGGGTCCCACCGTGAGTCACTTCATTAGTGTAAACTCAGGTGTGGGCAGAAGGGGCTTGTTATGAATAACAAAAGGCAGTCCTGTTACTCAGGAAATTCCAAGGGTTTTAGGAGCTCTGTGCTGGGAACCAGAGACGCAGAAGAAATGTATTTCTTATTGTACCACAGATATGCATGCACGTATGGGTACATCCTTCTTAAGAAGCATAGTAAGCTTGTCCTGAAATAAGACTTGAGTGTTAGCTTCCTGAAGCCAGGTTAATGTCGGAGTTTCTGTATGGTGTTCTAGAAACCTGAATTAGTGGGCCTTCTTTTTATAAGAAATATCTTAAGCGTAGTTCAACCTAAGGGTAGTTCAGTTCCGTAAACATGGAATGTTATAAAGACTCAGCTGTCCAGTCCCCTCTCAGGCACCCCCTCTACATGGGCCCTGGACCCCATCCAGCCCCTCTTATACCCTTAGGGACATTACTTTGTGATTATTTCCCCTCTCCACTGTATTATCAACTTTTTCTTCTCCCTCTTCCCTTTCCACCAGTGTACATGCTATAATATTTCTCTTGACTCCATGTCCCCTAGCTATCACACTGTTTGATTCCCTGTATTACTTTTTGAAGAAGTTGCATATACTTGTTGTCTCCAGTTTATCTTCTTTTCTTTATTAAATTCACTCTAGTCAGACTTTTATCTCTCTTCTATGAAAACTGTTCTTCTCAAGATCATCTATGACCTCCATGTTGTCAACTCCAATAGTCAAATTTTGAATCTTCTTCTTTCTTTAATTATCAGTAATATTTGACAGTGTGACCCATTCCTTCCTAAAACCCTTTTTAAAATTTGACTTTCTGGCCTCCACATTTTCCTGTCTTCCTCTGGCACACTGGCTGTTCCGTCTCCTGGGTGGAAGGCTGGATGTGCCTCTTCCTCTCTACCTCTGAATGCTGGTATGTCCAAGGGTTTGGCTTTGGGGCCTTTTCCTTCTCCTCTATAGGCACTTAGATGAGCCCATTTGGGCTTTAAATATGTCCTGATGCCCCCAGATTTAGGTCTCCAGCTGGACCTCACCCCTGAGCTCCTGGTGACTCAGCTACATTCAACCCTTCAGTATCTCCCTGGGGTGTCCAAGAGGCACCTGGAACTTCACATGCTTCAGACTGGAGGGCACCCCCGTCCCCATCCTTTCTCTCTTCTCGGGCAGCGGCAGTACCATCCTTCGGCTACTCACACCACAAACCTTTTCTTCCTTCTCTCTCCCACCCCACATTCAGTCCACTATCGGGTCTTGTTGGTGCTGCCTGTACATATCCCAGTCTCGCCACCACTGCCACCGTGCTCGTCTGAGCTGCCACCCTTTTTCACTTAGATTATTGTGGTAGCCTCCTAACAGGTCTTCCTGTTTCAACTCTCCCGTTGTCGCCTTCTCCCACACCTCGATCCCCTGGCCATCTTTTCCCCAAAAATGTGACGGCTGTGGGCTAAAGTCCTCTTTCTTAAAGATGTCCACTGGATTGTTTTTCTTTGCTTTGGAAACCTGCAGTGGCTCGTGCGTGACCTGCAGAGCTCCACTTGATGTGGGCACTGGCCACCTGACTGCACTTGTAAACTTCCCATCCCCTTGCTGCAGCCATGCTGGTTCCTCACTGCTCCTCTCACACGCCACCCGCTCTGCGTCACTCTCTCCCCTTCAAGGGACCAACTTGTTTGTTCTCTCACTTCAGTTAGGGAACGCCTTAATCGTCACTGATTACCTAAAATACCTAAAATAGCAACCCCTGCCCCAGCCATTCACTGTCCCCTTAGACTGCTTTACTTTTATTTGTTTATCATCTGACATTTCACTAGGTGTTTGTTGTGTCTTTATTATTTGTCTCCTGTATTTGAATGTCATCTTTAGGAGAACAGGGGCTTTGTTATTTCACATAGCAATTAGAATCCATGGCAGTTAGAATAATGTCTGTCCTGTAGCAACTACTCCATAAGTATTTGTTGAGTGAGTGACTGAATTAGTGAATATGGTGAGCCTACTCTTTGTTAGGAACTGTGTCTAGAAGATACACGTGGTCTTTGTCTTCAGGAATCTCAGACTAGTTGGGAGGAGAGGGGAATGGCTACATAAGCGGATCATTTTTTTTTTTTTTTTTTTTTTTTTTGCGATACGCGGGCCTCTCACTGCTGTGGCCTCTCCCGTTGGGAGCACAGGCTCCGGACACACAGACTCAGCGGCCATGGCTCACGCGCCCAGCCGCTCCGCGGCATGTGGGATCCCCTCGGACCGGGGCACAAACCCGTGTCCCCTGCATCAGCAGGCGGACTCTCAACCACTGTGCCACTAGGGAAGCACCGAGCAGGTCATTTTAATATAATAGTGTTCTTGCAATGACAGGGAATAAGGTGGAAGCACAAAAAATTGGTGGGTTCAGAGATTCTGAAGGTGCCACCTATGTTGAGTCTTCAAGAAGGAATTCTAGAAATAGGTGGCCACTGTAAAGTGTAATAATGATCTACATAGAAGATAAAGCAAAGGACGGACCAGTTTGGCTAAGCCACAGTGAGCCAGGATGATAGGAAGGTATTTGAGGAAGGTAAAAGGTATTTGAGTTGAGATGATAGCTACATGTAGAACTTTTTTTTTTTTAAATAAAACATTCAAATACCAGTCTACTTTAATCATTGGGAGGATTGAAGGATTATGTTTATTCTAAAGTAATAGGAGGAGAGTTTGGGATGAGGGCATTACTTAAAATTACAAGCTTATGTGTCGGGAAAAATTGCCGTCTTGCATTTTCAGTCACCAAGTGGAAAAAAAAATTGTGACTTGTTAAATATGCCTAAGTGTGTACGTGTATAAATGCAGTGTTTTAATGAATGAGTGGTAAATGACTGAATGTTGAAATGAATTTTGTAAGTATAAACAGATGTTAGTTCATTATGTTTTATGACAAAACCTCTAGTTGCTATTGGTGATGAATCATAATGTTATTCGGGAGGAAGAACATTTGATACACAGCAGTCCTGATTTTCACTCGTCATTGACTTATGCGAAGGATGTGCTCTCCTTTGGAGACGGAACCCTCCCCTCGGGATATTTGTGTTCATTGTCTGAATGCGTGGGCCGTCAGCTTGAGGTCTGAAAAGAATATGCCCAATTACGTTAGAAACATAACGTAATAGATGGTTTAGTCTAATTTCACAAGAAGTTAGCAGTAGAGGAATAAGTTAGAATGCATACATTTTCTACTCATCTTTGTCCTTCAGTCCACCTCAACAGCACAACATTAGAAAGCACCTGAACGGAGGGAAGATTATTTGGGTGGTTTGCACCATGGACCTTTATTTTGGGGACACACAAGCAGGCATCCTCTTAGGGTTGCCTACTTAAGACCTAGACTGCCACCGGAGGGGTCCATTTCCACTTTGACCATCTATATTTTCATGAAGCGTGGGTTGCTAAGGGCTCTTGAATGTTTCTTTAGGGCTTGCTAGTTTTTAAGCCACTGCTTTGATTACTTTCAAAAGACATACTCTCACCCTCACATACCCTACCTCACATTCCGTCCTACAGTGTTGCTGCTGCTTTTCTCTATATTTATAATTGCCTTGGCCATTGTTAAATGGCAAAAGCTTATACATAATTTTGTCGTGTGAATAGCATTGTGGATAAAAACAAGGATGTTAAAAACGGCAGAATCCCATCCGTGATCAGAGAAATGTATTAAAGACAATGTTACTGAAGTGTAAAGTTGTTAGGACATAAATTATAAAATGCACCCGTGTAGCTATTTAAGATTACGCAATATGGGTGAGTCATTGCTGTCTGGTTACTCATTACCTGGAACATGGGTATAAGGAAGGAGAAAGTGTGGAAATGTGTGGGTGTTTCTTGGACATTGCTCCTAAAACAAATAGAAAATGGTGTATAATGCTTTGAACATTTGCTTCCTTTTCATAATGTAATATGATTGTCATTGTAACAGTATCCCATCTATGATTGCGTGTGCCTTGCTTTGTCTTGCAGGCATAGATAAGGTAGCATAAATGAGTCTTAGAACTTGAAAATCTTTGTCATTTTCTATATTAAAGATTTTTCTTTGGTGTTTGCATATATCTGGCATTGATCTTGAACAGAACTTAGAAAATTAAAATCAGTCCTAAGAGAAAATTTTGATTGTGAAAATAGGGAGGTTGAGTTTGAATAAATTTGTGGCTAGGGATCAGTTAGTTGTAAGCTCTCCTTCTCTTGGCCTCTTCTTGCCTATCCCACTGTTGCTTTCATTTCTTCTTCTTTCCAGGCACCCTGGTCTTGTATTGTTACACTCACTTCACTCTTCTCCACGTATTCAAATCCTACTCATCTTTCAAGATGCATCCGGGGTACACCTGCATTTTGAAGCCTCTTCCCAAAAATGCCACTTGGTAGTCCTAACACGTATTTTCCATAGCATGCATTATGTCACAGTTGTATGGACTTTGTTGCATACTACCTTATATATTTCATTAATTGTTTCCTATTTAAGGGTTGGACAAGAGGAAGCATCTTTTGAGCAGGGACTATGCAATTATAATTATTTTCTTGCCTCAAGATCGTTGGTCTTAAAATCCATCCAGTATGTTTGTTTATCTATAGTTAACCTCAAGTCGTACCATCCTAATGTATTGTGTACATTATAAAACATCCACAAGAACAGGAACTTTAAAAAATGATAAAGCTCTGTAAGTAGAAGTTATAATATTTTATATCCATATTCCAGTGGCTCATCGTGGGCATACCCTGAGATGCACACATCTCACTTTGGAGACCTAGTGTTAGGGACATGTTAGGGACTCAGGAAGTATTTATTTTTAGCCTTCAGCTATTTTCTGCTGGTTGTTAACAGATTTTCTACCTGTCCAAAATAAACCTCAAGGCAATAGTCTAAGTATGTTTGACATCTAGTTAGGGAATCTCAGGGATGTATTAGAATAAGGTAGGCTATGCTTGGACAACAAGGCTTCACAGCTCAAGACACAACATGCTGAAGGTTTGCTTGTCACTGACCGCGCAGTCTGATGGGGGTCAGATGGTGTTCCTCAAAGGCTGTCCTCTAAATGGTGACTCATATACAAGCTGTAGTTGTAGCAGCTGGAACACATGGCTTTTAAGGTTGTTGTGGGAGGTGAAGAGAGAGCATAGTCAGCTCTTCCTCATTGGCTGGTGTGCAGTCACATGGGCCCAACCTCCTGCAAATGAAGCTGGGAAATGCAGCCAGGAAGGGGAAAATGGAATGGGATTTAGTCAACATGTGGCATGGCCTCCTGTTTACTAGGGTCATCTGTTCATTTCATTAGGGTTGTTACTGTTTGATAATTCAACTCATGGGTTACCATGTAAAGCAAGCTTCTGTATGAATTTAAACATGAGTTCAGTAGTATAATTTAGAAAGAAAATAAGTCCTCTTAAAGCACTTTCAAATATTTTTTCCTTGTAATGACTGTAATCACCGTGCATTTTCACATTTCCGTTTGAATCTTATTTGAATACATTTTAAACTACAAAAGTAAAACTGTTCATTCATTTTTCATGTTTCTGTTGTTATTCCTTTTTTTTTTCATGCTGCTAATCGGCAGAGACTAGTGGCTTATTGGTTTATTATGAACAAAGGTTTTTAATAGTGTCACATTTCATTGCAGTTGTTCACAGGAGTAGTTGATATGTGAATATTATCTAAATGCTTTAATAGTTTATGCCAGTAGATCTGTCTTTGGTCCAATTCCTATATTACCAATTTTCTTGGAGCCAATATGTTTATTGAGAGTTTTAGAAAATTAGATGCTGATCTCATCTATATTAATTCACATATTCATCTGTTGGGAATTGTGGCAAAATGGGTTTCACCAGCTTTGAAACTTAAGCCAGTGCAATGTTAATTTTTTTGGATTCAACTCTTCTGAGAATGAATGAATAAGAATCAGTTTCCCTTACACTGAGAAGTTTAAGTTGTGTTTAAGGACAATGTTAGTTAAATTCTTTTTCCAAATATGAATGTAGTCAAAGATGGAAGGTGAAGAAATATTAAAATTTTAGAGGTGACTGCAGAAGAATATTAATATTACTTCTGACTGATAAATTTTCATTTTAAAGCTATAATACTAATTTTCATGGTGGGAAAACCAAAAACAACCCTGCACTCCCAATAAATAATGTCACTCTGTACTTTCATCTTATATAATGTAGACGATATATTACTTTTTCATTTTACTTCCAACTTATACCAGTCCTTCTCTTGTTAATTTTGGCCATGATCAGGTACTTTGCAAAAATGCTTACAGTACATCCTTTACATACTTTTCTTGCATCCTCTTAATCTGGAAAAATATGCTTGTTTTTTGGTAAACAGTTTCATTGGATATAAAAAGCAAGTTCCAGTTTATACATATCCATGCATTTATTAAATAGCTAATTATCTTCGTATGTGTATTTATCTTTTTTTTCATACAACACTGCATCTCCTTTTGGGAATAGACTAAGTTTTCTATTTTCTTTGAATGGTATAAGAGTACCAAATCAAGTATCTTGCTCATTGTCACTGTTAATATTTGTAGGCTGATGTACCCAAAGGTATGATCAAAAATCATTGTCAATCAACTCTTTGATGACATTAAATAGAACATTAAACTATCATATAGTTAAAATAGGATTCTGCTTAACCGTTAAACTAGATGCACACTTGCATATTGGGGGTTTTCTACTCTTCTCTCTGCTTGGAATGCCTCCGCCTCCGCAATCTGTGTGTGTGTGTGTGTGTGTGTGTATGTGTGTGTCTGTCTGTCTGTCACAAGTTCTCCTCCCTCACCTCTTTCAAGTTTTTGCTCACATGCCACCTTCTTAGCAGGTCCTTCCATTGTTATCCTTTCTAACAATTTCATCCTGCTCCCCTTTTCTGCCCTGTCCCAGCATTCGCCATCCCTCCCTCGCTTTATTTCTCTCTTTTACCAACTTCCAGCACATACTTTACTTATTTTCTTTATTGCCTGCCTTCCCCTCCACCTCACCCACAGGAAGTCAGGTCCATGTTCACTTCTGTATTCCCAGTGCCTAGAACAGTGTCTGGCACATATTAAACAGTCTGTAATATCAGTTAAATAGATTAGATAAACCTTTAATCACATGTTCAGAAATTTCTGATGTTCTAGGAATTCATATCAGAAGATGAAGCCAGACTGTAAGGACTTTGCTTGGATATCTTAGCTTGATATTTAGTGACTTCTGAAAAAAAAAAGGGGGGGGGGATTTTCAAATGGTGTGATATAATTTTTAAAATTTAGGAACCACCTTCTTTAAGTATTCATAATAGAGAGTAGAAAACAGTAAAATTATTCAAGTATGAGATGTGAATGTAATAATGCTAATATTACAGCTAAATTTTCACAGGTAAACTTGTGCTGTCAACAGATTTATTGGTGGTGGTTTTGAGTTGTGAATGCCAGCAAAGAATTTGTGAATGGAAAATATTTAATTCTAAGGTTCCTTTCAACTCTAAAACCCTATGAGTATATGATCCTCCTGTTTAAGAAATGTGTGATGTATTTTAGGAAAAAATTCATTAAAATTTTTTTTTTAATGTTAGTGAATAACCGGTTTGCTTCAGTTGTCTAGAATAACTAGGTAGTCGGGGCCATTTCATTCTTTAGAGTTTCTGAGGTCACAGTCTAAATTAGAGAAATTGAAGATTAGTTAACATATCTAGATTTAAAGCCTGGTTTTGCCCTTTTCCAACTTATTGTCAACTGGGCACTTGTGACAGAAATTCTGCTTTATCAGCATGGAGATGTACCAGCAAAGTCTTATTTGCATGGAATAGAAGGCAGATATTTTCCAATTCTCTTTATAGAGGTAACTCTCAAGAAATAAGTTTTATTAACTCTTTTTGAGTTGCTGGTGACCAAGATTTGGTTAATTTACTCCAGAGATCGTAGTGAATGGAACTGTACATTTTCATAAGCACATGCCTTTTTTCAGTACCTCCAAAAAAGCATGTAAGGAAAGAGTCCTCTTGGAATTGGCAAGGAAGGAGAAGAATATTGGAGTTTTTCAGAAGAGGCGGGGAGTTTTGAGGTGATTGGGTGATGGGTTAGGAGAAAGCATAGAATTAGGAATGAATAGATACAGAATCCATGCCAACAGTCATGCATTCAGAGTTCCTATTTCCATAACATGAGGTGGGGCGATAGCCTTTTGAGGTTTCTTTTGACTCAGTGTTGCTGTAATTTTTAAACTGTAGTCTTTTTATTCTGGTAAACCTGTGTCTATCTGCTTGCACACTGAAGGTTTTTCTAGATTTGTGAATTTAGAATGTAACAGTTTTAAGTGAATAAATGAAAATTTTCTGGGAAATTGCCATTCTTAGCTATGCTTATAAGGGGTCTCATATATTTTGAGGGAGGTCTATCTACCTACCTACCTATCCCTCCATCTATCCTCACCCCCCTGCTCCCCCCCAAAAAAACCAGAGAAGAACTGTACATGTATCCATGGATTTTAGTCTCACCAATTTCAGTATTTGATCATTTATAGTTCAAAGATATGTGAGGAATATGAATGGGAGCTAATTGTCATATCTCCTCATATTGAAAATTGACTGAAGGCAGCTTACTGTTTTATAGTCAGTATTATAAAATAAATAGCTTTTAAAAAGTCAGAGCAGGTTGGGGCTTTTTTGAGCAGAAGCCACGTGTTCTCCTTGCTTGGTTGGCCCTGTAATAAACCTTTCTCTGTTCCAAAAAAAAAAAAAAAAAAGTCAGAGCAAAGGGAAAAGAAGAAATGAGACCTAAGCAAAAGTTAATCCCATGATGTCCTCTATGGTTATTGAACTTGGATTTTTCATTTCCTGGTGGTCAAAACAAAAAGGGAAATATGATCAGTTACAAACTTATTTTTGCACATAAGATCAAAGCACTTGAGTTGCTCAAGAGAAGAAAAGTTTTTCTTACCAGTTAGCTTTAAAAGTGATTTTAAAGTCTTATGGGACTTACGAGATGAAGGATGTCATCTGGAGCAACACCTCCCAAAATTTCCTTGCAGAAAATAAAGTAGTGAATTTTATATGGCTGCTTTTTATGCCACTTCACTAAGAAGAAGCAGAGGACATAACAACAAAGCACAGTTTAGGAAAAGCAAGTCTATAAGACACATTGTCATCCGGGGCTGCTCAACAGAACCACCACAGAATTCCATCAAATCTGTGGAGCGTAGGGGAGGGGCGGTGAGGCATCCACTCCCCAGGTGATTCCAGTGTGCGTCCAAGGTTGAGAACCACTGGTACAAGTACCTACGTTATTGATGGTTTGGTTTGATTCAGGAATACAAGGAACAGATAGATTGTAGTTTCTCCCTCAAGTGATACTGTGACAGTTTTGTATGTTCCTTTATTTGTTTTCTTTTTTTAATAACTGGGCTTTGAATTAATGGTGGTGTGCAGACCCTTAGAGGTTGTATTCTCTGGAAAGGGCCCAGAGTCCACATGCTCTGTTGTCAATAAAAAGATAGAGCCTTTATTTTAAAATAAGGTTGTCGTCATTTTGTGAAAATTGAAGAAGGAAACCAAGACTCATTTGAATAGATGGCCCCCTGCTCTCCGTAGAGTTACGGACCATAGACATGACAAATAGAAGATTCTCTAGACTGGAACTGGTTTATGGTGGTGATTAGGCAACCATGTAGGATATAGGGATGGTGCCAGTCTTTGGGTCTGGAGAGTTATTGCAGAGATTGGTATTTCCTCAATTAGTAGGTATTTGAAGTACACATATCTGGAGAGAGCAGTCATATAGGTGTTTGCGAGTGTGTGTGTGTTTTCTTTTTTTTTTTTTAACCTTAAGCAATAAGGTTAGGGACTATAGAATAGTTTTAGGAATTGGGATTCCATATTTGAATGACTTTATAAAAATTGTGGAGAAGTCTTCCTTCAATGCGTGTCACGGTTTTGAAACCTCCTGAGAAATGTGGCTTTGTTCCCTCTGTTTGTAGATTCCCTCTGTTGCTAAGCCTGCTGTTGACATATAGAAAGCTCCATTAAGGGTCATTTGGTATCATTCTAGCACATGTCACTAAATTGGTTGGATTCCATGGCATGTCAGATCTCAATGGCTTGTCTAAGCAGTCTTTTAACCAGTTTAAGTTACAAAGATTTAATGTGTGGGGTCTTTGAAGATTTATTGGTTTATTCATGTAACAAAAATTTTGAGTGCCCCACCTCTGTCTGTCCCAGTGATTTTCTTGGGTAGACTCTGCTCTGAAGAACATAAATTCCAGAACAGTGAAACTCCATTCCTTCCTGGGGGGGGTGGTCTTTTGTTGGGGGTAGCAGAATGGGACTGTTATGAGTGACTCTTAACAGGCTGTGGTTGAGGGAGAGCCTTGAACTTCATGGTCTGGAGGGTAGGGAGAAGCCTGTTTTTTATCTTCATGTCCTTTGACACTGGGTGCACAGTTCCTGGTGGATTGAAGGCACTCGATAGATATTGGCCGCAGAACTCGAGAAGCAAGTTAGGATAAACATGGTGATTTGCTTAGAGGGACCTTGTGAAGTGACTCTACGTATTTTGGAGAGGAGAGTGCTACCAACTGGGGGCTTTAAGAAGCAGTAGAAGCAGGATCTTCTCATCAGCCAGTTCTGGAAATGACTCTAATTGCTTTTGCCACTTAGTTCAAGAACTAGCAAGGTCCTAGAGCGTTACCAGTGCAAATATAATCACACCATGCCTTTCTAAAGCAGAAGATTATAGATGACCATTTGCCTGTGTCTTTAAACAGAATCTATATAGATTAGCATTAGGGAGAATTTCTAGATAATAAGAAATAACCTAAGTGAAGAATTTCAGCTAGAAAGTGTAAAATAGAGTCCCAGGGACTTCCCTCGTAGCGCAGTGGTTAAGAATCTGCCTGCCAATGCAGGGGACACAGGTTCGAGCCCTGGTCTGGGAATATCCCACATGCAGTAGAGCAACTAAACCCATGCACCACAGCTACTTAGCCTAGCTCTAGAGCCCACGAGCCACAACTACTGAGCCCATGTGCCACAACTACTGAAGCCCGTGCACCTAGAGCCTGTGCTCTGCAACAGGAGAAGGCACCCCAGTGAGAAGCCCGGGCACTGCAACGAAGAGTAGCCCCCACTCGCCACAACTAGAGAAAGCCGGCGTGTAGCAACAAAGACCCAATGCAGCCGAAAATAAATAAATAAATAAATTAAAAAAAAATAGAGTCCCATTTCTCTTCAGCTTTCTTCTTTGAGTATGTTAAATTTGTGAAGGCTCTTTTTTTGTAAAGATATGAATGTGCACTTACATAGGCATACTTGAATAACATATCTTTTAATTTCTCCCTTACTTGGTTTATATATACCAACTATTTACAAATAGTTGGTAAACTTAGAGTTTGAAAATGCCATACATTAATTTTGTCAATTTCTTACATGATTCGGAGAAAAGACTATCTTAGGATTCATTTCACCAATTTATTCTGACCATACACTGTGTGTCAGCCACTGAGATGATGAGTAATAATTTCTGCCCTCAAGGGAGGGAAGCTAAGCAAAATGGGCTCCAGAAATTTAAACCACATGTTAAGGATACAGTAGATGTATAAATGGGATTTTTTAAATAGGTGAATAGGCAAGGATCTCTTAGAACAAGGGGAATCATTGAGGACTTGCAAGAGAAGAGGGTGTTTGGTGGGGACAGTGGGGCAGAGGAGGAACCAATAGGGAGATAAGCCAGGAGAGAGAGCTAGGCTTGCTCCTCGGAAGGGCCTTGCTTGGTTTGTAATCTGTGGCACGGATTAATCTGTTAGAAATAAGGCTCTTAGAGACTGGATTCTGGGTGAGTGGCCTGCCTGATTTTGACCCCTCTGGCCAGAAACTGGTCAGGATATCCATGAAGGAAGTTTTTAAGTTTAAGATTTTGTGTTGAAGATAGAAACTTGTCTTGAGCTTATATTCTATAATAAAAGCGTACACTGGCACTGTGCATAGCTTTCTGGGACCTAGTATTGGTAGCCAGAGCACCTCAGGGCATGGTCTGTTCTCATCTGGGATCTCTTGCCCCTACCCTGCTGATCAGGGAGGATTTTTGCTGGCTTCCGGTACTTTATTCTTAGTTTCTCAAAGTTTGGTCTTTGAGCACAGTCTTTGTCAAATGACTTCTTCCCCCTGCAAATGTGTGGTGATAATACTAACTGCCTGCTTGCACATCTGAGTCTTTCTCTCAAATATACATGTGATCTGTGTGTGTGACATTTCAAGGCAGTCGTTTTCTTGTGGCCACTTTGCAGACATTGTGACCTGGCTTAAAAAACTTGCGTGCTCTGTATTTAAGTCCAGTTTGGAGCAGTGCTTTCTGTGTGCTGGAGTGATACGAGAGTTGTTTCAGACCCCTTTGTCAGTGTCAGGGCACTTTCTGTGTATCAGCACTAAATCTTCCTCCAGGGGTAGCTCAAAGCATTGTTGCTTCATCATCCCCCGCCTCAGGTGTGGGTCGGGCTCTGCCACAGAGTGGTGATGTGTCGTATGGTATTTTCGGTTTACCCATTCTTACGTGGCCACTTTGGAGCCGTTTTTAAAAGGCAGACATTTTAGCATCACACGCGCGCGCACACACACACACACACACACACACACACACACAATAGTTAACCAAATACTGTACAGAGCAGACCTCCTGGCATCTTGAGCCTGCCTTACCTTACTGTTGAAGCCTCTTCCTTCCGTAAGAAGGGGACCAGGACTGGGGTAAGGAGGGAGTGGGACTGAGAACCATCTGGGAGCCACACCCAAGTGAGGAGTGGTCATCCTAGGTCCGCCTCTCAGAGAGGGCTGTCAGTCACCCCAAGCCCGGAGCCTGCGCATTCTCTGAGGGCACTTCTGTCTCGGTGGTCTGATTAGTAATCTTCTGATTTCCTCCCTTTAGTCACTGAGTTGCTTTTTAAAATTGAGACATGGATTTGGCTGTGTAATATATATATTTTTTAAATAATTAATTTATTTATTTTTGGTTGTGTTGGGTCTTCATTGCTGTGTGTGGGCTTTCTCTAGTTGTGGCGAGTGGGGACTACTCTTCGTTGCTGTGCACGGGCTTCTCATTGTGGTGGCTTCTCGTGTTGCAGAGCATGGGATCTAGGCACGCGGGCTTCAGGAGTTGTGGCACGCGGGCTCCAGTAGTTGTGGCACGCGGGCTAATTAGTTGTGGTCTGCGGGCTCTAGAGCACAGGCTCAGTGGTTGTGGCACACGGGCTTAGTTGCTCCACGGCATGTGGGATCTTCCCAGACCAGGGATTGAACCCGTGTCCCCTGCAATGGCAGGCGGATTCTTAACCACTGCACCACCAGGGAAGTCCTGTGTAATTTTTTTTTTTTCCGTTTTTTTTTCTGTTTGGAAACCCAGAGGAAAGATTTCTGCATTTTGTCTTTGTCCTGAATTTGTAGACCTTATTGGAATAGGTACATATTAAACCCTGCTGGGGAGGAGAGCCTCTTAGGATCACTCCAGTTCAGTTCAGACGGCTATGAAATTCTCAAACATGTGTCCAGTACTTCTGTCTGGTGCCTAAGCAAAATGAAAGCATCGTACTTAAAATCAGAGTACTCCATAGAATCATAATTTGGGGGGACAGGAATGATGTAACCTTGCTTTGAGTTTAACAAATTTGGGGAAAAAACTTTGTTACAGAAACACATAAAAGCAAGAAGTTAAATCTGGCTGCAGTGAGGACAGGGGAGAAAAGTCTTGTTAATGAAAAATGGCATCATATTTTGACAGCGTTGTATCATGGTGGCTTGTGAAAGTGCCTTGCTTGGATATAGAAAATCCCTTTAAGAATTACTGACGCTCAGACCAGAAGTGAGGAACTTGTCTAAGGCAGTAAAAAACCAGTGATGGAGAGGAGAGGAAGGGGAAGATTTGAAGGGTATTGGGTACCTGGATGAAAGAGTCAAGTAAAATTTTAATTCAAAAAAATTTTTTTCTGGTACTCGTATCCCTCATGCCTTAAGAGAGAGGTTTTTGTTGTTTTTTAAGTGAGCCACGTAGACCAAATGACTTATCTGCGAATGACTGAGTTATTATCTAGTTAGATAATACATGTTTTCTCTAAACTGAGCACCTGAGGGTAGGGATGACATCATTTGTATTCCTCTGCCTGACACTCTCTGTGGCACATAGAATGTTTATTGAATTAATAAGTACTAAATTCTCTTAAAATTATTTCCAAGGTGTTTCTTCCCTTACAATATCATGATATGAATTTAGCTAATTTCAGGAAGTCTCATTATTATTATCATTTTGCCAATTCACTTTCCTTTCTCCACAATAATATATGCAAACTCAGGCATTACATTGTATATACCTTGTGGTCTATGTGTGTGTATGTATGTGCATGTATCTTTTTATAATCAGGCATCTTATTAATATTTGTTGATTTCATTGAATTTTGCATCCACTCTATGAAATGGTGGTGGATCTCGTTCTTCAGATGTGAATATATTTATGACCTTGATTCCATAACATGCAAACTTAGACCCATCTGGCCTTTCAGTCGTTTATTCAGCTCCTGCTCTGTTGTGGACGCTGTGCAAGGGGCATCTTCTGCACAGCTCTGTAAGGCTGGATGCATAAACCAAAGCTTGAAGAAGTTGTTAGCTTTCCCTACTGCCCACTCCCTCTCCTCTGTGCTTTTTTTTTTTTTTAAATAAACCACAGCAATGTGTACTTGGAGTTCCCATTCAGATGCCATCTCCACTCAATGCCTTCCACGATAACCGAAGCCGGATTTCTCTGCACTTCTTCAGTACATGGTGCCATGCAAGGTGCCCAGTGCAGCATCGTCTATTGCAGACGAATGTCCCTGTGTCTCTCTCTCTCTTTCTCTTACTGGAGGGAAACTGGGACTCCACCTCATGTCCTTGTATCCTGTGTACCTGGCGGGCACTGGCGGGGGGCTAATCAAAGTTAGATGATGCAGAGTGCTTGACATTTGAACATTGTAAACATGAAAGGTTGATTTTACTGAACAGTCGTAACTGTTTGGTTTGTGGATGTGAGGTGCTTTAGATCAGAATGTGTGTTTCAGTGTTACACAAAGACACACAGAATGGCATACAAGGTGACACATTTTTACGCTTCAAATCAGTAGGGAACACCTATCTGAAAAATCAGTTCGCATTTTGAGAACTTGAAATCATTCTGTTCACTTTAATGAATAAATCATTAAGTCCTAAGGACAATTAGGACGATCGTTGGAATAACTTCTCTTGGGATAGATTTCTCCCCCACCCCCAGGATTGAGTTGCCTTAATAAAGTCATAAAAACTATGAAATTGGTTGAAATAAGCTATGTTGCCGAAAAGCTAAGAAACAGTTGTGTTGGGAATTTGTTCAATTGTATTTACCTTGCTCAGGAAAGGCTATTCTTGTAGACAGTAACTGTGTAGTTACTTTTATGAGAGTTGGGTAATAAAAGATGATTGTTAGTATTCCTCTGTTAAAAGAGATGCTAAAAATACTTATAAGGGCTTTTTGAATTTGAACTAAGAGCCCAGTTGTCTGTTTGTTCTTTTCCCCAGATCAGGTGTGTTTTGTTAATTTCTGGACAGGGGAAATAACATAATTTCCTCCTTACTCTCTGCATTCTCCCAGCCTCTCTCCTTGCATATGCCTTGGGGTTAAGATTTTACAGTTTTCCATGACATGCCTTTGTCAGTAAAAGTCATTTTTTCCCAATTTGAATGTTTTTAGGAGATTGCTCATGTGTTTCTTACCTTCTCCCACACCTCTTTTTGGGGGGACTTAGTGTCTTTCCTGTTCGACTGAGGACAGATTCTCTTCATCTTCATTCCCAGAACCCTCACAGTGAATGAGCATAATGCCTTTCAGCTCATGGGTGCCTGGGAACCTCACGCTTGCGAATGTTCTCACTAGCCTCCGCATACTCTTCCATTTTAGTTATTAGGGGACTGATTCAAGACAGTAGGAACCACCCACACTTCGTTAATTTGTGAGATAAGGCCTGCAGCAGCAAAGACTGATAAGCTGGAATCTGTGCTTTTAACTGCCTGCCAAGCCCCAAGCAGGATGCTGGCCCTGTGGAGGGCTTTCCCCTGTGGCCTCTCATGCTCAGGGCACCATTTGCAGAAGGAAGTCCTTAGCGGCAAAGGGATTACCGCTAAATTCCAAAGAGTGGCTTCCAGGCCCTGAAGGCAGATGTTTCCTCCTTACTGCCTTCATATCTTAAGTCCAGTCCTTTTCCTTCCTGACATAATTTAGTCTTTTTTAAACCTCTTATCTACTTCCTAATGCATGTCTTCAATACCTGGCTTTTGCAATCCACCTTTGAAAAGGAGTCATCATCCCTTGGCCCAGTCCACCTTCACATGCGTCTCCAGGAGAAGGAAGTTGTTTGAGGGACACTTAGCCAGCTGGCCTTGGCCGGGGTAGACCTGAGGAACTCCATTATGATTTTGATAATGGTCGGGCCCATGGGGTCGAAGAATGTGAGTGTGCCCCAAAGCTTCTTCATCACAAGAGGATGTAAATAGAATTTCTGAAATCTTGAAAGAAGACTACCCCTTAAGTGCTCTTTGCTGTTTGTCTCGGATAATATTGCATAACTAGCAAGTGAATCAGTGAGATAAAGAGCTTTGTTTGTAAATTCTAATACTGAAGGAGAAGAATTTCTTGTCTAATTACACAGGGATTTCTGTTATTCCTTAAAACGTTATAACACATGTGAACCATTTTATACACACAAAACATTCAAATTCTTTTTATTTTTGGCTGCGTTGGGTCTCTGGCTTTTGTCCCTTTAGTGGTTATATTTGACTGTCCAGAAAGTATTTTTGAGTGACCCATTAAAAAATAATGAGAGACCCTAGTGTACATTGACATTGACTCAGGCAGTCTATGAAATTTCACGAAAATACTGTGGAGTCTGTTTTTTGGAAGCCTGTGTAATTCTAGAGGAAGAAGAAACTCTTTGTGCCTGTTTGTCATGTCTCATTTTAAAACCTGACTTTTGAGCTTTATTTGATGCCTTAATTGTTCTCACTTCAGAACGGATGTCATCTTAAAATGATTCATCCCTGATGAGATTTCTGTTTTGTACCTAATAGAAACAAGCCTTTTCCAATTATGTAGCCAAAAGAAACCCATGTAACTAGTTATGTTTAGGATATAAGAATGCATATGAACTTAGAAAAGTAAGTATTGATAAAATATTCCTAGAAAAATGATTGTAGATAATTTTTAGAGATAATTAAGTCTCACCTTTACTCTGCCATATGCCATGCCATGGCATAGCATCCTTCTTTTCATTGAGATGACAACTAGGGACCTCTTTGAGTTTAGATGTATAAAGAGAAAAGAAAGTGCAATGCACTTCTTTTTTTTTTTTTTTTTTGATCAGTTGTTTTGGCATGGTATGTATTTTTCCATCTTATGTCCTTTTGGCCTATCTATGTCTTCATATTTTAAGTATGACTCCTATAGGAAGCATGTAATTGGGTTTTGCCTTTATATCCATTTTAACATATTCTGCCTTTTAATTGGAGTATTTTGTCCACTAACATTTAGTGTGATTATTGATATGGTTGAATTTAGGTTTACCATTCAATAATTTACTTTCTATTTCTCCCCTCTGTTTTTGTTCTTTTTTTCTTGCCTTCTTTTGGATAATTTGAAATATTTTTAGAATTCCATTTTAATTCTTTTGTTATTTTATACCTCTTTGTGTTCTATTTTGTGGTTATTCATGGTGTAATATACACCCTTGAGTTTTCAAGATCCATATAGAATTAATACTGTACGACTTTAAGTAAAATACAGAAACCTCGCAACCATTTAGGTCCATTTACCATCCATCTCTCTCTAATTCTGTTCTTTGTGTTTGTTTTCATAATCTTTCTTTTTAACTTCATGGTGTACATATGCCCATTGCTATCTATCTTTTTTTTTAATATTAAATTTTTTTTTTTTTTTTTTTTGGTTGCATTGGGTCTTTGTTGCTGTGCACGGACTTTCTCTGGTTGCGGCGAGTAGGGACTACTCTTTGTTGCGGTGCGTGGGTTTCTTATTGCGGCGGCTTCTCTTGTTGCGGAGCATGGGCTCTAGGCATGCGAGCTCAGTACTTGTGTCTCATGGGCTCTAGAGCGCAGGCTCAGTAGTTGTGGTGCACGGGCTTAGTTGCTCTGTGGCATGTGGGATCTTCCCAGACCAGGGCTTGAACACCGTGTCCCCTGCATTGGCAGGCGGATTCTTAACCACTGCTCCACAAGGGAAGTCCCTATTGCTGTCTGTCTTGAAGAGAGGCTCACTTTTGTTGTCTGTCTTCTCTTGCTCTGAGGCTTGGATTGTTAGGAATGCTTACCAGTGCTGTGGCTGTGTAGGAAAAACTGTATTGTTGTAAATATGTTAATTTACCATGCTTGCCCAGGCACACCTCAGAGGCATTGTGGGTTCAGTTCCAGACCACCTCAATAAAGTGAATATCTCAATAAGGCAAGTCACACAAATTATCTGGTATCCCAGTGCATGTAAAAGTTATGTTTACACTGTATGGTAGTCTGTCAATAAAGTGTGCAACAGCATTATGTCTTTAAAAAAACAGTGTACATACATTAAATAAAAAATACGAAACAACAAGACAGTTATAATAGTAACATCAAAGATCACGGATCACAGGTCACTGTAACAAGTGTCATAATAATGAAAAAGTTTGAAATAATTGTGAGAATTGCCAAAATGTGACCAACCAAGAGACATGAAAGTGAGCAAATGCTGTTGGAAAAATGGTGCCAATAGACTTGCTTGATGCAGGGTTGCCACAAACCTTCAATTTGTAAAGAACACAGTATCTGGGAAGTGCAATAAAATGAAGCATATTAAAATGAGGTGTGCCTGTGCTGGCAGAGGACAAGAATGTAACAAAGCTTTCCAGGATGAAAAAAGTTATAGTTACTTGTAACAAAGAAGTATAAAAACTGATTTTCCCTGAAGTTTTCCCTTAAGATATGATAGGATGAATGTTTCACGGAAGGGCGTAACACTAATTTAACAGGGTGATATTTTTCAAGTGAGTGAATGTTTCTGAATTGAGAATATGAGACAATTGTAGATGTACAGATACCTGCAATAGTATTTTACAAGGAAGGCCAGCATTGTGCCTCTCCTTTAAAAACAAACAAGCAAATAAACAAACAGACCTCAAGGTTACTGTGCAAAACACACCACACACAATTCCCTTGCTCCTTTTCCTTCTCTTCCACGTCCTTGCTGTGGACTGCCTTAGCCCTTAGTCGGGTTTAGTATGAAATTAGGAATTGGTGGCACACTTAGAGGTTAGGAATTTTTTTTAAAAACACTTACTTTTTGTTGCTTTTTTTTGCGGTACGCAGGCCTCTCACTGTTGTGACCTCTCCCGTCGCGGAGCACAGGCTCCGGATGCGCAGGCTCAGCGGCCATGGCTCACGGGCCCAGCCGCTCCGCGGCATGTGGGGTCTTCCCGGACCGCGGCACAAACCCATGTCCCCTGCATCGGCAGGCGGACTCTCAACCACTGCGCCACCAGGGAAGCCCTTGTTGCTTAATTTTAAAAGCACACAGTTTTTAGGGCCGAACCAGAGCCAGAAAGGAGAGAAATAGTTGAGATTTGTAGATCTCAGTGTAGATGAGAATTTTGAGACAGAGCTATTTTAAGAGGGTTAAATTCAGAAGCAGAATTTCCCTAGTGTGATTTGAAAGGATTCCAGGATTCAGGATTGAATGAAAGGGAATACCATTTTGAGAGAGCTCTTAAAGAAAAAGACTGAAACAGAAAGGTAGAAACAGTTATCTAAGTTCAGGAGAGTTTCCTGAGACAACGTTTGTGCCGTTAAGCACTTTGGCTAATGGAGATGACAAACTAAAAGTCCTCAAATGGATTTGACCGTTTTGGAGAGTGATTCCTCAAGCGCCTCATTAGAGGATAGCCAGAGGGACTGAAAAGTAGGGGGCTGCTTGGGAGAACATAAGCATAAGCTTTAGGCGGTGATGGGTGATGTGTTGGGTGTCACATCATCTTTTCTGCTTCGTATAGTAGGTGAAAGAAACCTAGAAAGGAAATGGCAGGGTGGAGAGCTTGGAGTTTGGGGAAAAGAAGCCCTGCCATCACCCTTGATGCCCACGAAAGCAGGGCCACGGTGGAGATTAACATTCTGAACAGAAATAAGGTGGAGAAGGGACATAAACACCGACTAGATAATTTTGAACATGAAACCCTATCTTCTGCTCTGACAGAACATAACAGATGAGCCCCAAACCAAGCTTCCAAAACCTAAAAGCGATAGATACAGCTATTTGCAGATAAGCAGCAAACATGCTTGGTGTTGGGGAAAGTTTGGCTCTCAACGAACAGCCGTTTAGCTGATCTGGAAATGAAGGGGGGACTTACACTGAAACGTCAGGCTGTCGCTATTCTTAGAGCTCAACTAGAGGACAGACATCGTGGATGAAACACCGCTCTTGATGTGGTGGGATGAAAACCATGTTTGCCCGTTGTTATCGTCATCGTAGTTCAACAAACCGTTCATTTTTGTGTGTGGTAAATCACAATGATGACACGCTCACAAAATAATGCGAAGCATATGGGTCACAACTGTTTTTAAGTAGAAACTTCTCTAAAGATTTATTTAAGTTCCTTAATTATAGAGCGGTTGGGAAGACTGGCATGTGGTTTCAGTTTAGTTATAAATGTTGGCCGTGGTGACGGGCATGTGCTAACGTTGCCAGAGAGAAAGAGAACAAGATTGGGAGGGAGCTGGTGTCTTTCAGGACCCGCCTGCCCCTTTGTCATTTTTAAGTGAAGTCAAGATCTTTCGTGTTTATACGAAATGAGTATGATGACATTTATGCTCTGCTTGAGATGCCTGTGCCAGTAGTCCAGGCCTATTTTCCCAGCGCTTAAATACTTTAATTGGTAAATTTTCATGGCAGTTTGAAATCAGGGACTCTCCAGAGTCCTGACAGAATAACTATCCCTTTTAGCCTTTATCTGAAATTAAAATATACTCCTCATTAGATGAGTCAAGCCCAGTTTGGGGAACAGCAGTTAAGTATTCTGTCTAGATAGACAAGTGGAAAGTAAGTGTTCGAGCTAGGTGCTTCTTTGACTTGAAATAAACCCATGCCAGGGTCATTTGGTGATCTTCTGAACCCTCGTGTGTGTGTGTGTCCACATATCTATGTGCACGCACAATCATATGTGGTTATTCACATTAGAAGTCATTTTGCATCCTTTGGGATCTGGTAATAGTGTCATATATAAAGCTAACTTGCAGTCTTAGGAGCATGGGAAAAGGCCTGTGTTAACCCATGAAGGGGTCGGCAGTTGTGTATGGTTGGAAAAGTTCATCTGTATACTTGCCGTAACATGCTTTCCTCTGTTTCTTGCCCATGATGAAAATGACAGCGGCATCACTGAGCTCTTGTCTGGAGGTGGGAGGAGTGGGAGGGAGGAAGGCTAATAAGGAATCTAAGTAAAGCTCTCCTTCCCCTTATGAAGGTCACAGAAGACATGGCTTTCCTGTTCACCACCCTTTACGGAGTGCAGTCCAGTAGGGACTTTGTCAGTACTTGAGAGGATCCACTCATTCATTCATTCGTGTTTTGGTATAGACGATGTCTTACGTTCATATCTCTGTGGGATGCACAAAGATTAATTACACAGCAAGGCTGTGCCCCCAGGAGCTTACACTCTGGTAAGGGATCAGAAGATGTCTGCATAACTAATTATGATACAGAAGGACATTGGACATTTATTCAGGACTCGATCACTTTTAAAGTGCTTTCATACAGGTATACTTAATCCTCTAAGTGGAAGTACATGGCTACATTTTAAATTTTGTACCTGAAGAAAACTCAGCCAGGGTGAGGGACTTGCTCGGGGTCCTTTAGGTGTTAAGTTGGGGGTCTGGGGCCCGGGGAGCCCTGTCCATCTAGGATGCCTCTGCCTCTGGGATTCACTGTTCTGTCTGTTGTCCCAGTATGCAGTGGTGCAGAGGGGCATGCTTGCTTCCTCCTCGGGGATTCAGAGAAGGCTAGAGAAGGATGAGGCCACTGAGCGACCTTGGCACTGGTCGACCTTGGCACACAGCAAGGCACTGGCTGAAGGGATCTGAGGGTGAGGAAGGCATGCTGGACAGAAAGAGATCAGTGTACATTGTTCACATAAGCAAGCTAAAGCAACATGTTACTCGAAAAAGTCCGTTTTTTGCCTTTTCTTTATATGTTCATTCGACAAATGACTGTATTTATGTGCAAGGCTTTGGTTGGAGTCATTGATGTGACGGTTACAAATAAGGCTTGTGGTGATTCTCTTTGGGGGCTCACATCGATCCAGCCAGAGGATAAGGCCACAGATAATCGTAAGAGGATGTGCGGAGAGGGGAAGAATGTGATACACAGGATTTCTGGGTTCAGGTTATGACTGTCCTGGTCTCGGACATGTCATGTCACCTCTCAGTCTCATTGGATCCTTTTTCTTTAAGGATGCAGGTAGCATTCACTTCACAGAGCTACCGTAAGGATGAAATCTGATTATGAACACAACACTTCATTCAGCTCCTAGCACACTGAAGGTGCTCAGTACATTGTCATTATTAATGGCGCCACACACTTCCTGAAGAGAAGCCAAAGTCTGGTTGGCTGAATTGACGCTCTTCCTGTATCCCAGCCCTTCCCCAGGCTCCTTGCCTCCAGATTGGTCTCTCTTACATGCCGTCCTGTGGCCCTGTGATCTCTGTCCAGAGCACGGAGGTGGTGTGTCCCAGTGGTCAAGAGCACACTGCCAGTGTGACCTTGACAAGTTCTGTCTTCACTTTTTGACACAATTTCATCATCTGAAAATGGGATTAATAATAATTTATTCGTAGTAGTTTTGTTGTGAGATTTAAAATGTTTAAATATGGGGGCTTCCCTGGTGGCACAGTGGTTGGGAATCTGCCTGCCAATGCAGGGGACGTGGGTTTGAGCCCTGGTCTGGGAAGATCCCACATGCCGCGGAGCAACTAAGCCCATGTGCCACAACCACTGAGCCTGTGCTCTAGAGCCCGCGTGCCACAACTACTGAAACCCGTGTGCCTAGAGCCCGTGCTCTGCAACAAGAGAAGCCACCGCAGTGAGAAGTCCGCGCACCGCAATGAAGAGTGGCCCCTGCTCGCCGCAACTAGAGAAAGCCCGCGTGCAGCAACGAAGACCCAACGCAGCCAAAAATAAACAAATAAAAAAATAATAAATTAAAAAAAAAAATTAAATATGAAGGGCCTGGGGACCATGCTGGTACAGGGTAAATGCTGCTATGTTTAGCTCTAATTACTCTCTGATAACTATGTGATCCTGTCCCTCTGTTGCTTACATTCCCTCTGGGTGGCTCCTGATCATCTCTGTTCTCCTGATTTGGAGTCTGCCCATCTCTCTAGCGCATCACTCCTCAGGCTTTGCTTTTCAGCAGCTTTTTGGGGTACACGGGCCTCTCACTGTTGTGGCCTCTCCCGTTGTGGAGCACAGGCTCCGGACGCGCAGGCTCAGCGGCCATGGCTCATGGGCCCAGCTGCTCCGCGGCATGTGGGATCTTCCCAGACCGGGGCACGAACCTGTGTCCCCTGCATCGGCAGGCGGACTCTCAACCACTGCGCCACCAGGGAAGCCCGCTAATGAATTCTTTAGGGCTGTGTTTCTACCTCTTAAGATACTCCTACTCCACACCCCTACCCCCTTGAGGTCTGGTTCTGCAATGTTTTGCACATATCTTTTTCCTTGCACTTAACCTATTTTCTATTTTGTATCTCTCTCCCATGCATTCCTAGCGTGTTCTTCACATAAGGTAGACTCAATAAGTACTTGTTAATAAATGAATTAGAAGAGGAGCTTTCCTATTTTAAGTACAGTATCATATTGTCCCAATTATTTTTCAGTTAGTTAGAGGGAGCAAAATTTACCTTGTTAGTAAATTTTGAGGAGGGGAAGGTCAACATGAGGACTTTCTTGATAGGGGGCCCTTTGTCATCATAGAGCGCACAGGACCGGACAAGAACCACGGCAAACCTGTAGTACCACCTGCCTCTGGTGGACCTTACAGTTTCAACCATCTTGTTTGTGAAGGCAGTAGTTCTGTGTTTAGCTTAGTGATGGTAATATCAGCTATTTGGTATTTGATAACATTTTTCTAATGATTGAAAAAAAATTTTTCTCATTGTTTCGAAACTCCAGTGTATTGTCCTGGAAATAGCAACATTATCCAGTTGTGGACATGTGGACATGTACTCTCTATCTTTAGAGTACTATACATCAGTACCGTTTCAGTTAAGAGAGAATGCATAGGAGAAGGTAACACGGGCCACAAACAATGGATAGCTTTATTTATTTACTTTAAGAATTTGAAAGAAATAAAATGTGATATCTCAGCTTTCTATCTAAAGCGTATCAGTGACCCTTTAAAGAGCCTGTAGTTAGTTATATCTGATAAACACATAATAATGAGCTGAATTTTAAGGACTTTTTTCCCATTATCCCCTGCAGCTTTGCCCTGTCAGATGAAGCATACAGATCCCTAAGAGATCAAGATAAAGACCAGTGTATTCTGATTACTGGGGAAAGCGGAGCAGGAAAAACAGGTAAGGCCACTGGACAATCTTACTTTCTCCTGTAGAAGGGTAGACGCTGCACAGAATGACGATGGCAGAGCGGGTGGGTGGAGCCTTATTAGCATGACGCTCACAGGACTCATGCTGGGAAGGCTAGTGATTAGGATCCTGGAATGTTCTCCAGGAAGGACTTGCCTCACCTCTCCCGTGAAGGAGCAGGCACCTATCAAAAGGGTTCCAACCAATGTGGGAGTGTCTTTCTGGATTCTAGACCTTTCTGTTGCAGTTCCTGCGTACTTCAAGGTCTTTTACCTTCCCTCCAAGACACCAAGGTCTAGTGCGAGGTCTCACCACTTCCCTAAGAAATGCCAGACTGTTTGGGTTTGGAGATCCCACAACCACAGACTATCTCTCTGCTAAAAAGTGAGGGAGGGCGCCAGGAAAATGCTGGATTTCACTGTAGAAAAGTCTTCCTCTGAAGCCTGAAGAATTGAGATTTTTGTACACATTTTTAGACAGGCTGGCAACCTCCCCATAAAACAACCCCTCACATGGGGAGGGAGTGTGCTTTTTTTTTCTTGTGCTTTTAATAAAAGCAATCTGTGTGATTGTCTTGAGTGAGAAAGTGATTTTACACATGGTGCCCAGCTACCTGGAAAATGTTCAAAAGAGCTGTGATCGCTGAGTCCAAACTTAGACAGGTTAGAACTGCTGTTGTCAGTAGGTTTCTTTGATGGAACTGATGAGTCCAGGAAAGAGGAGGATAGTATTTTCATAACTGGTTCATCTGTAAGATGTTCTTGTTTTATAGATAAGACTCTGATCATTGGTCATTTCTGCTAGTTTGCCAAAGTGGGATTTAAATGCTTCAACTTTACTTGGCTATTTAATTATCAGATTAATAACTTTGATTTCCTGATGCTCAAGAGAAGAAAATCCCCTGTGGATATTTCAGTCAACTGACTGAATTCATTTTGTTCGTTAGCCCTTAGTTAGATTTGTGTCTTTAAACTCTCCCTATCTGCGCTGAAATGGCTTTTCTTTCTATACCTATTTCTTCCTCCACTTTCTTAAGGAGTACCTCTTCCCTACCCCTCAAAGTAGCTGGAGAAAGAATGGCTAGATAAGATGTGTCCAGCTCCCTTCCCGGAGCCTTTGGAGACATAGTGCACTGTTTCTTTGCAAGGTTGTGCAGGTTCTAGGCTCTGGATGGGCAGAAATGGAGGGGAGAAGAGTGGCATGTAAGAATCTAAGGTAACAGAGAGCACAGACTCACATAATTGGAAGGGATCTTAGAGACCATTTAGTGTAGGGTCCTCCCCAGGGACAGCCAAACTCCTTTTGTAGTGATGCAGGGCTCACTGCTTTGTAAGGTGGCCTATGGACTTTGTCACACAGGTTTGGGAACAAAAGTTCTTCCTTACCTAGAGGTGAATTCTGCCTCTATGTATTCGTCTTAACTCTGCGGTCTGGGACCTTACCAAATTAGTCTACTTTCTCTCCTACAGGACAATCACTTAATTCTTTGAAGTCATCCATCAAAGCTTCCTAGGGCTAAAAATCCCTTTTCTTTAAAAATTTCTCATGTGATACACGTTCATTTATTCGTTCATCTAGGAAAATTCCTGAGTACCTACTAGGTGAAAGGTACTGCAGTAGGTACCAGTGATACATTGGTGAGCCAGACACCATTCCTGTCCTTGTCAAGTTTATAGTGTAGTACAGGAGATAAACAATAGCTCTGCGCTATATATGTACATACATCTAAATGTATACAGGTCTACTTACAATTTATATACAGAACATTAAGTGTAGTGAAGTGAGGTGTACACTTGTAAGGGTGCGTATACGAACATGTAACAGGAGGATTGAATCTCGTTCCCAAATCCCTCACTGTCATGGTCATATTATTCCAGCGTCTGCCCAGTTTGTCAATATGCTTTATAAAATTGCATCCCAAGAAGTAAACAGAATACTTCAAATTTGCTCCTGGTTATTGTGAAACTATTGCCCTCTTAACGTGGATACGAGACTTCTATTCATGTGGTACGTGTATTGACTCATATTGGTCTTTTCATCGAGCAAGGTGTTATAGGTTTCTTGTATATTAACTTCTGTTTGGTCAGATTTTCTCAGTTGGGTATTGTTCAACAAAATTATTTTAAGCCTACATGTAGAATCTTTTGTTTATGATTCTGTTGCCTCCCATAGAACCACTGCCGTGCCATTGGGAAATAATAATAGTAGCTAACTTACATGAGCACTTACCACGTGTTGGGCGTTGTGGTTAGCATATTGCACGTATGAGATAAGTATTCTTATCCCCATTTTTATGATGGAGAAATTGAGCCACAGAAAGGTTAAACAACTTGCTTAAACTTAGAATTAGAATCCCATTTTCTAATCCTGTCAACCCTACCTCACAGTGAGTAAGTGGCAGAGCTGGGATCTTGAACGCAGGTAGATATATAGCTCTAGAGACCCCACTTGTCTCAGCTCAGGCTGCTGTAACAAAATACCAGAGACTGAGTGATTTAAACAACAGACATTTATTTCTCATCGTTCTGGAAGCTGGGAAGTCCAGTCAAGGTGCCTGGTGAGGACCTTCTCTCTGTGTCCTCACATGGGAGGAGAGTTTAAAAGTGAGGCTGAGCAGTCTCTGGTCTTCTTCCTCTTATAAGGACGTTAATCCCATCACCGAGGTCCTACCCTCATGTCCTCATCTAAACCTAGTTACCTCCTGAAGGCCCCAGCTTGGAGGTTAAGGTTTCAGCATATGAATTTCAGGGGGACACAAACATTTAATTCATGGCACCATTTTTATCCACTATGCTAAGCTGTATCTTCATACTTTGAACATGATGCTTTTTGAGCGCCATTAAACCCATTGCCCTTGTTGGTAATTTTTTTTTTTTTTAAACTAGCCTCCAGTGTCTCTTTAAGGCAGGGATTATGTTTTCTTCATCTTTGTGTCCCTATAGCCTGACTTAATGCCTGGGACCCATTAGGCAATCACTACATGTTTGAATGATTGAATAAATGCCATCCTCCAACCCGAGCCTCCTTCTGTGTCTTAATTTAAGAAATTGACGAAAATACTGAATCAGACCAGGACAAAGACTGATCCTGACAACTGAAAATTGAAATATAGTTAATTCATTAAAAGTTAATTTGGCGGAATTCCCTGGCAGTCCAGTGGTCACGACTCTGAGCTCTCACTGCCGAGGGCCTGGGTTCGATCCTTGGTCGGGGAACTAAAAATCCCATAAGCCTCGTGGCACAGCCAAAAAGAAAAACAAAGTTGTTGTGTTGATTAGTTCTGGATCATCTTTCTTTATCTTTCTATATTCTCTTTAGGGCGGTCACAACTAGTCTCAGATTATGTTTTTGCCTCCTAAACTGTACCCTCCACTCAGTACCTCTTACTTTGTCTTCCAGCTTACACATCCAGTACCTGCTTGACAGTCTATGTGGGTTCTCAGAGGCATCTCAAACTAAGCACGCCCTAAATCGAACTTTTGATTTTACCCTCCTACCCAAACTTCCTGGTCTCAATAAATGGGACCACCCATCAGCCTAGTTTCTCAAGCTAGAGATGTAACTGTCATCCTTGATATTTTCCTTTCCTGTATCTTCCACATGAATCCCATTTTCTAATCCTGTCAACCCTACCTCTAAAATATATCTCATGCCAAGTTCTTTCTTCCTTTTCTTTGTATCCATATGGCGACTCTAGTTAGACTAAGCCACTAACCATTACTTCCTTTGAGGACTGTTTGTAGCAATGTCTAACAGGTCTCTTCTTTTCCCCCTATGCTTGCCTACAGTTTTTTTTTTCACAGACACCAGAATGAGCTGTAAAACTGAAAACTGGATCAAACCCTTGGCCTGTTAAAAAAATTTTGTTTCGAGTTACCTTTTTGTGTGTGTGTGTGATGAGAACTTTTAAGATCTACTGTCTTAGCAACTTTTTTATTTAGCCTCACCACACGGCATGCAAGATCTTAGTTCCCCCACCAGGGATCGAACCCATGCTCCCTGCAGTGAAAGCGCCAAGTCCTAACCACTGGACCGGCAGGGAATTCCTCTGAGCAACTTTTAAGTATACAATACAGTGTTAACTATAGTTGCCATGATGTACATTAGATCCCTAGAACTTCATCTTATAACTGGAAGTTTGTACCTTCTGATCACCTTTCACCCATCTCCATTTCCCCCTTCTCCTTCTCAAACCAGCAATCTACTCTTCTCTTTGTTTCTATGAATTTGTCTTTTTTTTTTTTAGATTCCATATATAAGTGAGATCATACAGTATTTGTCTTTCTCTGACTTATTTCAGTTAGTATAATGCCTTCACGGTTCATCCGTGTTGTCACAAATGGCAGGATTTCCTCCTTTTTTTTTTTGGCTGAACAATAGTCAGTTGTGTGTGTATACACACACACACACACACACATACACACACACACACACACACACACACACACCACATTTTTCTCTATTCATTTGTCCATAGACCGACCGACACTTGTTTCCATTTCTTGACTATTGTAAATAATGCTGCAATGAACATGGGAGTGCAGATACCGCTTCAACATAGTATTTTTTTTTCCTTTGAATATATACCCAGGAGTGGTATTGCTGGATCATATGGTAGTTCTATTTTTAATTTTTTGAGGAACTTCCATACTGTTTTCCATAGTGGCTGCACCAATTTACATTCCCACCGAGAGTGCATAAGAATTCCCTTTTTCCACATCCTCTCCAACACTTACTTCTTGTGTTTTTTTGATATTAGCCATTCTGACAAGTGTGAGGTGGTATCTCATTGTGGTTTTGATTTGCGTTTCTCTGATAATTAATGATGTTGAGCATCTCTTCATGTGCCTGTTGACCATCTGTATGTCTTCTTTGGAAAAATGTCTATTCAGGTCTTCTGCCCATTTTTTAATCGGATTGTTTGGGGTTTTTTTGGTTGAGCTGTATGAGCTATTTATGTATTTTGGATATTAACCCCTTATTGGTCGTATTATTTGCAGATATTTTCTCCCATTCAGTAGGTTGCCTTTCCATTTATTAATCATTTCTTTTGCTGGCAGAAGCTTTTTAGTCTGATGTAATCCAACTTGTTTATTTTTGCTTTTGTTGTTTGTACAACAAAACATATCCAAAAAATCATTGCCAAGACCAGTGTCTAAGAGTTTTCCCCTATGTTTTCTTTTAGAAGTTTCACGGTTTCAGGTCTTACATTTAAGTCTTTAATCCATTTTGAGTTAATTTTTGTGGGTGGTAGTTAATTTTTGTCAGTTCCATTCTCTTACATGTGTATATCCAGTTTTCCCAACACCATTTATTAAAAAGACTGCCTTTTTTCCATTGAATATTATTGGCTCCTTTGTCAAATATTAGTTGACTGCTTATGCATGGGTTTATTTCTGGTCTCTTCATTCTGTTTCATTCATCTATGTGTTTGTTTTTATGCCAGTATCATACTATTTTGATTACTGTAGCTTTGTAGTATAATCTGAAATCAGGGAGTATGATGCCTCTAGCTTTGTTCTTCTTTCTCAATACTGCTTTGGCTATTTGGGGTCTTTTGTGCTTCCATATGAATTTTAGGCTTGTTTGTTCTATTTCTGTGAAAAATGCCATTGGAATTTTGACAGGGATTGTATTGAATCTATAGATAGCTCTGGATAGTATGGGATGTTTTAACAGTATTAATTCTTTCTGTTCACGAATGTGAAATAGCTTTCCATTTGCTTGTGTCACTTAAATTTCTTTCACCAATGTCTTATCATTTTCAGTATACAGATCTTTCACCTCTTGGTTAAATTTATTGCTAAGTATTTTATTGTTTTTGTTGCTATTGGAAATGGGATAGTTTTCTTTATTGCTTTTTAAAATTATTTATTGTTAGTATAAAGAAATGCTACTGATTTCTGTATGTTGATTTTGTATCCTACAACTTTACTAAATTGGTTTATTACTTCTTACAGTCTTTTTGGTGGAGTCTTTTGGATCTTCTGTACATAAGATCCTGTCATCTGTAAACAGAGACGATTTTACTTCTTCCTTTCTGTTTCTGATGCCTTTTATTTCTTTTTCTTGCCTAATTGCTCTGCCTGGGACTTTCAGTACTATGTTGAATAGGAGTGGGGAGGGTTGTCTTGTTCCTGATCTTACAGGAAAAGCTTTCAACCTTTCACCATTGAGTATGATGTTAGTTGCCTGCTTGTCCTGTATGGCCTTTATTATGTTGATGTATACTCCTTCTTTATCTAATTTGTTGAGAGTTTTTATCATGAGAGGATGTTGAATTTTGTCACATGCTTTTTCTGGACTTATTGAGATGATCATATGATTTTATTCTATTAAAATGTGATGTATGTGTTAAATGTGAGGTATCACATTTATTGATTTGCATGTGTTGGACCATCCTTGCATCCCACGGATGAATTCCGCTTGATCATGGTATATGGTCCTTTTAATGTGCTGTTGAATTCAGTTTGCTAGTATTTTGTGAATTTTGGCCCTTATATTCATTAAGGATATTGACCTATAGTTTTCTTTTCTTGTAGTATCCTTATCTGGCTTTGGTATAAGGGTAATGCTGGGTTTGGAAGTGTTCCCTCTTTGTATTGCAAGAGTTTGAGATAGTTCTGGTCTTGGGCTTTTCTTTTTGGGAGGTTTTTGATTACTGACTCAATCTTCTTAGTAGTAATCGGTCTGTTCAGATTTTCTATTTCTTCATGATTCTAGGAACTTATCCATTTCTTCTAGGTTGTCTAATTTGTTAGCATATAATTGTTCATAGTAGTCGCTTATGTTCCTTTATTTCTGTGGTATCTGTTGAATGTCTCCTTTTTCACTTATAATTTTATTTATTTGAGCCCTTTTTCTTTTTTTCTTGGTTAGTTTGCCAATTTGGTTTATTTTTTCAAAGAACCAACTTTTAATTTTGTTAATCTTTTCTACTGCTTTCCTGATTCTCTGTTTCATTTATTTCTGCTCTAATCTTCATTATTTCCTCAAAAAAGCTGTATCTTCTGCTAAGATTGGGCTTAGTTCTTATTTTTCTAGTTTTTTGAGGTATAATGTTAGGGGTTTTTTTTAAGATCTTTCTTTTATTCTTGATGTATGCATTTATACCTATAAAATTTCCTCTTGAAACATTCTTGCTGCATCTCATCAGTTTTGGTATATTGTTTTTCCATGTTTGTTTGCATCAAGCTTTTTTTTACATAAAAATATTTAATAGTTTCCATTGCACCAAAATATAAGCCAAACCCCATGTGCCTGTTACACAAGATTCTGCTTGATCTAGCCTCGACCTTGTTCTTCACCTTCCCCTCATGCTTTCCCCCCTTCTAATGGCAGCTCATGTTACTTTTCACTAAAAGGCTTGCTGTTTATTGTATGTAGCCAGTGTCATTATATAGAGTTTCCCACCCCTTTTTAGATCATTCATTTGAACTCTGGATATAGGCTCTTACCACTGTTTACTCAGAAATTTGTGATATCTTTGGTTGTTTAGAACTCTTTGTTTCCAGTAAGAACTTTAAGAGGACATTGGTATCTTGGGGGAAAGTTTTTGCTCCTTCCGTGTCACTAACCAGTTCTTTTCTTGTGAAACAGAATTTAATTCTTAGAAGCAGTACAGCTTCTTGTTTGCTTCCAGGTTAACCAGTGAAAATGGTGGCAAGGCAAGTTAAAAACTGTGTCCCTGACAGAAGTCATTTGTATTAGTGACGTATCTCATGCCACCTACCCCTACCTCAATCCCTTTGACTGTATCTACAAGCCTATTCATTTCACGTGTGTTTCCTTTTTTAAAGCATAGGGAGGAAGAGATGAAAATATTCCTAAGCCTATTCACTTTTTTAGATTTTTACTCATTCTTCATCATGTCTAAAGATTTCTTTGAGTATCTGATTGTTTCAGTTTGTTCCTGAGTGAGTCATCAGAAGTGGGTTGTGGTCACTGGTTTGATTGGTATTGGCCAGTTCTTCATCTCCTCTGGAACGTGTTCCAAGAAGACAGCACATCCACTCATGAGCCATGTTGGTATATGACCTCCTCCTTCTCAGAGAGTTGTAAACCATACTGCTTCCTCCCGGAGCAAAATTCCATCTCCTGGTAGGCTCGTGTACCTTCTTTATTAAGAAACTGAGTGGAGGTTGCTGTTACTGTTTCACAGGGAGGGCATTCATTCTTTTCTGAGAAAAACAAAAACACCTTATTCCTCTGGTGGAAATCTAGTGGCACATGGAGTTCATTCTTCCTTTCTATATTTTTCTCTTCTCTTTTCTCTTCTATTTTTCTAGTCAATAACTTGTCCTCTTTGTTTCAGTGTCCCATTCACCACTTGAAATCGTATCGTTTTCCCTGGATTTAGTCCCTTCTAGGACCCCTTTGCCCTCTGTCATAAGCTGAAGAATGGACAGCTGCTTCACAGGGTCATCACCTCCTCCTCTGGTAGGAAGCTCTGTTTACAGGTGCTGCTTCAGCAAGAGGCTGGAGAGGGTACCACAGACACCCTGGAGCAGTACGTCTCAAACCTTCCACTGGGAAGCACCAGGTTCCCTTCTCTTGCAGTCTGCTGCTGACCAATACCAGAAAAATAAAATAAAAGAAGACATAGAAAATTCAGGCCCCGATTTCTGTTTAGCTTCCACAGACAAACTACCAAATTGCTACAGAAACTTCTCAACGCCTACTCTCATATGTAGATAGACCAGTAGCAGTCCAGGGGCTGACCAGCTTTTGAGTAGTGCTGGTCGTCAGACCGTACTTTGAGTAGCAACTGTCCAGAAGTCTCTCGAAGCATTTGTCTTGTTTTTGAGCTACCGTGCTTTTTAGATCTGGTGATGTTTCACTTGTCCGTTATCATTAAAATCCTGGGGCTGGGCAGTGGACACCACTCCTGAGAGCTGCTGTTTTTAAGTATCTACTCAGCTATACTCTTTGGTAGCTGCTCAGCCCTTTCTTTACATTTATAGATCCCAATAGCATCTCCTACCTCTCCATTTCCATAGAGACATCTAGTGTTTTACTTATGTATTCCCATCTTTTTCTACTTTTCTTTCTTTTTGAAAGCAGGGGTACAGAAATTGTTTCAAATTGTATTAAGGTTTTAATTGTCATCAGACTATAGTTTTGAGTAGACTCTGTGTTGTTTAATGTCTCTGTTTCATGGAGATTACTTACGGGAAAATGAAATGATGGAAAATAATACAGAGATTTGCAGTACAGTGTGTGAGGAATTTCAAGAAGGGGTTTATTCTCAATTCTGTGGGGAAGAGGAATGCCAGGCCATTTTGGAAATGTCACATTATCTTAGTCACCAAAATTTTTTTTGAATACATGTAGCTATCAGCATTTTTGTGTTAGTGAATGAATGAAAGAAGAAGATAACTAACATTTATTGAGGGCCTGGAACGTGCTATGTACTTACGTATAGCATCCCTTTTCAGTGAGAGTTTTTGCTTAATAGCATATACAGAACCACCATGTAGTATCCGAGGGCTCATTTTATAAGAAGTAATTAAGTTAACGAGGTTGTAAACCCCCCTGGCAGATGATGATGTTACTGGTCTTAAACACTGGAGACACTCTTACACTGTAGGATTGTATAATGTGGGCACTCAGGGAGAGGCGTGAACATTTTGAATCCTTTGGGGGCCTATTTAATTCATTACTGCTGTGCTAAATAAAAAATCCATCATGCCTCATAAAAGTGCCCAACTATTTCTAGGCAGGGAACTCACAATTCACTATCATGAATACAAATACTTTGTGGGAAATCATTCAAGCACCGATGGGGGCAGGCAGGCAGAACGTGAGGGAACCATCGTAACTGCATTTTTCCAAGGCCATCAGAGTAAACTGTGGGCCTGAGAAGATGATCCTGATGTAAGAAAGCATTATAAATTATTTGATTTCTAATTTTACAGTTACATCAGTTTCTAGGAACTCTGCAGCCATCTGCTAAAAGAGTTACAAAGCCTGCCTTGCTCATTAAGACCCTTGGTTCTGAACCCCAAGTGAGCTTGTACTGCTCTACATCTGTGATAGTTTTCTGACTCGGTCAGTGACAGAGATGTGACTGACTGGCTGTAGCCTAAACATCCATGAGCATTTTCCAATGCTGAGTATCTCCACATGGAAGCAGAATAGCTAAGCAAGCTCGAGGCCAAAATGTCGTGAGCTTTGTTTTGTTTCTTCCTCATGCGAGAGAGGCCTCTCTTGACTCACGTGTTTGACATGAATTATCAGATTTTGTGGCCAACTTTCAGAAGCAAAGCAACTTACATATAGTTGTATTTCAATAAAAACATTGCCGTTCATGATTCCTCTTGGAGCAGAGGCTGCGTTTCTCATTGCAAGACCCATGTTTTTGGTACAGTGATCGGGGCAGTTCCCAGCTGCCTGTCGGGTCAGTTTGGATGTGCTGCAGCTGGGTGGTTTTGCAGCACTGCAGACTCAGGACTGCTAAAAAAGGGTGTTCTTCTGTGTTACAGAGTCCTTGTTTCATTGTATACAAACATGGCTTGCTTGATTTAGGCAGTCATACTCTTTAGGTCACTGGACCACCAGACCTTTGTAAGCATAGTCCCTAGAAAAACTTGGGTGTCTTAACCAAGGAGATAGAGAGGTATAGAAGTAGATAAATATGTCAGTATTTGTGTGTGTATAAATGTATGGCTTTCTCTATGCTATATGACATATATGACATAGTTTATATGATATGTATGTGACCTGTGACGTTATTTGTATCTATGAATGCATGCATCGACATTTGTTAACTCCTGGATAAATTTATTAGCTCTGGAAAAAAACCTCAGAATAAGCCTTGCTTGTATTCCTACCTTTTTTTCCTGACACAGTATCTATGTGGAGCCTGCTCGATTCCATGCGTAGGTTTTCATACTTGCCCATGAGATTCCCATCCTTTTGTCCTCATGGTCACAAATGTCTTTCATTGTTTTCCCTTTCTCATTCACTGATTGCTATTTCACAATGTTTTCTTACATAAAGAATATTATAGTATATGAATTTATATGGTTATATGATTACATATTACATAATTATATAATAACATATAGTAGATACTATTCACAACCCAATGCAAGGTACCAGAGTATGCAGAGTTAAATTAGTTATCATTCTTACCTTAACAGGAATTTAAAATTCCCAGAATCATAAACGATCATCTATAACCCCTTTCCATTCTTTATAGAAATGAATTCTGGTCTAGATATTTTGATCTAGAAATGTTTTGTTATAGGCCATTTGTTCATTAGTGCAGGATATTTGATAACGCTAGATGTTCTGCTGTTTTCTGGTGAGAAGATATTTTGACTTTGAAGACTTCATATTTTGTTTGTCCAACTCAATGCATTTTAAAATTCAACATTCAAACATATATATGCACATAAATCTACCTATGTAAAGTATCTGTGAGTTAGAGAAAATGATGAACTAAGAATGAGTTCTAAGCAATGCTGTTACGATTTGCCAATTTTAAATGCCAGCATTCTTATATCTAGAATGGCGGTGCTTTTCAGTATTTTGAGTACACGTGAAGAATACACCTTTTTGTCCTACGTAGAATCCTTTTATATTTTTACAGCAAACATGCAAGACGTTGTCACTGAGAGTATGATTACTAGATTAATGCATTCGGTCTACTCAAAAGTATTGCCTTGGAAAATGCTTGCTTGCCAAGGTCATGTTTAATTGGTTCCTATGATAGTCCACATGATTCAAGAACTAGGCTTTGCAGTATGGAGGAGGATGATAATTTAATTCTTGACTCTCCTCAGAAATACAATATTTTTCATTCATAGAGGTTATCACATAAAGTTTTGATTTGGATAAATATGTAAACATTTGAATAAAGATGCAAATTTATTTGAACTTTAGCACACAAGAGCCAAAGGAAATGAAGCAGAAAACCTCATGAGATAACTGTTACTTCCTGTTTGCAGCATGCTGAAATATAATGAAAACAGCCCTCTAAACTACATTGGACCTTGCAACTTGTCCATACAGGTTTACTTATTTTTTCTAAAGTAGTGACTATCTCATGAACTACTTGAGTTAAAGATCAAGTATTATGTCAGGAAAAAAATAATGAGTTGTCTCTTTTAGACAATGAGACTTTGAAGAAAATTACCCTTAATCCCAGCTTCCAAAAATGAATTATTAAAATGAGCGCAGTAATAGAATTCCTGAAGATAGTTAAGAACCTGAGCATAAAATCTTTTTAACAATTTAGAAAGAAGGATCTTCGAAGTATATTTAAAAATGATATTTGAATTACTTAAATAGATTTTAAAGTTAATAAAACTGATTCCTTGTTTCAATTTAAGTTAACCCATCTTTACATCTCAGTAGATATTGTGGGTTTACATACAATTTAACAGCCATGTGATGTAGGTCCAATCCAAATTCTAATAGATCTGCTCCTGGCGCCATTTTTAAATAGATTTGACCCTGAGAGAATTTGATGCCATTTAGTTCAGGCCATTAAAAGGTCTCTGAGAGGTCAAATCAATGCTAGCAGCCACCAAAGTGTTCTCATTCTTGGTTGATCACCCCCCGCTCCGTCTGCTCCCACACACATACACACAAAGCAGTTTGTCCATGGTGTCCACCCTGGGCCAGAACAGGATTTCCAGAGAACTGGGTGTAGCCATGTATCTGAGGTTGGAGGTTTGGCTGCAGTGAGGTTCATAATCACTGGAATAAGCAATACAGGCTGACCTGGACTTTTACTATTTCTTGCCAGTTTACCTAAAAGAAAACTTAGCTTTTCATGTAAAATATGTACATATATATTTGTTTGCCACTGTCTGGAGTTGTTTTGTCTATAAATGCTTCCACTCTTCTGATAGTGTAATGGGTTGGAAGGCTAGAAATTTAAGTCAAGGAAGAATATACAAAATACATGTGAGAGTGTAGGTGGGGATGGGGACCAGAGAATGCTGCTGAGAAAGGATGATGAGAAAGCCTGGAGGTGAGTTGTTTCAGAGGCCAGACTGTAGGGTTGGAATGTGTGGGCGATGCAGGAGAGTTGGCCCACAGTTGGAGACCAGGTAGCACAAGATGTCAGGAATTTGCTGGGAGGGCAGCCTCACCTGACTTTGAAAGCCAGGGAGCCTAGAAACAAAATATCGCAAAGTGACAGAAGAAGAGTTCCAGTGTGAACTGGTGGGTAGAGGGCAATGTAGCACCAAGAAGTGAAATGAAACGTAATAATATATAAACTCTTTGTTCATGACTGAGGCCAGTTCAGCCTGATGGAGCAGCAGAAGTGTGTCCATACAGTTCACCGGCCTTTAAATAGTTAAACCCTGAGAACGTTGGAAAACGTAGCTCAGGAACTTTACACAGTGGAGGATGTGTTAAGGGACTATGCCCTTTGGAGGGAGGGTATTGCAAAGATGAAAAGACTGATGTTTCTCAGCTACAGCCTTTAAAAGGAGACTGCAGAAATCCGCCATCACAGACCACCAGAGAATCTACTTGGACCCATTCTCGTTACCCAGAAAGCAAACTGGAGGGAGATTTAACTCCAACCATTGAAGAAGTACCCAGCATCCCACCACAATCCTCAGCTCCATGAGATCGCCTGCTTCTTCTGCACCATATTTGCTAGCACTCCCCTGAGAACTTTATGGGACCTGCATAGATTCTTGGTGCTCTGTGGCTCCTGTTATTAGGTGATGCTTTGGGGCTGTATATAGGCCCTGAAGCACACGTTGGGCAATGCGCCCAAGGTCGCGTTCCAACTGTTCATTTATTATTTCTTCAGTGGTGGGAAATGGGCTGGAAGTCACCTGCAGGTCTCCCTGTGAGAAAGAGCAGCGTTGAGGTTTGTCCCCTTACACCCATAGGTAGGGTTACTGCCACTCACACCTGGGGAAGGCTTTCCTGCCCTCAGACAGTGGCACCAGAGCAAAGAACTTGCAAGAAAGCAAGATTTGGGAGATTGGTTTTTCTTGCCTTGACTGCCTGGACCTGGGCCCATGTTTTATTCTACTGACATTTAATAGTTGAGTATTTCCCAGATCCTGATTACGGAACATTAGAACTAGGACAGTTGAATGAGAAACAGATTCTATGGCAAATAAGTTTGGGAGATGGTGCATTCTCCATCTTTTTCCAGAGTTCCACAATGCACATGCTCCTTTAAGAAGCCATTTTAAAAGGAAACCTATTTCACTTCATCTAACTTACTGTGGCCCAAAATTCATTTGACTTTAGACTTCATTTCCCCTGAATATCTATTATCATTCCTTGGAACTCAGTATTAAAAGGATCAGGTTCTTGGAAACAGATGCTAAGAGGAGACATGTACTAATAGGGGAAGGATAAAACCAAATTTGGCCCACCTTACCAGTTTGAGCTAAGAATTCTTCATATGCCTCCGGTGGCCTGCTTCTTTTAGCAGGGAACTTGTTCTATGAGTGAAGCCTATGAAAACAACTAGAAGATGCCCTGGAAGGTCTGTATTTCTTGTATTCAAATCCTTAAGATTAGTTGCTTAGTTTTTTAATCAATTTGAAGAGTAATTAATTTAATCTGATTGTAAGCAAACCAACTTTATTTAGAAACTATTTTTGAGGAAGGACAGTTCTTTTAAATTTAAAAAATACATTTGATAAAGACACCCAGGTTATCAAGTTAATTTTGACTTGAATCACCTATGTATAATATAGTAATTATATATAAATGATTGCTTTTTAAAAAAATGTATTTTTTATTGAAGTATGTTTAATTTACAATGTTATGTTAGTTTCAGGTGTACAGCAAAGTGATTCACTTAAATATATATATATGTATATATATATATATATATATATATACACACACACACACACACACACACACACACATACACACACATACATATTCTTTTTCAGATTCTTTCCCATACAGGTTATTACAAAATACTGAGTATAGTTCCCAGTGCTATACAGTAGGTCCTTGTTGTTTATTTTATATATAGTAGTGTGTATCTGTTGCTCCCAAATTTATCCCTCCCGTCCTTTCCCCTTTGGTAACCATAGTTTGTTTTCTATGTGTGTGAGTCTGTTTCTGTTTTGTAAATAAGTTCATTTGTGTCATTTTTTAAGATTCCACATATAAGTGATATCATATGATATTTGTCTTTGTCTGACTTACTTCGCTTAGTATGATAATCTCTAGGTCCATCCATGTTGCTGCAGATGGCATTATTTCATTCTTTTATAGCTGAGTAGTATTCTGTTATTTGTATATACCACATCTTCTTTGTGCATTCATCTGTCGATGGACACTTAGGTTACTTCCATGTCTTGGCTATTGTAAATAGAGCTGCAGTGAACATGTATCTTTTCGAATTATGGTTTTCTCCGGATATATGCCGAGGAGTGGGATTGCTGGATCATATAGTAGCTCTAGTTTTCGTTTTTTAAGAAACAATTGCTTTAAGAAGATAGTCCTCCTCAGATTTTGTTGGCTATGTTTACTCAGTCAGTTTTTTAGCAACCCAGTGATAACCTTTAAGCACAATTCCTGTTATATCTGAATCAATGACATGTCTGAATAGAAAGCATGAATATTTTTAAAGGTTCCCAAAACATTCTTTGCTCCCAGGAGTGAAGTCATTTGAAAACACTGTTAGTGGGCCTTCTCTCCCAAATCTTTTCCCCTGAAAGTTGAAAAAAAATTTCTGCTTAATTTATTAATATGGCTTGTTTTCACCCACAGAGGCCAGCAAGCTTGTTATGTCCTACGTAGCAGCTGTTTGTGGAAAAGGAGCAGAAGTTAATCAAGTCAAAGAACAGCTTTTACAGTCCAACCCAGTCCTGGAAGGTAGGATTTTCTGTGTACATTGGGTCAGTATGACTGGAACGGTAAATCCAGTTTTCCGGGCACTTCTGGCACCTGGTGTGCTGGGAGGTGGGCTGGGAGGGGGAGAGTCAGGCCCAGACCTGCTGAGCAAAAGGTAGAGGCATCCTAGGAACTCCTGGCTTCACGCACTTGAAGGAGGGAACGCTTTACTCGTGTAAAAGGAGCTCTCCCACTTGCAATCATTTTTCTCCCTTTTAATTTTTATTTGAATTACTTTCATTTTGCTTAATAATAATCAGCTGATATTTGCATTTGACTTGACAGCTGGGAGAAACTTGGTGGAAGAGAGCAATGTGAGGGCAGTGCTATTTTATCATTCAGGATAACACCCATGGCTGGTGATTTCTGTTGTCAGGGAAACCAAGGCTATGCCAGAGAAATATTTAAGGACCAGTTTTCTCAGGGTTACAAAAAGCCTACACCTGACTTCAGAGCTCAGATGCTGTGGTTGGCCATCTGTGTCTGTTAGTCAGCTTGGGCTGCCATAACACAGTACCATAGATTGGGTGGCTTAAACAACAGAAATCTATATTCTCACACTTCTGGGGGCTCAGAAGTCTAAGCTCACCTGCTGGCAAGGTAGGTCTTCTTCTGAAGCCTCGGCTTGTAGGCAGCTGCCATCTTGCTATGTGCTCACATGACCTCTTCTTTGTGTGTGTATATGGGAGGGGGAGGGGGGATGATGGGCAGGTGGGCGCTGGCTCCTGGCCTCATCTAATTACCTACCTCCCAGAGGCCCCATCTCCAAATACCATTACATTGGGGGGTTAGAGCTTCAAAATATGAATTGGGGGGTGGGGTCGGGTAGGGACACAAACATTTAGTCCGTAATACCATCAGAAAACAAAGCCAGAGGGAAGTCCCCTTCTGCCATGGAGGTTGGCGTAAACCATCAGTATAAACCATCCTTATGTTGGAAACAGTAACTCAAAGCCTCTTCCTATTGCTGGAAAGCCCTTTGCCTTGCTTTATATTGTAAGCATACCAGTGTTGTCATTTAACACAGTTGTTGGGGTAGAGTAGTTTTCTCAACCTTGGTGCTGTTGACATTTTGGACTGGATAAGTCTTTGCTGTGGGGTGCTGTCCTGTGAAGTGTAGGATGTTTAGCAGTATCCCTGGCCTCTAACCACTGGGTGCCAATAGCACCCCTGCCTCTAGTTGTTACCATTGAAAATGTCTTCAGACAATGCCAGATGTCCCCTGAGGGGATCAAGGCCACCTTGATCAGAATCTCTGGTCTAGAAGAGTAGTTTGGTTCAGCCCTTTGTTCGAAGTCATGGAAGGTCAAGATTTAACATGGATTAAAGCAGAACTGCTCTGTGGGGGGAGACCCGCCCCCCCCCCCCCCGCCCCAGTATGGAGGAACAGAACTCTGCCCATTGTCTTTGCTACTCAGGCTAGTCCCTCCTTCCACTTTATTACAAGGAGGCACCATGCATCTTTATCCTCCAGACAGTGAAATAAAACTCATGAGAATACTTTGCTTGTGAGAAGCAAAGGCCAGAACACCTGTCACATTGTTATTGATCTTTCTTCCCCTTCAGGACCTTAACAAATAAAGAAGCTATTGTAGAAAGTGTTTTATCTTTATCTTATTATTCCAGTCTTTTACTTTTTGCTTGCTGTCTTTTGCTTTTAGTTAGGATGCTATACATGTGTTATATTTCTATAGATGCTTATTTTAAGAATGCTGTGATCTAAAGGAGAAACACTGTGGAATGCTATAGCTTGCATCTGTGATTAGAATCTGGCCCTTTATTCAATGGTATTTGAAACTAGGCCCCAGTGCAGGAACTGGAAGAAATGTCTACTGTGGGCATGTATTATCTTTTGTGGGAATGCTTTACTTTTTAACTGGAGCTGCTACTGTAAATGAACATTTAGAACAATGAACTTAAAAAAAACAATTGAGGAATGTGTCTCAAGTGTTCTATAATGGAACACTTGTTTTTGATTCTGTGGCTCACAGTAAAAGACTTTAGTGTTTAGAGCTGTGTTTAGTAATGTGCAACTCAGATTTGTTTGATGAAAAGATGGTTTATGGCTTGCAAATGGCACCCTGAATAAAGTTTTTTTGAAGCAATTCCTTCACTTGCCCTTGACCTTCAAGCCACAATAAACTCTCCTTTATGTGTCAGCGTCTCGTGCTGGACTTTGGGGCTGTGCAAATTAGTTAATTTGGCATCCCTGCTTGTTGACACCCACCACAAAGATCTAGCCTGTGAAAACACGAAAAATGTCATGGTCTTCATGATGACTAGGTCAACACTCACCCTTATCAAGGTTGCATTTATTAAAATCCTTTAGCTGGCGGTGGACGTAGGATAAGGGTGTGAACCTCTTCAGCACCCTTTTTTGAGTGTTTCCCATGTGCAGGTTTCCTTACTTAATATAACATCTCAGCTTATTTTCTGTTAAAGAGAGAATTTGGTGTCAGGGACCTACGAAACCATACCCATTCCAAGTGGAATCTCTGAATCAAAGAACTTGCCCTGTGTTGACTTTAAATTTTGTCTTAACTAGCAGGAGCCAACTATTTTTTTTTTTTTTTTTTTTTTTTTTACAATCAAAAACATAAAAATACTAGCTAACGTGAAATATAACACAGCAGGTTTGGCTACTGAATACCCACAGTGAGCGTTACACATCTTGATCAGGTGATTGCTTTCAAAACTTGGACCAACTTTTAGCCATTGTTAATCATGTGAGCTCTTGTTAGGCTAATCTTAATTTAATGAAGTTGTGGCGGCTTCCAGGGATTTGATGCCCGACCTCTTAATTTAAAGATTCGTTTCTGTTTGCCGCATCATCGTGCATCACTCTGTAGTCCTTGCTGGCTGCCGTGTGGCCCACAGATCCCAGTGACAGCCTCAGGGTGGGGTGGGAGGGTATTGGTAGAGAAGCAGAATTTCATGCCCATCCCTTGACTCATTGAACCAAAGTGTGCACTTGAACAAGATCCTCAGGTGATTGGTGTACACGTTAAAGTTTGAGGTGCACTGCTAGGCTTCAGAGCATCAAGCAGGGATCCCCTCTCCTTATACGACTTACATTTATTCCACTTACATCCTCTACTACCAAGGCCCAGATTAATTTGCTCCTCTCTTGTGCACAAGCTTGATGAAGCAGTCATTTTACCTCATGACACTGAAATACCTTTGTCAAACAGGAGCATTCTGTGCCTGGGGCAGTGTCATCCTGTGGTTCTTATGTGCTCTCGTTTGAAAGGGCAGCCGGTGGGAGATTCTAGCTCCTCGAAGCAGCTAAGATTGGGACAAACTTGGATTTTTGCATTGTGGGCTGATGTTTTTTTTTTTTTTTCTGGAAAGTTTCACTTAGGTCTGATGGACATAAACTCATGAAACTATATGGTATTTTTAGCCTATTGGAAATGATGTTAGTTTCCAAGTCTCTTACTCTTTCTGTATTTCAGTTATATATTTAATCACGTTTAAATACCTTTTATTTCGAACTTAAACAATTTAAAGTTTCTCATGCCTTTTTCCACCTGAAAACCTCATCAATTGAGTTTCATAAAACCTTTGTTAATGTTAAGTAGTCATCTCTAAAATAACCTTATTCGTTGTTAATAACGGTAGAAGAGCACAGAAGCCCTGCTTGCTCGCCATTCAGCTGACTCCTATCAAAACAGTTAAAATGTGTTGAATTGGACAGGATTAAGTTTACAGTAGTACTTGAAAAAAATTCTGTGAATCATAGGCATGAGTCTTTCTGTGAACTTATAAGAAGACATGGAAGCTTTAGCAGCTTATTAAGACTCGTGTTAAGTAGTTTCTATGGAAATTTTCTGGACAGAAATGTCATTGCTACAAGTTGCATTTCTAGGATTTATGGATGTCAGATATTACATTTGTTTTATTTTTTGGCTTGAAATTAGTTTTCTGTCACTTGACCACACATCTGTTTCTTTCCTACTAGCATTTGGAAATGCCAAGACTGTAAGGAATGACAACTCCTCTAGATTTGTAAGTATTTGTATAAGCATAAGTGTTAACACTAACATTTACCTCATGTGTGTTTAAACAACCAGTAGATGTTTAATATTTCTTAATACACACAATTAAAAAATAAACACCATATTGAGACGTAGGCTAAAAGTTCTATAAGGACTATTTTTCTGCTTTCTGGAATTTTCCTTTTTAATTCTTCTTGGAGTGACACGCTATCTTTTTTTCATGTTTTCTTGTCATCTATCATAAAATTCCATGAGCAATTTCAGTGAGGCTGTTTAGAGTAACTCTTTACTAATGTGAGTTTTGATATTTAGAAGTCAATTAAGACTCAGAAATTCCATAGAAAGAAGGGTAAACTAGGTGTCAAGTTTGTATACGCTACAGCTCTTGTCCGTTCTTCAGTGGGACCAGAAAGGATGGAGGTGTATTCTAAAACTTTATAGAGGTAAAATCAATAAGTCTGGCTGCTAATGGGGGGTGTGGGGAGGACTGAATAGTAAAAACTGAAGCTAATTGATGTTTTGAGTCGGGCTGAGTTGGAAAACGCTAATTTCCATAGTGGAAACCTTTCCAGCCTCATCTCCCACCTCTGCAGTGTACGCTCTGGCACATCAGCCCCTGGGTCTCCCCAGCTGTGCTGCCTTCTTTCCTGCCTCTGGTCTTGACAGGGACACACACTGCCTGGAGGCAGCTGGGGGAAATATGGTGAGTGTGATGGTGGCATTTTGAAATTGATGGCTTTTTTTCTATAGTTGAGCCAGTTTTATAAATTTCGTAATAAAAGATCATTTAGTTTATAAGCTGTCTTCTCATATACATTACTTGGGACCATTATTGATGATCGTCTGTGCCTCGCTGCCAGACACCCTTCCTGCATCCCCACACCTCCACTCCCCAGCTTCTTTTAGCCCCCTTTTTGCTTTTTTCTCATTGGCGTTATCCTGTGCTTAAGGCATGCAAATGACCTCAGGTGGAGATCGTTTTGATAGATTGGAAAGTGGAAGGCTAAGTTTCCTAATTCCAAGGCAGTGAATTTTTTCCATTGGATTAGCCCCTTAAGTTGTTAAAACTGATGTGAGCCATGCCTTTTCCTGTTGTGGTAACATGACTAATCTCATTACATAAATAGAATTAGATGCAAAGTGTGGGCAGATAGAAGTAATTCCAATAGATCAAGCTTCTTTATAGGATAGAGATTTTATTTTTGCTCTTGGCAAATCTCATATACACACGCTTTAAAAAAAATACTTGCAAATATATTTAGTCTGTAGGCCGTAAAAATACAGAAAACCGTATTGCTTAAAGAGTCACTGGTACTTAGAGACATCGGAAAATCTAGCGGAAGGCTTGGCAGGTGTTTTGGCTTGTTAAGTAACTTCAGAGAAATCCTATCATAACACGGGTATTAGGATATGAGATTAATACTTGATTATAGGCTAAATCATTTCATGCCCAGTTTTTAGTAATTTCTCTGCTTTGTGGGTGCGACTTTGACCAGTAGTATACTCGAGTCTATGTTATAATATTATAGTAGGACTCTACTATATTTAAAATGACTACTGTATATATAACAGAGGTTTATGACTCCAGGGAAATTACATTTCCTTCAACTGTGTTTGACAGGTTAACTCCGAATACATTTTTTGATCTCTTTGCTGAGAAGCCTGGGAGACCCTGCACCTCATTGTAGCTGACAGTGTGGACCACTGTTCCCATGGAGGTGCCTCACAGTGACCCTCACCCCAGCACTTTAACTTGGCGTATTGAGCTTCTAGTAAGAGAGACTCATTGCTTTGGGGAAAAAAGAAAACACAGTTTAAGGCTTCGAAAATCACTGTTCTCGACTAAGGACTTTGGAGGGGGATTTTGTTGAGCATCTGCGGTGTGCCAGGAGCTGAGTGGGGCACTGGAGAGTGTGGGAGAGAGCGCTCTAGGGTCTGGAAAATCTCATTACCACTCCTCTCATTCAGTAAGAATAGAAACACACACACAATTCATTCATTTGTTTGAAACCTCCGGGTTTTCTTTTAAACGTAGTTAAACTTAGGTCTCCCTGCGTATGCTCTTGCAGCCTGCAGTCTTTTCCCCACCAGTAGCCAGAGTGATCTTTACACGCTGCCGTCCCCTGCCGGCTGACAGCCTCTGTGGTCCCCTTGCACCTAAAATATAGCCCGGGCTCCCCCAAGCCTCCCCACACAAGGTGGGCCGGCCCAGCCTTCCCCGGCTCCCTGGGCCTCAGTCACACAGGCCTTTGTGCCCGGCAGGTGTGCCAGGTGCTTCCTGGACTTGGGCCTTTGCTGTTGCCGGTCCTTCTACACCATGCATTCTGTCCCCAGATCTTTGTATGGCTGGCGTCTCGTATCATTTAGGTCTTATCTCAGATGTCACTTCCATGATGCCGTCTGGAGACTCTGTGACTTCATCCCATTTTCATTTTTTTAGGCATTCAGCAATCTCTGGAGTTATGTGCTCCCTTCCCCCGTTTACATCATCATTGGCCCTGGAGAGTAGGTGCGGAGGAAGCGAGCACCTCGGCCTCTTGTTCTCTGATGTGGCCCCAGGAGCTAGAGCAGGGCCGGTGCCATAGTGGACACTCAGAAAACATTGATTTATTGATGAATGAATACCTTTTTTTTTTTTTTTTTGTGGTACGCGGGCCTCTCACTGTTGTGGCCTCTCCCGTTGCGGAGCACAGGCTCCGGACGCACAGGCTCAGCGGCCATGGCTCACGGGCCCAGCTGCTCCGCGGCACGTGGGATCCTCCCGGACCGGGGCACGAACCCGCGTCCCCTGCATCGGCAGGCGGACTCCCAACCACTGTACCACCGGGGAAGCCCTGAATACCTGTTTTTAAGAAGCTTATAAACTAGTCAGGAAAAATGGACATGGCTGAAAATAATTATAACACAACACATAAACTAGTAAGTTCTCCATGAAAAGTATAGATGAAGTGTTATGGAAGCTCAGAATAGAGAAGCTGGAGGAGTCCGGGGCAGGGGACAGTCCTGAGTGGGTCCACAAGATTTAAAGAAGCCAAAATGGGGTGGCAGGCAGCAGGAGGTGACAGTCCAGCCTGAGAAACTGAGGAGAGAAACCAGTGTGGACCTTCATTTGCCAGAGTTAATGGCCAGACCAGGGAGTCTGTGAACGGAGCCGTGGGCCAGAGGGCTGGAAAGGTGGGTCCGGGCCCCAGCTGGAGGGCCTGGAGTAGCAGGGTCAGGGTCTCAGACGTTATTCTGTAGGTGGTGGGAAGCCGCTGGTTATTTGTGAGTAGTCTAGTGCCAGGACCAGAACCAAGCGTTTGGGGAGTCATCAGTGTGGGCATCAGCTGAGTTCTCCGTGTTGTGCAGGAGTTTAGCCCTAGTCAGCTTCCTTTTCCTTTCTCCACAGTGTTTGCTCTACTCTCTTCAAACCTTCTATCCTTTACTCTCAGCTGATGCTATTATGCCTGCTTCACAGAAATCATCCTCTTCCAAGCTCTCCAACCAAATTAGCCCTGCTCCTTGGCACCTCCCCGTCTCCATATCAGTATACACACTCCTTTCTCATACTTATCTCTCTGCACCTGTACTCTAGATCTGTTGCCTCCTTTGCCCAGGTACCACCTGCCACCAAAATCATCCCCTCTCATACGGTCATCCTCTGACTCTCTTGTGAAGTTACTCTTTCTCCCTCCTTCATGTCTGCTTTGCCTCCAGTGTCCCCTCGCATCCTAGAGAGTGTCGCTATCCACTCAGTTGTCTGGGCCACATTCCTGGACTTTTAAATTCTTGAACACCCTCCTTTCATACCTTCTCCATCCAACCATGACCAGTCATCGTGACTCTCTGGGTAGCTCTCAACTCTGTTTACTTTCTTCTTTTGCTATTCTGGTGTAAAGCCACCAGTGTTTCTCCCCTAATTGCTGCCACCTCTGTCAGCTACATCTGATAGGTCTTTTCCAGTCCATTCCACACTAGCCAGAGTGGTCTTGTAAAGAGGCAAGTCTGATCATGGTGTCCTTGTTGAGGAACTTTTAATGACACAACTTGGCTGTCAGGAGAAAATGTCGGTGTCATGATGTGCTCTGACTTCCCCCACCATCCTCACGGATGCCACTGCTTATGCCTGCTCCTTCCTGATCCCTTGCCTCCTTGCCTGCCTGACTTCTCCTGCTACTTCACCTTTAAGCTCGGGCAGATCTCCTCCTCCCCCTCTGTCCCCTGTTCTTTGCGCACAGCACCATGATCCCACCGTAGGATGTATCCCTATACATGGTTATGTCCCATTTATGTTTCATTTCCCCCCAAGACTGTAAATTCCTTGAGGGCAGGAGTGATGCCTTGCTTTCCCTTGTGCCTACGTTAGTGTCCAGGAAATGCTTGATAAACATTTGCTTAATGAGCAAGTGAAGACTTACAAAGGCCAGATGACCAGTGACAATGAAGAAGGAGAAGGTGGGGGAGCATGCATGAGCTACTAAAAAAATCACAGATTACATTGTTGATTGTGTGCCATGTGATCATGTTTCTCCTCCCTTACCATTATTTTGAAAATAGAATTAAAATAATTCTCTGGGAGAATTATTTACAAACCATCGATCTGACTAAGGTAGAACATGAAACAAAACCAAAGACTACTTATTAGATCAACACACCCTTTTCCAAACAAAAAACAGCTCTCAGGGTTATTCTGATATATTTGTTACTCTTTAACCAGACAATCCAGACCCGTTCTCTAAAAATCACAGTGTAAGACTCCGTGTGTGTTTCTGTGTGTTTAAGGTACCATCTATAAGGTGTAATATGAACATGGGTTATATATTTCTGTATAATCTAGATTAAAAGCCAAAGAAAGTAATAATGATGAGCCTTTGATCCTGAGTTGGTCACACCACATAATCATGCATTTGATTTGAGTAGATATAAAAACAGAACTTGAAGTCTTCCATTTTATCCACTGTCCAGTGTGTTTGGAATGTCTAGCCATGGCTTACAACATACTTTGCCTATAAAAATGAAATAATTTATATTGCCAGCTAGTGCCTATTCAAGGAATACTAATTTTCCCGGTTTTTATTCTTGAATTGAATACACACGTCCTTGAGAAATTTGAAACGTATCCAAAAGTCTTACGATGGCTGAGAAGATCTGTTCTTAAATTAGCAACGAGATACGCTCACTTTGAGCTAATGGGGTATTTAGTATGAATTATTTTTGGAGGCACATTGTTTTGCATCATGGTTACGTAAACTGTGTCTTTCTTAATTACATTTAAACAAATGCATAAAGGGCTTATCATGCTATGCTTTAAGATACACTGACTGAATATTTTGAGGTGAACTTGAAAACTCACCAAGTCTTTCTTTGGCAGGGCAAATATATGGATATTGAATTCGATTTTAAAGGCGATCCCCTGGGAGGAGTGATAAGTAACTGTGAGTATTTTAAAGAAGTTCAGAATAGTAAAACATATATTTATAACAGAATATTTTAGATACTTGGGTCTTTAAGAGATAGGTTTAAGAATACATTTCCTTTTCTTATACTTAAATTTTTAACCTATGCATTTCAGATTGTTTTATAATATTTAATTTCTAAATCTTTTTAAAAGATCACTTAAAGTCTTTGCCTTTGAAAAACTTTTTAGAAGTCTGCTAAAGAAATAAATATTAGCCCAACTGTATTTTATATCCTATAGGTCTTCAAGCCAATCCAGTAATAAAAAAGATTCTCCAACCGTTATTTTCTTTAACAAAATTACTCTGTGGTTAAAAACAAAATATAAATAATAATTGATTTTAATTGAATGACTTTTGGGGTAACAGTTACCCGATAAAATGAGAAAAACCTTCAAATTTTACTGTGAGAATTTTGTCTTCAGTATGTTTAAAAAATTGAAATGTCGTACACCTGTTAGGTAGAGACAGATTTATTAGCTTTCTTTAGTCATGATTTGTGATTGTAGAAGTGAAATGTTCTCCGGCAAAGGTGAAAAAATGAACAAAATCAGATGAGGTCTACTTAACAGCCCCAGGTCCAGAGTTTTCTCAGGTGGGCACAGTGGTCAGTATCTGTTGTAGATAAGGCCCCTTCATCCATGCTTGGGGGCTTCAGTGCGTGTGGCACCGCCCTGATGTCTCTGCTCCTGTTGATTCTGTAGCTGATTCGTTTGGCAAGGATACGATGACCACTCAGGGTTAGTGCACCTCCAGGGGAAGCTGCAGCCTGGTTATCCTCTTGTTATTTTTTGAGGGCCACACTGCTGATGTGCCCCCCCCACACACCGCTTCCCCTGGCCTTTTCACCACCCTAAGATGCTGTTCGGATTGTTGGAATGAAAAAAATCTAAGTTTGTACTAGATTAAAAAATAACAATTGGCTCAGGTATCCAAAGCACTGCTTTTTGCTATAGCAGTGGCATTCTTTCTCCAAATGAAATTTTATTCCAAATATGAAACAGATGAAATGAGGCCTGATCTGGTTAAAGAGGAGATGAGCAGCCAGAACCCCTAGACCCCCGGGTGGCCCCTGTGATCTTCCAGAGAAACTCTAGAACCAGAGGGATGCCATTTGAAAGTGAGTGTTTTTAGAATTTGGGCAAACCATGCAGCTGAATTTTTAAAAAAAATTTTTTAATCATAGTTCATAGAGTAAACTTCTAGGTCTAGAGTCTTTATCTTGGAAACTATAGGATTGAACTGGATGAATTCCATGGTTCCCCATTTCTACCATTTGTAGTTTTTAAATAGTTTATTTATTTTTTTGGCTGCGTTGGGTCTTTGTTGCTGCACGCGGGCTCTCTTTAGTTGTGGCGAGTGGGGTCTACTCTTCGTTGCGGTGCACAGGCTTCTCATTGCGGTGGCTTCTCTTGTTGCGGAGCACGGGCTCTGGGCGTGCAGGCTCGGTGGTTGTGGCTCGCGGGCTGTAGAGTGCAGGCTCAGTAGTTGTGGCACACAGGCTTAGTTGCTCTGTGGCATGTGGGATCTTCCCGGACCAGGGCTCGAACCCGTGTCCCCTGCATTGGCAGGCAGATTCTTAACCACTGAACCACCTGGGAAGTACGGCAGGCGGATTCTTAACCATTGGGATTATACGTATTGTAAAAATGTATTATTATTGGAAAAACGTCTTGAAGAGGAAGTTTTAATCTGAGGTGAAATTGGCTAGGATGGTACTACTTATGTTAAATGGTTTTAACTGTCAAATAAGGAAACAGAAATACTCATGCGAATCATATATAATACCACCGAAAGCAAGTGATTATAACCCTGCCAAGTTTGTTACGCAAGCTTCCTTCACAGTATGTGGCAGCTGATGAGAGCTGTATAGGAAAAGGTATGCCTCAGTTTTAAGACCACCATTTTAAGGAAAGATTAGCTTTTATTCTGAAAGATATTTATAACACTTTTATAACACTTGCATTTTACAAGACAAATTAAATTTAGTTATTAATTGAGTAATACACTATTTTTAAAGTGAGGCTACATTAACTTTGTATTATAGAACAAAGAATTATAGAATTCTAGAATGATTGAACCAATATTACTCTTGAGGACTCTAGGAAAATATTTAAGGATGCCTTTATTCTAAGTATCAGAAAATAACTTGGGTTTTACATTTTGAAGTTTCAAGTTTCAAACAGAAATGTCTTCCTGTCTCTAATTCTTGCAGTATCCATGGAGAATAAATAGTAAACACCCAGTTCATTTCCAGTGAAGATTAAAAACCATCATGAATGAACATCATATGGTTTTTGTTACCATTTGTTCCCACAATGAAATTATATTGAAATTTGTGGTAGTGGGAACACCCTGGTATTTTAGAGTATCCTTTGCTTTGGAAAGGAAAGGGATACATTAGTGGTGAGAGCAGGAAATTTCACCCCGAATAGAGAGAGAGGACTGACTCATAGGTGGCCACGGGGAGCTGCTGCCTGCTGGCTTGAGGGGGTATAAAGCAATGGGTAAACCCACTCTTGTTCTCTGCAAGCTGCCAACAGTTAGCTTCTTGTACCCAGAAAAGGAGACAAGATTTGCCATTTTGTAGGTCATCTATTTTGTTTCCTTTTCCAGCAGCCGCCTAGTAAAAGCATAGGTAGTTGTTGGCTGTAATTATTACCTTGAAAAAGTCACAGGATCATTTGAGCCAGTTGTGTACCCAGGAAGTGGGGAAAAAATGCCCAATAACTTAGTCTCTCTTCCTCTCTTTCTAAGAGAGGTATGCTGTAAAACCTAAGTCTTGAACTCATTTGAAAGCTACATATCTCTGAGGTGAGTATCATTAGGAGAGAAGTGTTACAAAAATAGAAAATGTCAAACATTTACTTAAGTAGAGAAGATTAAACATGGAAGTACATCCAGATGTTTGGCTGATGTGAGGTACTATTTCTCCTACTTTGTTAATGCGTGTGGGTCTCATAACATTTATACAATTACATTTGAGGATTTTGGATCTAGTGTTATGAACTTGAAATGTTTGGAAACCTGTTGCTTTTATTAATAGTCACAGATACTTTCTTACAGTTGTGGCACTAAATGGCAATTTAGACTGGAGAAAATGTGGTACAAGTCTCAAGGGATGTTATCTCCTAAAAGAAGAATAGCATAGAGATATACTAAGAAGAAGCCTTAAGATTTCAAATGTGCATATACCTGCGTAAACTGTAAGGATGGGAGAAATGGCTGTCCTGTTCACGGTAGTGTATCAAGAGCCTAGGGTGATACCTGATACACAGCAGGTGCTCAGTAAATGCTGGAGATGAGGATGGAATTGGTTAAATATAGGCAGGCTCTATATTTTCCTGCTTTATTATTTGGGACATATCCATGATCCTATATATGCAGTTGTCAGTGATTTATCACGTGGTTGCCAATGTCTAAACAAAAAGACAACAAGTTACTTAATTCTCTGTGCCTCCATTTCTTTCTCTTTGAAATGAGGATAATAGTACTGATCTCATAGGGTTGTGATGAGTTGTAAATAATTCGTTAACATCTAACAGTGCCTGGCACATAGTAAGCACTCAATAAATGTTTGCTTTTTTTCATTATTGTATACTTATTTGTCGATTGTCTCTAGCTCCTAGCCAAATATATACCCTATAATGACAGAGACTCAGTTTGTATGGTTCATTGCTAAATGATAGCAACTAAAATAGTGTCTAACATCTAATATATATTTGTTGAATTAACTAAGTAATAATCACATAAGTACCTAATGTACAATAAGCACAGTTTGACATAGAGAAATTTATTGAGAAATAAAGCTGCTTCTTTATTGGGTAAGTTTATCTGAATATTCTATGTTAATCATTTAAAAATACTTTTTCTAAATCCCACAAAGGCAAACAAAGTTATTGGTAATCAAGCACCATCTGTTACTAATGCCTCTGTTGAGCTTGAAAGAAGTAACCCAATCCTGTGGTTATGAAGGAAAGCAAACGTTGACATTGGTGTGTGGCCCAGTTATTATTACTGCCCAATAAACCACCCCAGACTTAGTGGAGTAAAACAACGGCCCTGTTATATGCTCTTGGATTCTGTGGGTCAAGAATTCAGATGGAGCTCAGCAGGGTTGGCTTGTCTCCATGACATATGGGACCTCAGCTGGGAAGACTCTAGTGATTGGGGGCAACTTGCATGAGTTGGGGGGTTGGAGTCCCCTGGAGGCTTTGTCGCTCATGTGTCAGGCTCCTGGGCTGGGATGATTCAAGGGGTGAGCTCAGCTAGACTGTTAACTAGAGCCATCTATGTGTGGCCTCGTGTGATTTGGGCTTCTCACAGCAAGGCGGCTGTGAGAGGGAGTGTTCCAAGAGAGAACATTCTGACAGCAAGTGTTCCAAGAGAACCAGGAAGAAGCCTGAGTAGACTGGGTAATCGTACAGCATCACTATGACTCTGTTAAGTCCATGTGTGCACAAGCTTGCTCAGTTTCAGTGCTGGGGAATGTAGATTCCACCTCTCAGTGGGAAGAATGGGAAAAGAATTCGTGACCATTTTATTTTAAACAACCTAAAGCTGATAGATTGTTTTCAGAAATGACCACAATAGTTTCTTAGCTTGCCACATGCTTCGGTAGTCCCCTCTCAATGACTTAAGGCTTGGCCATGAGATTTGTTTTGGTCAATGGAACAATTTGCAAACATGGCACAATGAGAGACTCGAAAGTTGGTTCTCTACTGGGGCTTATCCTCTCTTGCTTCTCTGGGGAGCTCATTACCGCCATGTGCGTGAACCTGGGCTAGTCTGCTGGGTGATGAGAGGCGCATGGAATGAACCAGCAGACGTGTGAATGAGGGCACCTTAGATCAGCCAGCTGCCAGCCAACCTGCCAGCAGAGATCAGCCAAGCTGGCTTAGATCAGAGGAACTACAAATCTGACTCTCAGACTCATGAGCTAATAAATGGTATTGGTCTAAGCTGGTAAGTTTTGGGGGCATTTGTTATGCAGCAGAAAATAACTTGAGACAGAGGTCTAATAGGTAATATCCTTTCCCCACCCAGTTTGGAAACACATGAGAAATAAGCTGGAGAGGAAGCAACTTTATTACTGTAGAGGCAAGGTTGAAGAAAGCAGCTTTTGGTTTATCACCCAAGAGGGTGTGCTAGTGGTCCTTCGGCAGGTTGGCAGGCATTGACAGCACCGAGCAACCCCTGGCCTCTCCTTGTGCGCGTTGCCCCATCTGTCTCACAGCCTGGGAGTGGGGCTGAATTTGTGCACAGTGTGGGGAATGAGGGGGCTGAGCTGTACATGCATGCCCATTTCTTCTTCCCAACTTCGCTGCTCAGAGGAGTCTTTCCTCCTGCTGAGGAGAGGAGTGAGTAAGGGGCTGAGAAGCTGGGGAGTGCATCTCATGAAATCCTCCCACGTGGAATCATAAAGCAGGAAGAAATGCCTACCTTACTCACAGGGAAGGTGGAGGGTAGAACAAATTGCTCTGAATTCTTTTTCTTTTACATTCCTTTCGAATTTACGATGCAATTAATTTATGTGCTGACTATCTCAGGGCATGTTGTTTAATCCTTATGTATGGCACATTCCTGCCATTTTGTAGCATATGGAATATAAGTTTACCCTTTTAAATTGTTTGAGACTTATAGCTTTGTTCTTCCTTTTATATCATACCTTGGGTTTAATTGATGATGAGTGGATGGGTGACTGGGAGCAAAGCTATGTTATAACACTTCCTAAAGGAAACTCTGATCCGTATATATATGGAATTGGGGACTTACCTGTACATGAGTCAGTTCTCAACAGCTAGTGACTATTCATCAGTAAACAGTAGCTGTCTTCTTTAGGGTCAAAATTCATCAAAAACTGAGATAATTTACCTAGTTTGTAATACAAGGCTGGGCTTTTTTAGCACTTTGACATTTAATACCCCTAAAGAAGACAGAAATAATCAACCATGGGTTGTGAAGTATCTGTAGCAATAAAACTGAAATTTCAAAGAGTAATTCTGTTACTCTGTAATGGATGGCTTTATATAAAAATAGATGCTTTCCTTTGTCTCAATTTTATTTTGGTGTTCTTTCTTATACAAAAATATGTTTACCATGAAAAAAGACTACATGTTTATCATGAAACAAGACTATATACCCATACTATAGAAGAAATCAGGTGTTCAAATATGTCTAAATTAACCTCAGATTAAGAAATGAATCAAGGTTTATTAGAATTGTATGTAAAATAATAAGATATTATGGATTAGATATTTCATTAATTTTATTTCAGGGTTGGGTATCAAATTGTAGATTCAGATACACACATAAGTTACTTTCCAATTATTAGATAAACTTTAAATTTGTATTAGAAAAAAGTCTGTTGTGAAAATGCATAAATGCTATATGTATGCAACTGGATCCTGATTTTAAAAATGGCATTTAATTAGGTAGATAATAAGGCAAATTTTCTTCGCGTTTTAAAGCCCAAGTTGATTTTTCATGTGCAGACACTGGGAACCCTCTCACAACTTTTCATGTAACATGTCCAGCTGTCACTGGTGCTAATTTGTAACTTCAGGACTCTGACTTTTGATTTAAAACTTTAAGGTGCTTTCTTAGAAATGAAAATGCTGCATGGAGGTGGAGGTAGGGGAAACACTGTCCTGTCATGGCGCGCCAGGTGTTTGAGGTCTCTCAAAGCCTGTAACCTGCAGATAGACAAAGGTCTGTGTGAGACCCGGGCTGAGAGAGAGTACTGGGGTGAACACCCACCTCTGCTTTCTGTAATACACGTGCACAGTGAATGATTTGTAAGAAGACATTTGCGCCATCTTTTTTTACTTTAAAGCTTGTCTTTAGTGAAACTTCCTAATTCTCAATCTTGAGGATTATGTTGTGTATTTCCAGAAAAAGTATAGAGTTTATTTTAGAATATATACTCCAATATAGGAGCAAACATTAGTTCATAATCCAAGTTTTCCACTGAAATTACCATCAGTTATGCCCAGTAACTCATTGGTTATTTGACATTTTTTCTTCTTCAAGATGGCGGAGTCCAAAGGGAGATAAATTGTTGTTACTTAGATTGCAGGCCTTTCACTGTTGCTAACTGTATCATTTCACTTTATTAAAGGGACACAAATCCGTTGGAAGAGCCTTCAGTGCCACTCAAACACTTTTTTCATAATGTGTATCTTTGAGCAATTGGAGAGGAGCAGGGTCGGTCGTGTCTGCATCTTGGGCTTTCATTGTCATTCTGGCCTTACTGGCAAAACTGAGACAAAGCAAATTCTTCCATAAGCCTTAATCAAGAACTTGGACCATTTCTTCTTTTTCAGGAAGGGAGATTATACATAGAGTAAAGAAACTTTGGTCGGGCTTCCCTGGTGGCGCAGTGGTTGAGAGTCCGCCTGCCGATGCAGGGGACACAGGTTCGTGCCCCGGTCCGGGAAGATCCCACATGCCTCAGAGCGGCTGGGCCTGTGAGCCATGGCCGCTGAGCCTGCGCGTCCGGAGCCTGTGCTCCGCAATGGGAGAGGCCCGCGTACCGCAAAAAAAGAAAAAAAAAAAAATAGAAACTGATCATGCTACCTAATCCTTCACCTGTTATGTTCCAAAGTAATGTGATTTTTCCCCCTTCCAAACCACTACTTGTTCTTTTATTCCTTGGCTTATTAAAAGACATCCGTCTCCAGCAGGTGCAAACATGGACATTTTACTTCTTTCATATCTTATGCCCTAGGGAGGGTGTCCCAGTGCCCAGGAACATGTATATGCTGTGGACTAGCTGGTAATTAGTCAAAACTAAGAAAACCCCTCAGTGATGGTCTGATTCTGTTAATAGTCAGGTGGCAGTGTCATGGTGGAGTTGGTGGGAAAGTTCTGATTCCAGAGTTTCTCTGTCCCTACCCATTGCTTTTCCCCTTTAGAATGGCTTAATAGGTTTATCTCTTCCCTTAAAACTTAAATTTATATAACATTTGATATGAACTTAAATTTATATCTTGAGGGTTCAAGAATATAGCTGCATTGGAATATACGGAGGCTATTATACTCTCTTCTCTACTAAATATCTGGCATATCCTATACTCCTTTTTATTAAGTCTTGTTAGTAGAGGCGCAGTCAGTGGTAGCAGAAGCATCTAAAGCAGAAGAGAAGGCTGTGCCAGTGTTTCGCTTTGCCTTAATTCAGGGGCACATTAAAATGTTCAGGTGGCAAGTCGTTATAGTGAATTGAATTTATGTTCTGTACCTTGAGTAATTATTTGATATGGCTTCATGCTGTTAGATTATGTTGGGTTTTTTCAAAAAGCAATAGACTAGGGAATGGTTTTAAGCACTAGTAAATTATTTGGGAGCAAACATTTTCCCTGATTACTGTTCTGCCTAGAAGCTTGTAACTTACAAGAAAAGTCGTAAAGAAATAGGAGGCTCTGGGGTAATCAACAAAGCATTTTAGGTGGGAAAACCCTCAACTGCTTTGTAATAAAAGGTTCCTCATTTTGTGATTGAGTTGCTTAGGTGAAGTCATATATTTTATGTAAAGAACAGCCTCAGCCTTTGCAAGTGTTTGTGGATTTAGCATTCTTTTTGCTGGAAAATTATAAAGAGCATAGCATGATACCTTAGTCTCCTAAAGCTTTGCATTCTGGCTTTGTTGCTTAGTAACAATGTGATGTGAGCCTCGTTTTCTCATCTACAAAATGGGGATTATAAAACCAACCTCAGAGGAGGTGTTCAGGGTTGAATATGATAACAAATGAAAAGTACTGAATGCAGAGCGGAAGGTCAGTCAAAGTTCCCTTGCACTTCCCCTCCTGCACTGTTCCTTTTAAACGCACGTTGTATTATGTTTCAGATTTGACCATGATAGTGATCACTGATCATATCAGCATGTGTGGTGCAAGGAGTACATTGGCCAACATTCCCTTCCACCCTGCACAGGCGAATATTATTCTTTAACCTGGTGACTGTGAATATTATCCTTTAACTTGGTGACTGTTATCTGCTGAACCTTATAGCCATTGCTCTTTCTAAACTCTCCATTGTGTGTGAACATTTGTTCAAAAAGTGCCAAACGTAAGGCTGGCCGTGTTGCTGTTGCACAGTGCGGCCCTGTCAGGTGCTCTGAAGGTGTGATTTCATGTCTTGAAATACCACAGTTTGCTTGTGGAGTGTGACTGGGTGAGTGCCACAGAACAGTTGTTTGTCATCATCATTAAGGTGCCCCTGTGAGGTGAGGCTGGTGAGGCATGGCGGGATTCTTGGTGCTATGGGGGGAGCCTGGGGTTTGCGGGCTTTGACAGGTGAAAGACACATGGTCATTCTCTTTTCTCACCCCCATCTCCTGCTCTCTCTTAAAGGTGTTGCCAGCCCACCTTGGACAGTGCCACTGCTCGTGGTTTGGGTGGTGGGTGTAATCAAGAGCACGTATGTGTGACAGTTGTAGGTCAAGAGGAAGAAGGTCTTCAGGTTTGCAGTCAGTGCCGGGCTCATTCCCAGGTAGTGCTGGCACATAGTGGGTGAGCAGTGAGTTGATTGAAGGGATTTGTGCGGGAATGGATAAAGTAAACGGAAGCATTTGCTTATGTTTTTCATGTAGTCGAGTTACTTTCTTCTAGGCTCGAGGAATTTCCTGTAAGGAATAGCTTCTCAATGAAGACTCTGCCCATGCGCTGGGAGGTCTTTCTTCTAAAACTGTGCTGGTACTCTTAGGACCCCAAAGGAGCTTGGTCCATGATAAGTGCAATCATACTGCACTTTTATCCTTACCTGTTTATTCTGTCTTCTGCCCTGGATGTCAGTATTTGTAAGTTGATTGAAACGTTCAGTCCTTAGAGATGATGACTATTACACAATCCTTTTCTTTTTTTGGCTAAATATGAAGTCTTCATTATTCTCCATGTATGATTTGAGGGCATTGGCAGTCGTCCAGGTCAAGTTAGAGCTGGAGATGAAAATGAAAACTCTGCAGCATCCCGTTCCTAATAATTTTTGTGTTTACATATTTTTGTTCTCTTCCTGTCAAGTTTATTTTATGTGTCCTTACAACATATCTCTTCATTCTTACAAATGGCCTTGTGTGTTTGGAGCACCCTAGGGCTTCTCATTCATCAAATCTACACTCCTTAACTCTACCTAGACTCCTCCTTACGTGCTAGTGTAGATTCCAGAAATACAGCTTAAGAAGTTCAAGGACAAGTCTCTGTGAAATTGCACATCGTTCACTCCCTTACTCATTTTCTGAATTATGTTTAGATTTCAATCTGATGGGAAATCAAATTAGTGCTCAATGATAGGATCACTGATTCATAATTTTATAACTAATCTGGCCTTTGCTCACAGAATCCAGACCCTCTTTTATATCACTGGTCAGTGTTAAACAGGACTCCAGGCAGAAATATTCTCTGTCATTGTACGTTGCCACCCCCTGTTGCTGCCACAGCGGCACCTTTCTGGTTCACTTGATTGATGGATTCATCCCTTCCTTTCTCCTTCCTTCCTCCCCTTCCTGAAAGCTTGAAAACTTGATAAGGCATCAGATTTACAGGATGAAAGATCATCTGGAATCAATGAACGTATACTGTCAAATAACTCCAGATTCCATTAAATGAGAACCACCTTTCATTCTTTAAGACTGCAAGAGATCAAGAAAGTCTGGTTCACTTATGTCAGGTAGCAGGGCATGTGGATATGGTGGGGTCTGCACTTGGGTCAGAGAGCCTGATTTCAAATCCATCTTAAACCCTTGGACTGTTAGTTTTTTCATCTGTAAAATCATACCTTACAAAAATGGTGGGGAGGACTCAATGAAATAATGTCTATAAAGCACTTAGCATAAAATAAGATATCAAAAATGTTAACTTGTTATCATTGTAACTCAAGTGAATTCTTAACTGAATGGCTGCATTTCCTTGCTTAGATTTGTAATACTACATATTGAAGAACTTAATGTCATCATGTATAAAATCAAGAGAATATTATTATAAAAGCTGTATTGTCTTTAATCAGCTTGTTGAATGTATTGTTAAACTTATTTTGCATATTCACTATGGTTCAGAAAGAACCTGGTTTGTTTAATTTGGTGCTTTTAGTTAGAGCTGTGCTTCTTCCTGAAAGTAGAACTGAAAATGTAGCTTCTGTTATTATTTTATTAATGCAAAACAGAAAATGAAAAAGAAAGTGACGGGGAAAAGAAAGAAGCATGGTGTATTTGAAAGTGAAACTACTACTGTACTATGAATTTGATTCTTTTTCTCTCTAGATCTTTTAGAGAAATCTCGTGTTGTTAAGCAGCCAAGAGGTGAAAGAAACTTCCACGTGTTCTATCAGCTGCTTTCTGGTGCCTCTGAAGAGCTCCTCAGTAAGTCCCTGTTTCTTTCTTTCTTTTTTCTTTTTTTTTTTAAGAATTTTATTTTATTTTATTTATTTTTGGCTGCATTGGGTCTTTGTTGCGCTGTGCAGTCTCCTCATTGTGGTGGCTTCTCTTGTTGCAGAGCATGGGCTCTAGGTGTGCGGGCTCAGTAGTTGTGGCTCACGGGCTTAGTTGCTCCACGGCATGTGGGATCTTCCTGGACCAGGGCTCGAACCCATCTCCCCTGCATTGGCAGGCGGATTCTTAACCACTGTGCCACTGGGGAAGCCCCAGTCCCTGTTTCTATGTTTTAATTTTTACTCTTGCAACATTTTCCAAAGCAGAAGCATTCCATACACTTTTCTTCTTCTTAAAATTTTCCCATGATTCTGGCTGAAGGGAAGAACAAGATGTGTTGGCTTCTGCCACCTTGCAGTCTTTGTTTGATATCTGTCCCCAGAGTACCTCACCAGGTACTGGGACATGTCTCAGATGGTTTGCTAAAAGAGCTAAAAGTTGAGGGAGGGTCTCATCATCAATTTAAAAAATAAAACGGAAGAATATAATTAGTCCAGTTGGGGAGAAAAAATTAGCAGGGAGTAGTAGATGAATACAATTCTATAAAAACAAATTGCTCAGTGACGATTTAAAAATAGTGGGAAGACATTTGCAACTGATACAAGAGATCAAAGTCTGACCTATGTATATTTTAGAGAATTAATATAAGTCCATCAGGATAGGCAATAGCTAAGTGATGAAAAGTTTTGAGCAAGTAGTTCAAACAAGAAGAGCTATGGAAAGTCAACACACTTGGGGGAAAAAAATCATCCTTACTAATTATTGACAAATGTAAATTGAAACAGCACTGAAGTGTTCACCACACATGTATTAGCAAAAGTTATTAAAGAGGATAAAGCTGGCAGAGTTGTCAGGCACTGATCTGCTTAGAGCTTGTGGGTGTCACTTCAAAGTGAGGACTTCTTCCTGGGGGGACTAATTGGCAAAGCAGAATAAGTCATAAAATGATCAGAGCCTACCGCCCAGGTGCACCACTTTTTGGAATATACCCAATGAAATAATTCAAAAGAATCCAAAGAAACATTCTGTGTGAAGACATTTATCACTGTCCTTTATTTGTTATTATAAACTGGAGAAAATCCAAACGTCCAGCAGTGGGGGAATCCCTGGGCAGACATCGTACGTTATAAGGAAATAGTACGTTGAAGATACTTTATATTATCAAAGTTTGGAAAGAACCTGTCTCGATAAGAATACATGTAAAAACAAGCAGAGTTTGAAATATGTACAATGGTGATAAAGGTGATTTTAGAAAAATACTGATCTTTGGGTATCAATTTTTGTTCTATTGCTTGAATGCATAGTGTGAAATCTTTTTATCTGAAGCGTTAAGGGGATGAGATATTGAAGATGATTAGATTGGTTGAAGTACCTTATAAACTTGTATGTGTGATTCAATAGATAAGCTTAAACTTGAGCGGGATTTCAGCAGATACAATTACCTGAGTCTGGACTCTGCCAAAGTTAATGGAGTGGACGACGCAGCAAATTTCAGAACCGTTAGGGTAAGATGTAACCCTCTTATTACTCTTTAAAATGGGTAACACTATATTGCTCAATCAGAATTGGTAATAATTCTGAGTTTTCTTTGATGTATAACTCATGCTCCCTGAGGTTTTAGAATTATAGAAGAATTTGTTTTATTTTTATTAGTTTGATTTTTTATTAGCTCAAAAATCCTGTAGTATCGAGAAGGCCGTGCTTTACTGGAGCACGCAGTTTTACTGTTTGTCAAAAGGAGCTTTCTTATTATATTATCTTGGGGTTTAACTTTTAGTATTGTACTGAAATTCCAAATGTCTTTATAGCCAAACTCAGTAGTTAAATTCCACATGTAAACCTGTCCTACAGTCATGTTAAGTCAAATCTGTTTTTCAGACAGAAAGTCATGTTTATATACAGTTTTCAAAAAATCATGCATAAACCAGAATAATTAGCATTTGTGTTCATTAGAAAAGAAATTATTTTAAATTATACTCTACATTCTATGTTTATGAGACACTTGGAAAATTACTTCTATAGGACGTGATCTGATAACTGTTATTTACTTCTAAATGAGAGAGCTGTGATAGTGGTGATGGGGGGGATAGGTTAGATTATAGGTAAAATAAGACTGGAATCGGTTCATCTTTGGGGGTGAGTGAAAATAACATGGGGTTCTTTTCCTGCTCTTCAGACTTTTATATACGTTTGAAATTTTCTAGAACAAAAAATCTTACAGCACTCCCATTACTATGTAACCTAGTCACTATAAATAGTTAGATAGACAGATAGGTAGGTAGATAGAGAGACAGAGAGAGATAAAGTAAATAAGGAAGCAAGCAAGCTGGGCTATTCTTAACAAGAAAGCATTTCTTAAGAGTATCATTTTTTAAAATTGTCTCAACATTCTCTTACGGAAACCTGTTGACTCCTGGACATGATTTTAAGACTTGAGTTCAGGACCAGTTCCATAACTGCTTTGCCTGGCAAATCATTGGCACTCAATAAAAATTTATGACTGGACGAATGTTCTGTGTTATCCATAGTTTGTGGAATCAGGCACTTCACCTTTGCAAACTACAGTTTTTCTCGTATGTAAAATAAACGAAGAGGTTTTTTTTTGTAGGGGGTTATGAAAGCTGTTTGTTTGGAGTCAGAGTGGGAACCCAGGGCTCAGCTCTCAGCCTTCTCTCCCTCTGTCTTCCTCTTTACATGCCCCCTTTGCCACAGCCCGTGAAGTACCCCAGGGCTCCTTGAATCAGAGCTTGAAGCCACTGAACAAGATAGAGCCCCACATTGGTGCTATTTCAGGTCTCTTAATAGGTTTGTCTTTTGGAAAGTTTATTCCAGGACACTTTGTCTTTTTGTTGTTGTTGTTATTTTTGTTTTTTTTCAGAGCCGAATCTGTTATATGATTTATTTTTAAAAAATAATAAAGAGCTACAGAAAGAAAACAGGTGCTTTCCCCCCCTCCCCAGAATGCCATGCAGATTGTGGGTTTCATGGACCACGAAGTTGAGTCCGTGTTGGAGGTGGTGGCCGCGGTGTTGAAGCTGGGGAACATCGAGTTCAAGCCCGAATCACGAGTGAATGGCTTAGATGAAAGCAAGATCAAAGATAAAAATGGTAAGTCAGCAGAGGACAGACCCTGTTTAGCAAAACTGGCTTTGAACTTCTGCCCAGTTTTTAATATAGAAAGTAAAACTTGCTTTTCACTGAGTTGAAAAGGCTTTCTAGTGAAATCGAGCAGAAACATAATTACAGCTCAGTCTGAAGTCTTTTGATTTATATATTTTACACTGTTGGGTTTGAAAACGATTTAGAAAGAACAGTGTAAGCCTTGAAAGTGATTATGAACAGCAGATATGCAGTCACTGTTTGTCCATTCCCGCACAACAGAGTTAAAAGAAATTTGCGAGCTGACCGGCATTGACCAGTCAGTCCTAGAGCGAGCCTTCAGTTTCCGAACAGTTGAGGCCAAGCAAGAGAAAGTTTCAACTACACTGAACGTGGCTCAGGTGGGTGAAACATAATGTCTGGAAGGGAGTTTTTAAAGTCTGTGGTATTTTTATATAAGTGGAAACAAAAATTTTATTTTTTAGATTATTATCTTAACTGTCATGCTGTTTTCTAGGCATCGTTCTAGGCACTAGGGACACAGGGTAACCTAAACAGATAAAGATCCCTGCCCATATGGAGCTTAAAATTTTGGCAGAAGGAGCCAGACAAAGCAGTAGACCTAATAAATAAATGTATATAGCAAGCTAGCAGGTGGTAAGTGCAGGCGACAAAGAGAAAACAGTAGAGCAGAGCAAGGGACATCCATAGTGTTGGGGGCAGAGAAGTCGAGTGAGCTGAGAAGTGACTGGAGAGTTTTGAGCATGGGTGGTATGATCTGCATTGTATTTTAAGGAGTCATTCTGGCTGCAACGTAGAGAGCAGAGTGTAGGGGACAGACGGGCGTCTTAGTCACTTTGGCTGCTATAACAGCGTACCGTAGACTGGGTGGCTTAAGCAAAAAACATTTATTTCTCTCAGTTCTGGAGGCTAGATGCCTGGGATCAGGGTGCCAACAGGGTCGAATTCTTGGTAAGGGCCGTCTTCTTGATTTACAGACAGCTGCCTTCTTACTGTGTCCTCACATGGCAGAGAGAGAGAGCAAGCAAGTGAGCTTTGATGTCTTCATCCCCTTATAAGGGTACCAGTCCCATCATGGGGACACCACCCTCATGACCACATCTAAATCTAATCTAGTCTAAATCTAAAGGCTCCACCTCCAAATACCACTGCATTAGGGAGTAGGGCTTCAACAATATGGGTTTGGGGGTGAGAGGACACAGACATTCATAGCACAGGGGAGCACACAGTTGTGTGCTAACCCAGAGATGATGGTGGCTTTTGAACCAGGTGGTGGCAGTGGAACAAGAAGTGGTCACCTCTGGATATGTTTTGAAAGTGGAGACAACAGGACTTGCTGATGCCTTGATATGTGTGATATGAAAGAAAGAGAAGAGTCAAGGATGACCCTCAACATTTTTGGCCCAAGCAACTAGGAAAATGGAATTGCCACTTATTGATTTGCAGAAGGCAGTGGGGGAAGCTGGCTGTGGTCAAGAGGCCAAACTGGCCTCGCTGCCTTTCTGACTGTTCCCCCTCCAGCCTCCACACTTAGGCCAATGAAATCTTTCTAAGACACAAATCTGAGTTGCTTGTGTCTTCTCTCCTTTGGTTCAAAATGGATGAACAGGTGTATACATGCATGCATGTATACCTAGGAGCTTGTGGAGACCCTTTCAGTGTAAACCCTTTGTTCTATGGTTTAGACATTGTCCCACCAGTCCGTGCTCATCTGGCCTAGAATTAAATGACTAATTCCGGACTTTTCCCACTCAGGCCTATTTTGTCCAACTGTATTCTCATCCTCCTTGCAAGTAGCCTTAAGCTTAAGACAGTAGATTGGGTTTAATCTCTCTCTCTGCTGCTCTGGCCTAGTCTTTCCTAGTAACCCAAGAATGCCTACACACCTTTAACTTTCTTTCAACTTTGATTTCTTATTTTAGGTGAGGGATTTGGGTTATGGAAATACTGTACCTTTATGCATATGTTAGTTTGATGTATACATAAAGTTTCTAGCTATAACTGTCATGTGTCCTTCTTTCTAAGTTACTACTACTGCCGTCACGTCTGTCCCCGTCCCCCTCACTCATTCAAAGTCAGATGGTGAGTCACCTCATCAAGGAAAGTTTGTTGAGAGCCTGCACAGCACAAGCCCCCACGTAGACTGTTAGTAGGGACGTAAGGGATTAAAAAGGACTTTCGCAGAAAATAGTTTCTGAGCCAGACTTTGAAGGATTTAGATGTATAAAGAATGGGTGAAATGGCATTTCAAAAAGAAAACAGTGAGAGGAGCCAGGTTTGGAGTACGTATCAGGAAAAGGGTTGATCAGGCTTGCCTATGGCTTTAGATATGTGAAGAGGATTCAAAGCAACCTGGCTGGAAAGGTTACGTTTGGTGTCCGAGTGGCGCGTCTGCAGCAGTGGTTCTCAAACTTGAGGGTGCATCGGAATCACCTGGAGGGTTTCTTAAACACGGTTTGCAGGCCATACCCCCAGAGTGTTTGGTTCAGTAGGTTTGTGGTAGGCCCGAAGAACTGGCATTTCTGACAAGTTCAGAGGTGATGCTGCTGCCACGGTGGTCCATCCAGAAGTCACATTTTGAGAACATTTCAGTAGACAGAGTGGAGATTGTGAAGTACATAATGATGTGATGAGAAAACATCTAAGAGGCCCTTTAGGAATATTTCATACATATATGGAATATATGTGGATATATATGGGATATGTACATGGATATATTTTTGTCTGTTTTTATTGTGTGTTTTACTCTTGCTTTTTAATCATCCTCTACAGAAACCAGGCCCAGGTGCCTCTTACTTTGATAAGCTTGAGTCACCTTGCATCACTCGGTAAAACTTTTCCACATTCTTTTAACCTTTGGCATAAAAGAGTTTGGCTTCAGATCTTTGATTATTCAGCTCCTTTTTCAAGTTTTTTTTTTTTAATGTAGGGTTCAGAGTATTTGTTTCTACCGATCTTATTGCCTAGAAGATTTTGATTCTACGAGATGTGATTTGTTCTATTAACTTTTCCTCATAGCTTCAATTCTTGGGCCCCATTATCATCTTTATCGCCCCATGCCTCATTTTCCTCAAGGCATTTAGATCTTTCCCCAGATAGAATGACTAATATTGAAATAACAGAAACTCCAGGCAGAGTTACTATTCAGCTTCTACCACATACTCCCTCCTTGGCTTCCAAGGTCCTCTGTCATCTGACCCAAAATGACTTTTCTCAGTTGATTCCCTGCTGGTTCTCTAAATGCCATGCTTATTGTTACCTTATTTTACCTAGCCCTAACCCTTTGCTTATCCCCCATGCTGCTCATGTCATTGCTAATTCCTTCTGCTGTCTAAATGGTCCTTTAATTGCACCTTGTCCAGAAAGCCTTCCTTGATCACATAGGCCCCAGAGTCTTCCTTCTCTGAACTCCTTTTTCTCCTGCAAACTCCCTTGGAACCTGCCCTTTGATTGTTTGACTCCTTGGTTTGACCTCCCGCATTCTGCTGTAAGCTCCCGGAGGGCGGACCCCACATGTGTGCATCTCCGTGTCTCCAGTTACCATACTGACCTGGGCTTGCCTGAGAGTGGTCATCACGGAAGCAATTCCACCTGGGATCTTTCTCTAAGAGCTTCATCAGCTGCAGAAACTCAGTCTTTTCATTTGTGCTTAGAATCTGAGATGGCAGGTCAGCATCCTCGGTGTCTTCCCTCATTTCTACGCACCTTGTCCGTGATCCTTAAATGGGAGTAACCCTTCCTGCCCTTACTTTGGAGGATATTATTGTGGAGATGAGGTGGCACGAATCAGACTCAAGAAGTTACAGGTAGCCAAGTGACAGCCCCTGCAGCCAGATGTAGCTCAATAGGCATATTTTATTTGATGAATATTTGAGGAAAGGGTAGTTTTTTGTTTTTTCTGTTTTGTTAGCTTGCTTTTTGAATTTTGAATTTGAGTGCCTTTAACCTGGAATGCAGTCTCCAGCCCCCAAAGATCCCACTATTTCCCGTTCATTTCTGTTGTTCAGTCCCTGAAAGCATCTGAGTTTGAGACTCCTGGAATAAGTATTTGAAGGAAAGCAAGGAAGATTAATATTGGCTGTGGATACACTTTAAAAATTATAAAGCCATTTACCAGAATAAGTGGTCACTGTTACCTCAGTTGCATACTGAAATGGTGGTTTGTTGGAAGCAGATAGCACACAAGTAAGAAGGCTGGATGACGTGATGATGAAATAGGGTCTGTTTACAAATAAGTAGTGTTTGGAGATAACTTGAATTTACAAGAAGAAAAGGGAAAGGAGTAAGAAAGAATTATTTAGGCTCATGAGGCAGTAGTAGAGAAGGAGGATACTTCAAAAATCATAATTATAAGCATACCTGTAGACTTACTGTGTGCCAGGTACTGCTCTAGGCACTTAAATTTTCTATTTCAAGAAAATAAAAACTAGAAGAAAGGGTATTGGAGAAAGCATAGCCATCTTAATTAAGGCTTCTTTCTTTGTGTCAGCATTTTACATACATTTTCTGCTGTGGAATTATTTACCCACCCTCCCACCCCCCTCCATGTCCATGTTTAGCATTGGACAGTCAGGCTCTATTTTTTACCAACTTCTGGGTGGATTTTCTAACCTTCATTGGAGTAGCTGCCTGAGACTTAGCGAGCAAGGTTTGGGATTAGCACGGAAGTATCAGATGAAGGGAAAAGGTACTCTCTTTCCAGCTGCAGTACATTGCCTGCAACAGGGAGTGAGTCTGTTTTTTAAATTGTTACACTTCATTTAGGAAGAATTGCAGAGAAAGAATTTTCACATAATCCAGTAAATTGTGTTCTTTATAAAATAAAAATATAATGGTTTACTTTAACTGTAATGCCCAACTTTCTACTTATAAGCAATGAAACACACACATATGTCCAGTGTTGAAGACAGCAGCAAAACCTCTTCTTTCCTCCCCTGGGGCCCGTTACTTCTCAGGCTGCTGCCGCCCATCTCCAGGCCTCCCCCGGAGCACTGGTTTCAGACATATAATTAGTACTTCCTGCACACCCTCGGCACCCAATATGTTTAAGGGCTATTAGGTTCTCCTGACCAAACCCAACTTTTCTCCAGCCTTTGCACTCTAAGTCAAGGTCAGAGAGACATATATGTCTTCTACCTCTTCTTTGTCAAGTAGCTATGAACAGCCTTCAAACAAATAGATAAGCAAGTAAAAGGACTTTATTTTTATTATACAAAGTATTATCCAACAATGTATTGTTTTACTGCTTATTACAAAAGATTTTTTTTGAATGCTCAGAAGATTGAATGATGAAAAATATTTACAGGTCCCATCAGTCAAAACCATTTTAATGTATATCCTTTTGAGTTTCCTACATGTAGTAGCTTAAAGAAAATAGTTGTTATTATAATAAATATATAATTTTTTATTGTCACAAAACATAACAAGGATTTTTTTCATTTCATTATCTAATTTTTATAACTATCATTCTGTGGTGACTGTGTAACTTCCCGCCCAATAGGTGCTTCTTTATTTATTTTACTCTGCCCCTGTTGTTGGACTTCTAAATTGCCTGTGATTTTTCTCTGTTCCATAACATTGAGATTAATATCTTTGTGGTGAAAGCTTTTGCAATATTTAAAATTAATTTCCTGGGATGTGGAAAAGTATAATAACTGGGTATAAACAATTTGCCCAATTTTCTTAATGGCTTGACTGTTCATCCACAGTACAATAAAAACGCTCTTGAAAAGAAATTTGAAATAAAAGAGCTTTCGGTATCTTTTTAAAAACTTCATTATTTTATTGAAATTAAGCATTGTGGTAATTGCAGATATTGCGTTTTTCTTTTTCTTTTTAATAGGCTTATTATGCCCGTGATGCTCTGGCTAAAAACCTCTACAGCAGGTTGTTTTCATGGTTGGTAAATCGAATCAATGAAAGCATTAAGGTACTGAATCTCTATAAACAAATAACTCAGTTATAATAAATGGTATTCAGAGTATACACATTAAAGATACTTTAATTTTATAATCAGGTAATTGATTACCACTTACAGAGATTGTTCCTTGAAAAGAATTTACCTTGTTTAGGATTGAAATTTGTCAGTGATTCTACCTATTTTGTTTTGCCGTGTGTGTTATAAGAAATCTCACTGGTGAATAGTTTAATGGTATTTGCAGAGTAACTGTGAGAGACAGCATCCCAGGTCCTGGTTGTGACTGATCTACTAACTAGTTGTACACACTTGGCTGAAGAGGTCACTTCACCTCTCTAGCTACTAATATGTTCTTCAGTAAATGAGGGTATTGGACTAGGGGATTTTGAAAGACCCTACCTGTTATAAGATTCAGTGATCTCTTTTTTATAATTAAGCATCTAATAAAGAAGGCCTTAGTCATGCCTTCTTTAAATAAGTCATCTATTAAGATTTCCGGAAGATTCCATACCAGCGTCCTCTCTCATACATTTAAAAACAACTAAATTATATTCTTCTAGGTCTGAAACACAATTAACTTGTAATATATGTCTATATTCCTTGGTATGCTTTTAGTGTTATATTTCATGCTTAAGTTAACCCTTCAATTTGAAACTATTTTTAAGGCACAAACAAAAGTGAGAAAGAAGGTCATGGGTGTTTTGGACATTTATGGCTTCGAAATTTTTGAGGTGAGCTGCTTTTTTTTTTTTTGGTATTATCTTTGTTAATGTAGAACAGTTTGGAGATTAAATCATGCATTCTATAGACAACATTTAATATAACTAAATGTTTGAATCTACAAATAACTTTTGTAAAGATGTAACAAAGTGTGTGTGTGTGTGTGTGTGTGTGTGTGTGTGTGTGTGTGTTTTAAGTGCTGAGATCCAGCATTTTAGAGACAGGGCTATTTAAAAAGACTTCCTTGTATTAGTACTTGACTTTTAGAATGCAGATTCAAAATTCTTACTGTGAAATTTCCAACAAGGTATACGGACATTATGTCTGTAGTCATTTGTTCATTTGTAGGTTGCTTGAAAGTGAAGTAGGCTGGTGCCATGAAAAAAGCCAGGAGTTGGGAGAACCAGAGCTTATGGCCTGGCCAGAGCTGGTCACTTCACCTCTGTTGGACTCAGGCAGAGAGGTTCTGTATTAGATGGTTTGTTGGGTCTTATCCAGGTGTCATACAACTGTGATCTTATGAGTTCTGCTGCAAAGCTTGAAAAAAAATTTCTGCTGAGGTTCATAATGAAATTTTAAAAAAGACTCCATGGGGCTTCCCTGGTGGCGCAGTGGTTGGGAGTCCGCCTGCTGATGCAGGGGACGCGGGTTCGTGCCCCGATCCAGGAAGATCCCACGTGCCGCGGAGCGGCTGGGCCCGTGAGCCATGGCCGCTGAGCCTGTGCGTCGCGAGCCTGTGCTCCACAACGGGAGAGGCCACAGCAGTGAGAGGCCCGCATATCGCAAAAACAAGAACAAAAAAAAAAAAAAAAAAAAAAAAGACTCCATGCTTATTTCAAGTTAAATATTTAAACATTGTAGACTTATATTAGAATTTCCTGTTCACCCCCTTGCTAACTCTGACATTTAGAAGCCGTTTTAAGGAGCTTTTAAAACTCTTATTCTCACTTTTAGCAGTGGTACTTCAGTTTGGTTCAGGAAAATAACGAGTAGATCAGGCTTCTCCTTTCTTAACTCTCCCCGTAAGTAATTTGTGAATTCCTTTAAACAACCAGGCCCTACCCAGAATGACCACCCAAAGGATTGACATGTTTCAAGTTATCAGGTTCACAGAGTCATAGAAAAAACATCAGCCCATTTCCTGCAGCTCAGCCAGGCCTTTCTAGTAAATGCCTTTTTCTTAGAACATTTGTTTTGGGGATAGCGCCTGTGCCTTGCTTTTATCATGTCCCATATTTAATAGCTAGTGGTAAATAATTATTGAGGGCTGACTATATGCAAGGATTGTGGTGTTATGTATGTTGTCTGATTTAATTGCCATCACAGTCTCATGAATTAGCTGCTATTATTATTTTTATTTTATAGAAGAAGTGAGGCTTTGAAGGTCAAGTAACTATCTCAAGGTTACATGGCTACTAAATGTCAGACTCAGGATCTAAAGCTTAGACCTCCTTGATAAATAATAAAAGGTCTTCTACAGGGCTTTTCCTCACTTTTCTCCCCAAACTCACATGGTTCCCGGTATCTGGAAATAAGGAAAAAAACCAAATGCTTTAAGTCTCTGATGCTCCCTATTTCTGCACCTTTGGCATCATTCTAAGCTCCTGGGCAGCACGGGGAGCCTTCCCGGAGTTCATCTGTGTGCTGGTAGCAGAGTGTGCGGGACACTTGTGCTTCGGGCTGCCCTGGAAAACTCCCCTTCAGCACAATGTCTGCTTATATTGGTGTCCCTTTAGCAGACTCTGGAAAGGAAAGCTTCCAGTCCCTTGGTAAGAGGAAGAATTTGAGATCTGTGAGTTAGGAGGATTGCTGGAGTAGACTCAGAAGTCATGGTGCTAAAATTAGTTTCTTTCTAGCAAGACCTCAGGTTACTGTCACTAAATGGGCACTAAATGCTAAAGTCATTCTTTACAGTTGGCAGGGAAAGAGATTTCTTACCTGGCACATTGCTGATCTTTATTTAGATGTTTCATGAATAGGGCAAAAGCAGAGATCTCACTAGAAAGTTGGGGGGGGGGGAGATGTATTCAATGATATTTCTAAAATCAAAGAAACTGATTTTATTTTTATTTTGCCAGAAAAAAATGTGTTGATCCTTGTCAATGGGCAGGTGCTTAATATCATGTCACAATACATGGAAACGGTTTTTTTTGTTCTTTTGTTTTTTTGGCGGTACTTGGGCCTCTCACTGTTGTGGCCTCTCCCGTTGCGGAGCACAGGCTCCAGACGTGCAGGCTCAGCAGCCATGGCTCACGGGCCCAGCCGTTGCGCGGAATGTGGGATCTTCCCGGACCGGGGCACGAATCCGTGTCCCCTGCATCGGCAGGCGGACTCTCAACCACTGCGCCACCAGGGAAGCCCGGAAACGTTTTTTTTTTTTTATAGGATAATGGAGTCATGATGGGACATTGGCTTGGCTTCATCTTCCAGTAAGATCTAATTAGCCATGGGAAAAGAGACACCCACAGCCCTCAGGGAACTGAGTTAAACCTCATGAGCAATTTGACCATGTATAAGTGAGGGAGTCATTTCCCCAGTATTTATTCAGTGCCTACTGTGAGCCAGATGCCAGTGGTAAGCAAGGCAAAGATGTTCCTTGCCTGCATGGAGCTTATGGTCTTGGACCTAAGATGGTGGTTCTGTTGCTAGCTGAGGACACATCCTATTTGGTAGGAAGCTCTAATCAGGAAACTAGATTACTTTTTAAAAGTGTTTGCTACAGACCTAATCAGAACAGAATTTAGATGTTCCAAGTGGAAACATCCTGTAACCTGCACTAAGCGAAACACCCTTTAGCAATCCAGGAATATTTTTCACTTATGGTTAATTCAAGTTTCTCTACAAATGTGTCTTTCTGAACATCCTTTCCTTCTGCAAGTTATATCACCATTTTTCTCAACATTGTTACAGTTATGGACTTCATGAAAATGCTTGCATTATGTTTCTAAACAGTCTTCCTCCTTTCTTCAGAAGAATACACTCCAGTTCAGTACTTCTCAAACTTAGCTGCATGTTGGAATCACCTGGGGAACTTTTGAAAATTCAGCTGTCTGGGCCATACCCCAGACCGATAAATCAGAACCTCAGGATGTGCAGCCAGAGCGGCGGTATTTTAAAGCTCCCAGGTAGTTCCAGTGTGCCGTCAAGGTTGAGACCAGCTGCTCTTGTAAATGGGAATCTTCAGCGTGAACTGTAAATTCCAAACATATGTGGTGTTCTTGCCGTTTGACCTCTGCATGAGATGCCCTTGTAAAACATCCTACATCACCCACACTTCATCTTAACCTAAACCTAATCTGTGTATATATAATATTCCTAAAACCAAGCAGGTTACATTTTTACTCTTTTTAAGCAGACCTTTCAGCCAAGGCCAAATCCAGCCAGTCATATGTCTACAGCAAATCTTATGATGGCCATAAAATCTTTAGAAGTTAGTTTTCCTTCTCCATGCAATAAATGCTTTGGGGTTCTTTTTCCCCAGTTTCTTGCGAGAATTCGGATTTATTTTTCATGATAGTTAATTGTTCTCTCCATTTTCCTGTCTAAACCTCCTCAGTTAATCTTCCAAACATCTTGATTTTCAATAATCTATTTATGTATTATTTATTTTATAAATAAACTTATTTGGGGGGAAGGCAGAGTAGAGATTTGGTTGGGCACTTTTAAGATACTTTTACCTGCTCTTTGATAGAGAAGTAGAAAGGTTTTTTTTCTTTTAATTTATTCACATAAATACCCCAGATGCTATCATACATTTTCCTGGATTCTCAGCAAAATTGGAACACATGGAAATGTCAAAGCTCATAGGGTTGAACATTAGGAACGCATATAATTAAGGACTTAAAAGTACCATAAGCTGAAGTGCAAGGGCTCAGAGTATGACTCAAGAGCAGGTATTCAAAATCCACATCAGTGCAAAAATGAACATTTCTATGATATTGTCCACTCAAGTGAAAATAAACTGATAGATTATAGAGAAAATTCTGCCTTTCTTCTTCAGTGAAAATTGACTGCAGGAATTAAGATCCTGCCTTTTGGAGAGCCCTGGGCCTCACTTTAAAAATGGGACAGGACACTAGAAGAAATTTTTTTGAATGTTTCTAATTCTGCCTCTTGACCCGACTGACAGTTCCCATGAGAACGTTTTTCAGCTGAGCTGGTGAAAACCTTTCATTTACTTTCGTCTGTCTCTAAACGGAAGAGGGAAACTGATGCATTAAACCATGGGATGATGACACATGCATTTGACTGCAAAACATTCCAGTGCCAGCTGGGTGAATAGCTCTGCCTTGCTGGCCGCGTGTAATCTGATGGCAGTTTGGAAAACAGATTAGAGTGGAACATTGATACCGAAAATAAGGTGAAAGTGAATTAAAGTTCATTGAGGAGAAAAATCTAGCTATGAATCCTGGTAGAACATATCCAGTTTTGCAAAGGCAGAGAATTATAATCCAGATACTCCCAATTCTACACAATTCAGTTTGGATTTTCTTATAACTGCAAACATGGCCTTAGATCTCTGAGGAATATTTATAGCATCTCCATGAAATAACGTGCTATTCTTTTAAAAAGTGAAATTAAATTCAAAACGGTGTTGGGCAATCTAAGTTGATTCAACTTTCTTCTAAGTACTTATCTGATGGGTCTTAGAATGGATAGGTGGTTTACTGGGGAAACCTATTAGTGTGCTGTAGACCAAAGCAGGGCAGCAGTGGCTGAGTATTTCACTTTTCGTATGATCGAGCTAGTTTTGTACAGGCCAAATGCTAGTTATTTGGATTCAGGCACTCGTATTCATCTTGCCCTTACAACCTCGTTGAAAGTGGCCGTATACAGTAAGGGTGTGATAGGCAAGGTGCAACGATTGTTTCAAATAAAACAATCTATTAGTTGGGGAAGGGTCAGTGTAAGACCAACTGGTAGGTTCGTCTCAGGATTCTAGGATTCGTTTTCTAAAATATTGTTTTAAAAGAAAATTGATTCTAGTTACAGGCAACACTTTTTGTTCCAGTTTTTTGCCTTTAATTTTGTCCTTTATTTGCTAGAGAACTTGTAGTTGAAGAGAAAGGAGACAATTTAAAGTAGATTTTAGGACGAAAATGATGAGAATTAATATGGTTCATAAGATGTATATGCTCGTTCATCAGTGTTGTTGCTTTAACTTTTTAAATCAAAGGCTATTTAAAAATATTTAAGAGCACTATAATGGTATTGATATTTTTCTAAAATTGACCATAATTGAGTATGTACCTAGAAGAAAACTGTTACGTATTTAAAGGAAAGTTTTTTGTAACTTCAGCCAGTCATTCAATTTTGTGACTGTCTTAAAAGGAAAATATTTAATATTAAATGTTTTTCTCTGATTTTGAGGATTTTTTTTTTTTTTTTTTTTTGCGGTACGTGGGCCTTTCACTGTTGTGGCCTCTCCCGCTGCGGAGCACAGGCTCCGGACATGCAGGCTCAGCGGCCATGGCTCACGGGCCCAGCCGCTCCGCAGCCTATGGGATCTTCCCGGACCGGGGCACGAACCCATGTCCCCTGCATCGGCAGGCGGACTCTCAACCACTGCGCCACCAGGGAAGCCCAAGGATTATTTTTTTAAGTTTACTTTCTTAAAAAAAAGAAAAAAGTGGTTCCTGTTTTGGGGCCCATTTCTTGAAATTGTGAATTTTTAAAAATGGATTGTTAATTGCACTGTATTTTTCTGTAGGAACAGCATTATAAATGGGGACTGCCCAAGGGCTTTCCACCGAGTAAATCTTTGCTAAGACCAACAGCACATTTTAAAGCAGTAATATAGCCCACCTCCTCTGAAACAGTGCTGTTACAAAGTTTTATAACTTTTGGATAAATGTACCATTTCATTTATTATGCAACAGACATAATACATTAAATAAAATATTATGTATTTTACATTGTATGTAAAATATGGAACCCCCCCACCCAACTTGTTATATCCAAAATTTGACCTCAGACGAAAGTGTTGAGCTATGAGAAACATCAGTTAACTATGTAATTAATAGTACTTTTTGCTGAAATAAGTCACGATCTTAGTGTTTGAACTGCCACACCCCGCCCCACCCGTTTCCTACATGATATTCACCTGCAAATTCCTTCCCATCCACCATCCTAATGATGGTGGTGATGGAGCTGCCTCCTTTATTTTACATCTTCCTTTCAATATACATTATTTTTAAAGAGTGTAAGGTTTAAATATCTCTCTTAAAGAGCGTAAGATGTCATTAGCCTTCTTTGCTGAGAATATACGAATATGGTAACAGGCCAGTACTTTTGATCCCTCTTTCAAAATCACTCCAAGTGGAAAGCTCATGGTTGGCACTTATGGGTATAAACTAGTTATGAACTTTATTGGGAGTATGAGTTTATCCCTCAGTCTTGAGGGATAAATGTGCTTTAGACAATGGAGAAAAATTCCATGCATGGAGCATGGGTAGCAGACTGGAGGGAGAGGAGGCGAGTCATTCATGGGAGCACTCAGCTCCTGCCTACTTCCTCCTTTGGAGACTTTTTTTTTTTTTTTTTTTTTTGTTGCGGTACGCGGACCTGTCCCGTTGCGGAGCACAGGCTCCGGACGCGCAGGCTCAGCAGCCATGGCTTACGGGCCCAGCCGCTCTGCGGCATGTGGGATCTTCCCGGACCGGGGCATGAACCCGTGTCCCCTGCATTGGCAGGCAGACTCTCAACCACCGCGCCACCAGGGAAGCCCTCCTTTGGAGACTTTGATTCATGGGACTGCCGTGTGCAAGAGCGAGCCCGGCTCGGGGATCGCTAGCCACCCACACAGAGTTCTTGACAAACCAAAAAAGCACCCAAATATCAAGTTGCTTTGGTGCCTTCATATTCAAGTGATGGTTCCTAGACCCAGTTTAGCTATTTTATAAAGGGGAGTGGGAAAACCGGGTGATATTTAATGCCTGTATAAATGAAGAAATTGGACCTGTGCAGGTTGCAGTTTATGAACTGTCACCAGACATTTCCTTAATTTTCTGCAAATTATAAATTTTTGCAATTTATTTTTAACGATTTGTGAAGTCTCATTTCCCAAACATTTGGACACTATCAACAACTTAAACGTGAATCAGAGGAAATGTGATTGCCTTCATTTTCAGCAATAATGAATCGCTCTGACGATTCATGACATGTTTGGGGGCTGTGAGGTAGGTTTGCAGTAGAGGCTGAGGTATTTCTGTGGGGAAGTCAGCTGGTTTGGACCTTAATGATTGTGCTATTGATTTTGGTTTTTGCTCTTTAAGCAACAGGATCAGGTCAGAGAGTCAAGTTTTTGTTCTTAGGCTGTCTTCAGGACACTCTCATTTCCCTCTTGTTTGTGTTTGAAGGGGGGATACAGCCCATGCAGCACAGGCGTGGGTCGCTGTGGTGAGAAAGGGGGATGCCCTGGATCTTGCTGAATCTCTTCACTCTTTCGGTGACCTGCCAACTGCCTTTGTCCCTGAGTCGTTGGGTGGATGTGTCAGACACATTTTATTTTCCTGATAATTTAGCATTAGAAGTATTAGATTCTGAAGCCTTAGGACTTCCAGCGAGTTATATGGTATATTATTTCAGTCAGACTGTTTTTTATCCTGAATAGCTCTCACCTAGCAGAACCCCAATTCAGATACCGCATGTAGGTATCGTGTTCCTGTCTTTTGAGATGATGGGACACATGTCTCGATCTAAAGTTTTGTGCAAGTCAGAAATATAGCCTGGGGAACTCCCTGGTGGTCCAGCGGTTAGGACTCCACACTTTCACTGCCGAGGGTCTGGGTTCAATCTCTGGTCGAGGAACTAAGATCCCACAAGCTGTGGGGCACAGCCAAAAAAATAAAGAAAAAAAAAGAAATACAGCCTGGATGATAAAATCTGTCATTTGCACCGATGAATAACTGTCAATGAGTGTTTACTTTTAGAAGTTTATTGCAAATTGAGAACTGACTGCATTTTGTGTAATCTGTCCCTTTGTGCACCAGAATGCAGTAAGTATGAACTGTTTGCAGTGCCGGTCTGTTGCATGCTCCTGTGTTAATAGCTTCTCCAACTGTGTGAAGTTTGCAGTAAATGACCATTGATTAACTGTGTGTGGATATGAAATATAGAATTCATACAAGAACTTATAAAAATTGAGGGGAAATTTACTTTAGCTCAGACTTACTCCTTAGGTTGTGTTGTAATTGTGAAGCTTTGCCTCTGGTTTCTAATCTGCTTGTGTGTATTTCATAGTCCCATTCTGGAAGCGTACCTCCAGCTATTCACAGCCATAGGCTGTGTCAGAGACACCAGTTGTTCTCCCCTCCCTTCTCCTCATTAGTTGCCATTTGAAAATTTAGCATAATTTTGTCTAAATAGCTCTGTAGGCACAGCCCTATTAAATAGCAGAAAGGATTTACTGCATGAATTTGTTTTCTAAAAAAAACCAAAGATCTCCTATAAGTCACTAAAATTTTAATTTTATTTATAAGTTGTAATTTGGGGTAGTAGCACTATATAGGGATATATTTTACCAAACTGAGAAAGCCAGACTTCCTCATAAAGAAATGGCCTTATACTGATTATAAGGCATCTATATCAGACTGACTTCAGCCTCTGGTCAAAATTGTTAAGCTCTGAGGATTGGAACACATGGTTTTTAAAATGTAACATGAAAATGGGGACTGGGGAATGACCTTTGTGTCCAGGACTATATTTGTTGAACGTTTTGGTGATAAATGTGTGCCTTTTAAGTAAGAACCTTCAGGATTTAAAACAAAGAAAGAAACTTTTATCTTCGACTACGTTTAACATTAAAAGATTAGTCAGTGATAATGTATTTTATGTGTCACTTATGGTTTTGAGTTTAAAATTTCCCCGGATTAATTAGTTCACTAGTGATTAGAAGTCCTCAGCCACCTTCCAGGAAGGCGAGTGGTGAGATGCTGCGTCCTAGGTATCCTTTTACAATTTGTCCTGGTTGCACCAAACTTGATTTTGAAGATCAACTTTCAAAAACGTCTTTGACTTTTGATTTCATCATTTATGGAAAGATTTGAAGGCAGCTGCTCTGTATTCACAGGGAGTGGCGAGCTTCTGCCGTTACAGGTGAACCCTCATAGCCAGTTATGCCAGGACTGGCCACCTCATTGGGAAAAGAGTCTGGTTTATCAGTGGTGGGGTCACCATCTCTCACTCCCACTGCCACCATCGCCTCTCTCTGCAGAGAGGGGGATAGAGGTGAAAATAACAAGTTTTATTGCTAGATCTACCTCTTTTTGGATGGTGTGGTTCTTGGTGAAGTATATTCATCCAACAGACCTGCATTTGTGCCCTCAATATGTACAGCAGTACGTTAAACCCTGCAGATTGTTCAGAAATGATGTAGGCATGAATCTTCACAGGCAATAACTCTGATATGAAGAAGACACTGCTGAGAATCATAAGAGTGATAAATGTGTGACCCTTCTGAGAGGAGAGAGTTTCTAGCTAGGAGATGATTTTGATGTGCTGATTCCCTTGAGTCTGTATTTTGTGGTCACTTCATTCGTGTAGTCAGCCCATACATGCTGAGTGCTTGCTAGGTGCAAGGTGCTGCAGACATGGGCTTCCATTGGTGAACAAGAGATGTATGGTCAACCCTTGCCCTTAAGAAATGTACGATCTAGAGAGACAGATAAATATGACACTAATGAATACATGTGAATGCACATGTACACGCATGTATACACATAGCATGATTTTTCAAAAGTGCTGGTATGTAAGTGTCAGAATGAGGGATCTGACCCTGGGTAGGGGAGTAAGAGGTCAGGTCAGAAAGAGCTGAGCTCCAGAGTTGAGAATGGAAGATTGAGAACTTGGGTGACAGAGATGATGAATCTCACTGTTTCTTTGCTGATCCTCTAGGGGGAAATGTATTTCTTTCTCATTTTTTTACCATGTTTGTGGGCTGCTTATTTGTCAACTAAAATTCTTTATTCTCCAAATAGTGTGTAACTTGTATATCCTTCATTCATTCACTTGACTCATGAATCGTTTCTTGGGTGCCTGTGATGTGCCAGCCTCTGGCTGTGTGCTGGGCCGCAGTTAAGTCTGCAAGACCGTGTGTGGCGTTTCTTGTGGAGTGAGATGTTAGAGTGGCATTGTCATGGGAGTGCCAGTGGCTTGCTTTATAAGGCTGTCTTCATTTTTCTCCATATAGGACAACAGCTTTGAGCAGTTCATTATTAATTATTGTAATGAAAAGCTGCAACAAATCTTCATTGAGCTGACTCTTAAAGAAGAGCAGGAGGAATATATACGGGAGGTAATATTGAAAAAATTTTACGTATTCCTTTACTCATAATACAAATTCTGGATTCAGAAGACTGTACAAACATGACCCTAAAATCAGATTTTTCAAAGTTTAGCCATATTGTACCTTTTAAAAATTTGTTTGGTATGACATCTAAGCTAACTGGGATTTTCTTTGCTGCTAGTGCCCAGGACAGTGCTCAGCACATAGTAGGTGCTCAGTGAACATCAGCTGACCAACTTGAGTCTCACTGGATTCAAGTAGAGTGAAGTAAAATAATACCCTGTTAAAAAACTAGTCTGAGATGAATGGACAAAAAAACAGCGGTGCATCCGTACAAGGTTCTAGTACTCAGCAATAAGAAGGAACAAACAGCTGATACACACAATAGCATGAAGGAATCTCAGATGCATTTTGCTAAATGAAAGAAGCCAGACTCAAAAGGCTACATACGTATGGGTTAATTTATATGTCATTCTACAAAAGTCAAAGCTATAGAGTCAAAGTGTCTAATAGTCAGTAGTGGCCAGAGGATAGGAGTGTGACTGCCAAGGGGGAGCACAAGGGAATTTTGGAGGCTGGCTGTGGTGGTGGTTACCTGATGCTACGCATCTGACAAAACCTAAGAGAACTGTATACCAAAGAAGTCAATTATCACCGTATATAAATTTGAAAATACTTTACTATTTCAGTATTTAACAATATTTTAATATTTTGTTCAATCTTGAAAAAGCATTGATTTTTAAAAATTTTATAATAAAAACAGGTAACATTTGTTGAGTGCTTACTATATGCCAGGTATTATACTAGTGCTGTGGATGGATTATCTCACTGAATGTCGTTGGAAAATAATCAGAAGTAATATTTACAGAGTCCTTTCATCCTTAATTGTAAAACACATACTTGGTTTTCACCCTTTCAGTTTTTAAATAGCCAGTGTTTTTCTAAGTATAAATTTATTTATATCAGACAAAAAGGAGAAATTTTTTTGTATATATCATATTATATTTTTGTTTCCCTTTCATTTATTTGCTTTAATATTTTAGTAATATTACTTCCTTCTCTTCATTTTCTATAGTGTCATTTTAAGTCATTAAGGACACAGAATCCTCTTTTTTTGGCTTCTCAGTATAGATTTTTCTAAAGTGATTATTATTCCCAGTGACTTAGTAAAATAACTCATCTACTCAAAAACTAAATCATGAATGTTTCATCTTTCATTTGAAATGATTATCATGCTTTAGAAACATTTTATACTTGAATGGCACCTTTTGTAACGTAAACATCCTAAAAGCCAGATTCATTCTCTTCCTGTCTTATCATCATAAAGAGAATGCGCAAACTTTGATCTGTAACTTAAAACAGTTTGTACAGATTGTCTAAAACACTTCTAAGAGTATATAGGAAGATCCTTAGCTTGCCGTATGAATTAACTTTCTTCCCCTTAGAAGAAAAATAAATGTTTACACTTACGGAGAGTGTAAGCAGATACAGAATGATTACACTTGGCCTCCCAGATTTGGCTTTGTAGCTAGCGTTAGAACCAGTGGATAGGTTTTCATGTCTTTCCTTATGTTGAAAATACTTATCTTAGCACTGTTCTGTTTTTACATTTGAAATAGTTAACGGCCCTACAATATGGGGTTGACTCTAAAATTAATTTCTTCCTTGTGATTACAAATTAAGAATAGAAAAATCTGGGGATCAAGTTCTGACTTATTTCCTTGTAAACATTGTAAATATACAAAAAGTAATATTGACCCAAGGGCCTGTTGAATAAATGACCCGGGGCCAGCGAAGTGCATGGGAAATTGCCACAGATGGGAGGGTGGAAGGGGAGACAGCCTCAGCACAGGTCAAGGGCGGTTGTTTCAGTCGGATCGTGTCAGTGCTAGACTGCTGCATTATGAAAGTTTTGGGAACCGGAAGATGACATTTGCAGCACTGATTTTTATAAAGGAAATTTTCAGAGAGGAAGTGGAGTATAGTAAGATGGGCAAAGTCTTATGTTAGAGATGGTAGTGTTGTAGCATCATCATATGGGATTTGATTTTGTTCTGTTTTCTTTTTCAGGACATAGAATGGACTCACATTGAGTACTTCAATAATGCTATCATTTGTGACCTAATAGAAAATGTGAGTATTAGGTACAGTTTCCCAAAGAAGTTCTTGGTAGTGTAATTCACTACTTACGAACGATCTCACTGCCTTCGGTGTTGTCAAGCTTTTGTATTTTTACTATTTCGACACTTCAGAGAAATACAGAGTTCTGGAAACTTTATCACAACCTTAAGAACTCACACATGGTTCTCGAACACATACATAGACAGCTGGACTTTTTGATACTTAGCCAGGTTCCCCCATGCTAATCCTGTTGCCGTATCACAGAGCCCATTCATGACGCTCAGATGCCATGCCCTTAGGTGCACCATTCTTTCTTGTGTGCTGGGAACCCAGGTCCAATCCACAGCTCGTGGAAATATGAGCACTGATCAGAGGAGACTCAAAAAAAAGAAGGTGTTTGCCAAGTCAAAATATCCATTTCATTTCTAAAATTCTAGCGACCTCTTAACATAGTATTCAGTGCTTACTATCAAAAAGATAATTGTTCGTGAGGATGTGGGGAGATATGGTAACCCTTGTGTACTGATGGTAGGAATGTAAATTGGTGCAATCGCTATAGAAATTGGTATAGAAAAAAAAAAAGAAAACAGTATAGAGGTTCCTATAAAAAATTAAAATTAGATCTGTTATGTGACCCAACAATCCCACTCCTGGGTATATATCCAAAAGAAACAGGATCAGGATCTCAAAGAGATATCTTCACTCCCACGTTCACTGCAGCTTTGTTCACAATAACCAAGATAGGGAAACCACCTAAGCGTCCGTCTACAGATGAATGGATAAAGAAGATGTGATGTATATGTACAATGGAATATTGTTCAGCCATGAGAAGGAAGGAAATCCTGCCATTTGTGACAACAAAGATGGACTTTGAGGGCATTATGTTAAGTGAAATATGTCAGAGAAAGACAAATACTGTATGATATCACTTATATGTAGAATCTTAAAAAAAAACAAACTCAGAAACAGAATAAAATGAATAGTGGTTGCCAGGGGCTAAAGTTTGGGGGAAATGAGGAGATGTAGGCCAAAGGGTACAAACTTCCACTTGAAAGATGAGTGAGTTCTGGGCTTTAATGTACAGTGTGGAGATTATAGTTAGCAATACTGTGTTATATATTATATACTTGAAAGTGGTTAAGAAGTAGGTCTTAAATGTTCTCACCACAAAAAAGAAATGGTAATTACGTGATGTGATAGAGGTAACTAACACTATGGTAGTGTATCAGATCAACATGTTGTATACCTTAAACTTGCACAGTGTTTTATGTCAATTATATCTAAGTAAAGCTGGAAAAATTTTCTTAAAAAGTAACAACGACAACAAAACTCCATGCTGTTCAAGTAAAAATAAAGGAGGGTAAAGGGACCATCTCAGGAGCCAAGTTAAGTAGGATCCCAGGAGTGGCTGGTATGGACCATAGATTGCTTCAGGGACGTGAGAGATGGTGTGTGTGTGACTTGACAGGTGCCAAGGGCCGTGGGATTTTTCAGGTTACAAATTACGTACGTGAAAAGGCTTAACGTGTGAAAAATTACTGCATAATTTTTAGTAACCTTTCTGAATCTAAGCTTTTTGTTTTTACATCATATTTATCATGTAGTTTATCATGAACGAATTGATTGCAAGAAGACTGATTTGTGTGTAAAAGCTTAGTCTTACTAAATCTTCCTGGCCTTAATAACAAAGTAGTTTGAAACAATGCATAAACTTTGTTTTCTACAGTCTTTTTAGCTCTCAGTGTATGTGAGTGCTCTGCTTCAGCAATAGACTCACAGGCTCCAAATGTCCAGCAAATCATTTTCTCTTCATCTTTAACAAGACGTTTTGGATATTATTAATTAGCCAGTATCTTATCCCTCAGTATTCAAGATATTCTTGAAAGCCACCTCTTTGATTAAATTGAACTTTTAAAAAAATATTCTGAAGCATTACTATTTTTCAATTAAAAAATAAACTTTGTTTTGAAAAATGTAAACAGTGTTGGATTGTGAACACTAATATTCCACCTAAGCAATTTAAAACTCTAGTCTAAAATTTAGAAAATCAGTGGATTTCCTGAAAATTTTTTCTGGTAAATTTTGTGACCAAAGTAGTTTGCTGGGGAGGTTTTAACTTTCAGAAGTCGTGACTATCACGTTTTTCTTCATAAAGGTAACATTGCACTTAATTATTTACCTTTAAGAAGGGAGAAAAAAAAAAAACAGTGGTAATACACTTAATTTAACTAGATTATCTCAGCCAAAAATCCCCTTGCATATATGATTGAAGAAACTCATGTTCACGTAGGAGCCTGGATACATAAAGGAAATGTTTCCTTCCAGCATCGCCTAACAATAATGTTTACTCCGGGGATGTTATGAACACACTTGACTCCTGAGAATCCACACTTCCCCCAGATTTTGTGTGGAATGAATAAGTGCTGGTCAGAGGATGTCATGGCCTTGTAAGGAGAAGGGGAGAGGAGCCAAGGGGGACTTTGCCCTGGCGGAAGCGGGTGGGGCTCATGGTCAGTGGATTGTTCTCTGTGGAATGGAGATGTGTGGGCCTGTAGGGGCAATCAAAGGAACAACAGCCTTTATTTAGCAAAGTAGAAGATTCCTGACTTTTGATTCTCTTTAGCTGGGCTGACTGCTCTTGGGGTAAATATGATCACAGGGTCTGAATACCCAACAAACGAATTCTCACCCATGTTTAACATCCATTTCGAAATTTTATAGGGAAGGAGAATTTTATTCTAAACAGATATTCTTGAAACACAGCTTGATTGCATTGATCGTTAAAAGCAGCCTCCCGAATCACACCACTTTTTTTCCTCGAGAAAATAAACTTTATTTTGAACATAGGAACAATTTGGAAACATCTGAAACCAATTTCCTTCTCAAGCTGTGAGTCAAATAATGGCCTTAAGAGACTATGCTTTGTGATTTATGACCACATTATATAAGGAGACAGTATTGTCACATTAGTTTCTGACTTTTAGATTTGTTTATGAATCTTTGAGGTCTGACTTGCCTTTTGCTAAACAACATGAATTTCAGTTATCAACCCGTGGCTGAGGTGATACCTAAGTCCTGTTCTGCCGTCGGGGAGGCATCGTGGGCTGCGGGGGGGGGGGGGGGGGGGGGGGGGGGAGACTCATGCAGATACTTCCTCCCTCCCCACCCCCCAGAGCACCTGGGACCCCGCTGGAAGAGGGCTGATTTCTGTGGGGGGCGTTTTGTTACTTGTTTTGATTCTCTGCTCTTTGTTGTGCCTGAACGGAATTTTCTTGTGACTAAGTCGATTGTGTTTAATGGCATAATTAGGAATAATTATTAATACAGCGAGGAAGGAAGGAAACCCTTTTATCTCCTTTCGCCCAGAACACAAACGGAATCCTGGCCATGCTGGATGAGGAGTGCCTGAGGCCAGGCACGGTCACCGACGAGACCTTCTTGGAAAAGCTGAACCAAGTGTGCGCCACTCACCAGCACTTTGAGAGCAGGATGAGCAAGTGTTCCCGGTTCCTCAACGACACGTCCCTGCCTCACAGCTGCTTCAGGATCCAGCATTACGCCGGCAAGGTGCGGGAGCCCGGGCCCCCCTGGAGGACCCCGAGCCTCTCAGCCTCAGAGATGGCGTTCTGACCAGCGCCAGCTCCAGAGGATAAATGGAGCTGCTGAAAGCATGGAGTCAGTAAATGTTCAGTGGGAATAGAATATGGACCATGTTGAGCAAAATCTTACTGAGAGCTGAAAGGAAAGCCAGTGGCTTTAATGAAAGAGTTCAAGTATATATTAAAAATCGATTTTATTATTTTCAAGCTCTGAAAGCTAGCCTATAAAAAAGATCTATCAACACTGATAAAAGATTTGCCAGTAAAAAATTAGCATTCACTAAAGACTTACAGTAACACCATTGTAAAGCAATTATACTCCAATAAAGATGTTAAAAAATAAAAAAGACTTACAGTAAGGTTTTAAAAGCACCAACCATTTAGCAAAATAATGAATTCTTAGATTGAATTTTGAAACGACACTGGAGAAAACATCTACTTTTTTTTTTAAGCATTTATTAATTTGGTTAGTATTTGGGGTAATTAATTTTATGTCATCAACTATATAAAGATAATATTAAAAACAATTGGGACAATAGATTGATTTTGGGGGTCCTGAATGATTATTGATTGGAGTTAATACCTCCTTTCTTATAAATAAGCTTGCAAACTTCAAAGGGGAAAAAATCTGATTATGGCTTTAGTAAAAATGAAGTATATAGTACCTTTTCCTTTAATTTCAAAATGCTGGAACTTGGTACTTCATCTTTTTTCACTAGCCCATGTTATTAAGAGATACTTTCCTGGTCAGTTTCTCTGCTGGTTTAGGATGTCTATGAAAATATCTGTGTTATCTCAATTTCCCCCGTCTCCTTTTAAACACACTAGAATTGGCACATGTAAACTAAAAAATACAAGTAAAACCTCAAAAATATGCTTGAACACCAAAAAAACCCTAAAATCCTTTGAAAATGTTATAATAACATTTTTGGAGTTTATTCTTGCAAATCCTGAAGGGTAATAGAATTTATTTTGAACTCTTCTGTGATTTAGACAGATGGAATTTAAACTTGGAGGCTAATTTGGTATTAGAGTGTGACTAACTTGTTGGAGATTTTTTGATGGAGAAAGAAGAGGCTGCAGTATAGATAGTCTCGGGATATTTTTAACAGTTGTTTGATGTTCTAGCGTGCAGTGTGTCAGCCACTGAGTCCCATGTGCTGCTGCTCATAGGTGCTGTACCAAGTGGAAGGATTTGTGGATAAGAACAACGACCTTCTCTATAGAGACCTGTCCCAAGCCATGTGGAAGGCCGGCCATGCCCTCATCAAGTCTTTGTTCCCCGAAGGGAACCCTGCCAAGATCAACCTAAAAAGGCCTCCTACAGCCGGCTCACAGTTCAAGGCATCGGTGGCCACTCTGATGAAAAACCTACAGACCAAGAATCCAAACTACATTAGGTATTTCTGGCACATAAAATTCTTTGACCATTCGATTATGAAGGCACTCTCAAGGAAGATCATTTACCTGTTTGCTTAAATCTGAGCGTAACCCAAGGAGAGGATAACTAAAGTACTTAGGGGTCAAATAATACGGTGTCTTGGGTTTGCTTAAAAAATACTCCAGTGGCCTCAAAATAGGGAATTTTAAAAAGGGAAAAGAAAAAAATTGTGGCGGGGGATGGGAATAGATACTTAATGAAATTGGGTTGTTGGCACATAGGAGTTCTCAACTTTGGGTTTTTTGGGGTTTTGTTTTAATGACAAGTTAAGAAACAAAATGTAAATTTTTTTCTGGTAAGCGTTTTGCATAAACTGTTTTGGTGGATTCATTTTGGATTCTTGTTATATTGACTTGGAGCATTGAAGCGCCTGGGGCTTCAGTTGCAGGTCTGGTGTGAGGAAGTATGTGCCTCTTTCTTCCCTGTGAGAGTTATAGGCCCAGAGAAACTAATGATTTCTGAAACAATCTAAATAATTTTTTCAAAACAGTAGAAAGAACTCCTTAAAAAGCATCTGGTCTCTGTCTCTCTCTCTTTTTTTTTTTTCGTTTGCTTCTAGGGCATCTTAGGTCTCAAAATTCAGTAAAGACCAACTAGGATTAGAGTTTGTGATGTGTATATTTGGTGAACTAGGTAATAGAAGGTGTGTATCTGATGGGTCAGATTTCATGTGGCAGGTGCACACCCACATGTACCTTCTACAGTTGTCTTTGAAAATTCAGTTATGAGGAAGTTAGAGTGAAGAACATTTTTGTGTTTAACTTGTTGACCTAGTATTTATATTCATAACAAATGTAAATAGGTAAAATCCCCTGGTTTGATTGCAAACAGGTTAGAACATATATTAGGTTAAGGATCCTAGTTTCAAAAAAAATTAACCAAGAAACTTTGTGTGATCAGTTGCTTTTGTTATTCTCATTTGAGTAAACTTTTTTTTTTTTAACCTTAAGATTCTGTTTTACTGAGGTATAATTTGCATGGAGTGATATGTACAGATCCTTGGTGAATGGCTCCATTGTTTTTTCGCCATTGTATACACTTTGGTAACCACCACTCAGGTCAAAACATGGAACATTCCCATCACCCCAGAAAGTTCCTTTATTCCCCTTCCCTTTCAGTGGTTTTAATGTATCTCTAAGAAGTCTTAATTAATAAACTCCAAAGTTGTGAATATATTATTATATATATATTTTTAGAGTCTTTACAGTTTCAGATTTATTTTAAGGTCTATTTTTTCCATATAGTTGTCCTGTTGTTTTGGCACTACATATTGAAAAGAAAAAAAATCTCCATTTTCATTCATTTGCCCTGATGCCTTTATCGAAAATCAATTGAATGTATGTGTAGGAGTCTAGATCCAAACTCACTAGTTTGTTCCATTGATCTGTTTGTCCTTAAGCCAAGAAGTAGACATTACTTTTCTAAATGTAAAAGAAAAACCATAAAAACACCAAGGTCAAACTAGGTAAGATTTAGTTGTCCATATATTACATGTATGTGTGGAATTTGACAGTTGAAGTGAGGCAGGCATAACTGTAAATGTTTAACAATATATTAATTAGGATATAGAGATTGCTCCAACAAGATCTGGAAATAATAGAGGCTTAAACAAGATTGACAGTTATTTCTTGTGTACTTCTAAGTGTATAGACTCCAGTGCTAATAGAGCAACGCCTTCTATGTTGTGGCTCTGCAGTTGCCAGGGTATTTCCTCTTATCTATATAGTCAAAGATAGCTCTCCACCTCGTCAACATTCCTGCCAGCATTTAGCAGAAGAGCAAAGGGAGAACAAGTCCCTTCCTTCTAAGGACACACTGGAAGTAGCAAACATTACTTATGCTCTGGCTAGAATTTTGGTCACATAGCCACACCTACTTGCAAAGGAAGCTGGGAAATGTAGTCTTTCCTTGGGCAGCAAAGTGCCCTATTGAAAAGGAGGGAGGTAATAGGGATTTAGCGAGACAGCAGTGTTTTTAACCTTTTCATTGAGGTATGTAATGTATGTACAATACAATAGAGTATATAAATCTTAATTGTACAGGTTGTTGAATTTTTACCTATGTATACACCTGTATAGCCTCATCCAAGCCAAGATATAAAACAAGTCTATCAACCCAGAAGGTTCCCTTGTGCCCTTTCCCTGTCGATCTCCACCCCTACCTCTCCCCAGAGGTAAAGCAACACTGAGTTCTCACTAGGAATTAGTTTTTCTAGAACTTCATATAAATGTAATCAAAATATGTACTCTTTTACATCAGACTTCTTTCATTAAACAGAATGTCAGTGATATTTACCCATGTTATTGTACGCATTATTCTTTTTTATTGCTGTATCTGCAGTGTAGTTATCTTCAGGTTTTTGTAAAACGATTTGAAATAATTTCAAAAGAAATGACTAGGTTTTCCAAGAATAATAAATAATTATCTCACCTTGAAATAATTATATATGATGCTTTGTAAAACATGGACAGATAAATCCGTAAGAGAAGGAGTTTAAAACCTAAAATTTGTGTCATCTTTTAGGTGTATCAAACCGAATGATAAAAAGGCAGCACACATCTTCAACGAGGGTCTAGTATGTCATCAGGTCAGGTATCTGGGTCTTTTGGAGAATGTCCGCGTGAGGAGAGCAGGCTACGCCTTCAGGCAGGCCTATGAACCTTGCTTAGAAAGATACAAAATGCTTTGTAAACAAACATGGCCTCATTGGAAAGGACCAGCAAGGTAAGACATTCATTGATCATATTTAATTATGAAGTTTTAAAGCATACAGATACCATGTTGTTTTCTTCACGTGCTGTTTAGGCAAAACAGAATTCTATGAAAAGTTGGCTGTAACCTCTGTTTTGGACCATCTTCCAGCAGGATACCACTTTGTGCTAATTCTTATTAATTATAGAAGTCTTGGTTTTCTTTAAGGTTTAAACACGGCTTATCAAATCCACATTTGGAACTTGTATGTCAATAAAACTTCTAAACTATGTCGTGGCAAGTTAGCAGGAGGAGAATTTGTAATTGATGGGTATATTTGTGTAGACTCCTACAAGGGTAGAGCTACAGGCATCTTGGATCACTGCTCTCAGCTCTTCGGGGTTTTTCTTTTTCTGGGGAATTAACCCCAGAGAGAGTGAATGAAGGGTGGGGGTCCCACTCTTTGACCAAGTCTGTACCAACCGAGAAATAGATACAGGAGCAGATAGGGTTCACAGTGTCAGTGTTATTGTGAGCAAAGCTGGATTGGAGAATATGGCAGAACTTGGGGCCATGTGGCGTTCAGCTCATCTGCCCTAAATTGCACTCATCCATCCAGTCACAGACAGAGTGCTGGACCACTGCAGACTCATCCCATGGAGCAGCCCCTGTGAGCTCTACATGCAGAGAGAACTTGTGTGCTGGCAGGGGGGCTGCTGCAGAAGAGAAACCAGGCCTTGTCTGTGCAGTGACCTTCCTTCTGCTCTCACCAGTCCCAGAAGTTGCCCCTTTTCTGCAGGCCACAGAAGCTCTCCCAGCTACTACAGCAGGGCAGACGTGCCTGTTTTATGGGGATTTTTCTTTCACTATACTGGTGTTGACTCCACATTGTCACTGGACCTGGCCTTTCACAGGAAAATCAGTAGGATTAGACACTGCACCGTGTATTACAAGAAGATAAACTCCAGACATATGGTGTGGTCCCTGATGCATAATTCAGTACCCAAATAATGTAGGGTCTGGGTACTATTTCATTTCCCACTGCTAATTTCCAGGGTATTATGGTCAGCATCTACTATAATACACAGAACAAGGATTCACTCCCAGCCTGGCATCCAGTCCACAGGTTGGTGGGATGAAGTTTAGTACTAAAGTCTGACATTAAATCCACGGTCCAGGATGGAGAGGTCAGAGTCAAGTCCAGGCCTTGCTCCCACCCTGTGTTCTTTTGCATCCCATTGGCCTGGCACTTAGCACTCTTGGGACCTGCCCACAATCTGAGTAGCAGGAGCAGTGTTTAAAATGTTTGCAAGAAGTAACTGAGTGGGTTCAAAATAGATGTGAGTTTCTTGCATACCCTTCTGGCCCTGGTTGGTCCATTGTTACAAGTATATTTGATCACCTCTGCTAATGAAATCAAGAAATTGTCTTTAATATCATATTTTCTTAGAATACGTAGTTCTAAAACCAGAATGCTTTTTGAGCATTTACTAGATTTGGTTAAATTTGTGGAATTCACTCTGGAAATTCTTTGATGGAAGGATGCTTACTGAAAGATCATTTATACTTGGAAATGAAGGTATTTTTTTATACTGCTGAGAACCTAATATCATGTTTTAAGATAAGATAGCCTATTTTTGTAACTCAAAAAATTTGTTTTTTCTATTTATTTTTATAGAGCTGGTGTGGAGGTTTTGTTTAATGAATTGGAGATTCCTGTGGAAGAGTACTCCTTTGGTAGATCAAAGATATTCATTCGAAACCCAAGAACAGTATGTAATCGAAACGTTACGCTCTGAATTTTTGTTATAATCATATGGGCAAATTCTTAAAGGATGTTTAACTTTATAATGTTACCCAAGATGCTACCAAGAATGTCACATTTTTGTGTTTTTCTGCAAATATCCAAAGGGGTGGCTTAATAAGGGATAATGGAAGAACATTTGTATTTTTTATGAAACACCAAAACTTTTGAGCTGATAGATTGTACAGCATTTAAGAAATCATAAAGAAACTGGTGTTACAATAAAACCTCCCTAACTCGTAAAAATTGGAGGTTACTTCAGTCTGTATTTGTAATATCTGAATTATACAGTAATTTTAGGAAAGACAACACTGCTATTCAGAGGTACACGAAGGCACCCAAATTAAATTTTTTTTTAAGTTAAAAAGAACACTTAAAATTCTACTTAGTGAAGAACTCCATTGGAGCCTTTTTATAACTGAATAGACTAGCATGAAGTATAATTTACATAGCAGTTTATTGGAAATTTGGAGAATTAGGAAAGTGTTCAAATCGTCTGAGAGAGACCTTGCTGTCACCTCCCTTCCAGTAATTTCATCCTCACAGATAGTGTGAAGGTACATCTAGAGCTCAGTTCAGCCCTTACATGATTCGTCATAAATTCTAAAACACTGTACTCTAAATTGTGTATCTTGCGTGAACTCATCCCAATAGTTTTCTTCTGGACTACTATTCATAATATCTGTAAATAAGTTATTTTTTTTTCCTCAATGTGGTTCACTCCAACATTGTGACATTTTATTTCCTGAGAATGATGTTCACATGTGCCACGAGTTTTTGTGGATTTTTGATAAATCCATCTATTATTTATTAGTTATTCAAATTAGAAGACCTGAGGAAGCAGTGTCTTGAGGACCTGGCCACTCTCATTCAGAAGATTTATCGGGGGTGGAAATGTCGCACACACTTCCTGCTGATGAGAAAAAGCCAAATCGTGATCGCTGCCTGGTACAGGAGATACGCGGTGAGAACCCCTGACATTTTTTTGAGCTGTAATCACGATGCTTTTTTTTGCAAATATTTGTTACGTACTTAACTGTGTAGGTATTTTTTTTTTTTACATACTTCATCCTCCGAATGACCTCGTGAAATGGGTGCTTTTCTGGTCCCTTTTTTAAAGATGAGAAAACTAAGTCATTGAGCTGTTAAGACAGCTCCTATGAGGCAGAGATGGGGTTTGAATCCAGGACAACGTCAAAGCTCTAGTTTATCCTGCTGTCTTCCACTGATGGAGATACATGTAGTGGGAGATCTACACCTTGAATTTGGTTATCAGCTTGGAAGAGATAATGTCATTTAACCCTTTGAGTATAGTAGGGTCAATTTTCCCAAATAATTGGCTGTTTTCCATTTATTGTAGGAAGACTGAAAATGGCTTTAATTCCAGAAAGCTAATGCCACATTTTAGTAGAATTCTGGGTTTGGGTTAAAGGTTTGGATCTCCTTTAATCCTCAGATATCTGGCCCTTTGGGAAAAGACTCCAAAATAAAGTATGTTTATTAAATTGATATGGAATTTCTTTGGGGAATTTTCTTTCTCACTCAATTATAGATGTTTCACTGGAGGCATAACAGGTTTGAGGGGAACCTGAAGGTTTACCTCTAGGCTAACTTGAACTTGGCATTGCGTTCTCACAAAATGAATTTTAATGATAAGAGCACTGCTTCCAAACACATTTTCATTCTCTGCTTTTTCACTAGAGAGTGAGTTGGAAAATGAATTAAAATTGCAGTCAAATCTCCTTTAGGGTGTTCTTCCTCTTTTTCAGCTGTAGAGAAGTTTTGCTTTAAGGGTGTGTATAATCAGGACATAATTTATGCTGACCTGTTCTCACGTAATACATTTTAGTGTATAATTTCCAAGTTTTAGAAATTAATGAGTTACTTAAATGAAAAGTAAGGAAAAATTACATGATCTTTAAAAGAATATCTTTAAAATTGCTTCCTCACGTTAGAAGAGTGTAACCAACAGTACAAGTGTTAAAGTATGACCCTAGCCAGCCACGTTAACGATGGGTTCATTAACATGTATCCTGCAAAGGCCCAGAAGACTGTTGTCACCAACCTGGCTGCACATAGCAGTGGTACTTGGCCCTTCGGCAGATTCATAATGCTCTGTTTTCTGTTTGCCTAAGAAAGGGAGGACCCACAAATAGGCAGTCCTCAAGGAACCCCTTTTATTATTTCTTATTTTGAGGTCATTAAGAAAAACCAAGTTTTGAAGCATCCTGAATTCATCTGTATTGAATTCTACCAATAGTTTTGAAACCCTTATTCTGCCAGGTTCGGGGATAGCAAGGTGAACCAAACAACCTGATTCCTGACCTCATACAGTTCATGGCTAGTGAGGGACAATATGCGTTTAAGCAAATAAATAGAACAATGACAGATTGTAGAGTAAGTGCTAGGAAGGAACTAGAGAACTGAGATAAAGAGTAATGGGGAGACTGGAGATTAGATAGGGTGGTCAAGGAAGACCTTCTGGAAGGGGCTATTCCATCAGAAGGATGAGGAGTAAAGGCAAGGAACCAAAAATAGCAAGTGTTGTTTCCACCCTCCCTCCCAATAAGGAGCTTTTGTATCTCGAGATTTTTAAAAAGCCACCATATGTATCATTAATTTGTGATTCTGAGAGTTAGAATGATAAATAATAGCCCAAACTTTAGAGGAAGTATTGATTTTGCTCTAGTGTTATTTCTGTTTTAGAATTTGAACTACAGGCACATCTCAGAGACTTTGTGGGTTTGGTCCTAGACCTCTCCAATAAAGCAAACATTGCAATAAAGCGAGTCACACAAATCTTTTGGTTTCCCAGTGCACATGAAAGTCATGTTTAGGCTATACTGTAATCCATTAGGTGTGCAGTAGCATTATATCTTTTAAAACAAGTACATACCTTAATTAAAAAATATTTCGTTGCTAAAAAATGCTAACCACCATTTGACAACGCAGGGTTGCCACAAACCTTCAATTTGTAAAAAAAAAAAAAAAAAACCCGCAATATCTGCAAAGTACAATAAAACAAGGTATGCTTGTAAATACCTCCACCAGTTAACTACAGTTATCCAAGCCAGTGATTTTCCCTTGACCAAATAACTCAAAGATTTTCTGAATGACCATTTTCAGTTATTACTTATCTTAAAATCCATATTCTGTGATATTTCATGGCTCCTTGAGGTGAATTTTAAAGACAGTTATTTTCAAGCCATGTAGGAATTTTAAAAGAAGACATTGAGGTACCAAATGAATGTCAGAAGTGATGGTCGGATATTGTAGGTACAGTTTAGACCCTACAGCCGTAGACTATCACTCCGTGTGGAATCTTAGAGATTTTCCAGCTCCTCAGTTGACTGATGAAGAGACTGAGGTCCAGAGAAGGTGGTGACTTGTACAGGGTCCCAGGGTTCTCTTTACCTTTCTCTCTGGCACCCTTTTTTGTTCTGCTGCTCATTTTCTCTGAGCTTCCAGAACATAGCCTAGAGTCTTGGGAGCATCTGTTCCCCCTCAGAGAAAGGGAGCTGGGCAGTCTGCCATTTCCAGGGTCTGAGTCACAGCCTGGCTTCAGTATTTTGTTTGAAAAGCTGTGAAATTTCATCACAGATGCCCACGTTGTAGTGAATATTCCCCGCTAAATACAGTAAGCGCTCACTTATCTAGGGATAGTGTTCTAGCAGCCTCCACTCTCCAAGGCATTGGCCCTGGAAGTAAGGGCCTCTGGGCATCGCGCTTGCGAGCCGGCTCTTGGGAAGATCTCCCTGGGTCTTCCTTAACCTTCCCCACCTGGAAATAACCTCTGCTGCAGTTGAACATCCTCACGGGTTCTGCTCTATGGCGAGTAGGAGCTCAATAAATAAAGTTTAGTCGATGGATAGGAGTTGACTTAAATTTGTTAGCTGGTTTCCCAGCTTGAGGCAGTAAAAGCAGCAAACCTAGAAGGAACTGGGGACGTTAGAGGCTGACCCAGTGAGTAGCACGCTGAGAAATGGCACCAAGAAGAGAGAAGGCTTAGGAGCAGATGCAGAACTCAGCGTGTATTCATTCATGTGTGTTCACTGGGTGTCTGCTATGTGCTCGACGTTGTATTATAACAGCATGACACAAAGAACAGATGTTAATAATGGTGGGTCCTGAGTCACTTCGAAATTAATTATATTTACCATCCTTGAAGCAAACTTTGGATTAATCATAATAATTTTGGATTGTTGGATATTTTGATTTCGGTACTTATTGGTTCCCAGAAAGAATATGGGTGATCGAGAGTTCCTTGCACTAAGTGAGCAAATTCTCTTTCTCAGTGTACATGTTATGGATATGTAAATAGAATTGCTGATATCTTCCCCTTTCATCCTACAGCAACAAAAGAGGTATCAACAGATAAAGAGCTCTACCTTGGTAATTCAGTCTTACATCCGGGGTTGGAAGGTGAGTTTAAAAGAAGTGATCCTTATTTATGTGAGGTTTTCATGTTCTTTACAAAGGATGATGTCTCTGGGCTCACCCTGCAGGGGAGGGTTCCTCATCTCCTGCCTACCCTGTAAACAGTCAGATGGAAAAAATAAATATTATGGGCCAAGCTCCGGCCCTACAACATGTCTTGGCTGCTTCCTGCTTTCTTTTCAAGAGCTTTGTTCTCTGAGCAGGAAGTCCTTGAAATAATACCGTACATGATTTCAATATCCTCTTGCCCCCTGTTTGCGAGGAAGCTGTAGCGCAAAAGGCTGTCTCACACTGTTGCCTCCATACCTGTGAGCCCTGCCATACGTCAGCACCCCAGCACAGTGCCTTCCATACCTTCCCTGTGACCATCTTGCAGGCTGCCCCATCATGATTGAAAGATCCTAAGCGCTGGCTGTCCTTGTGCACCCACCACCTGGTTCTGGGTCCTTCCTGCCAAAGTGTGATTCAGAGTCAGCACACTATAGCCCACAAGCCAGATCTTGGTTCAGGAGTCCTGCCGTTTCCATTGCCCTTTGTCTAGGCCTGTGGGCAGCCCAGGTGCTTAGTGGTTGTCCCACAGCAATTGCCAAATACAAGTCTGGTGTGCTCAGAGTAAGTGAGATTGCTGCACACAGGTTTTTCTTTGACCTACTACTGAGTCCTGGGTCCAGGCGCCCAGTCTAGAGACTTCAGAGGCAGAACTCAGGGTTCGCCTCCAAACCGGCTGTCCTCCTGGCCCCCACTAAATCATTTTCAAGCAACTGCTGGAAAGAAGCCAGTAGTACTGAACCAGTGAGATAATTTTATTTTATAGCAAGTTTTTAGCCATCTCTTTTGAAAAAAAAGTACAGCTACAGTTCCTTCCAGACAATAATGATAAAAGTGATCAAGTGGATTTTGGTGGATCATTGGAGATCCACTGAGCACCTTCTGAGAACTGTTCCTTCCATCTGCCGTGTCCAGTTTGTATTGCTGTGGTCAGATTTTTCCTGTCACGTGTCAGGGCGTGGGAGGCTGCTGTCTATCTGAGTGGGGCTACACTGTCACGCTTGATAATGTCTTCATTTACCACCTTCTCATGGTCCATTTTGGGCTAATAAAGCAACCTTCCCTTTTCCTTTCTTTAAGCTACTGATTTTTCCCTTGAGAAGGGGGATTATGATTATCTCTTCAGGTAGTTTTTTTTCAAGTCACTATGGATATAGTTTTTTGGTGTTAATTTTCTATCTTTCTGGGTCATTCTGTGCTTTAGGCCCGAAAAATCCTGAGGGAACTGAAGCATCAGAAGCGCTGTGAGGAAGCAGCCACCACCATTGCAGCATATTGGCATGGTACCCAGGTAGGCCAGAGACGCCCAGGAAGGCAGCGGGTCAGGAGTGATGTGTGGAGCAACGGACCCTCCCATTCGGGATTCACTGGCTTAAGCTCCTGAGCACGTGTTTGCCTCTTGCTCTTTCCAACGTTTCGGTGTGGGGTGGTGGCACACGCTTCTGTGTTTACTGTTTGATGGTGACCGGTGTCTCTCTTCCTCTTTCTCCATTGGGAATCAGCAGTAACCTTTCTTGCCTTAAACTTTTCTGTAACTCCTTTTCAAATGCATCACAGGCGCGAAGGGAACTGAGCCGGCTGAAGGCGGAGGCTAGGAATAAACATGCTATTGCAGTTATTTGGGCTTACTGGCTTGGATCTAAGGTACTTGAAATGCACATCCCATCACTCCCATCCTGGAATCCGCAATAATCAATCCATATCTCTAGCATCTCAGGGGGTGAAGACCCATGGTTAACAGTGGCTCACACTGGCGCATGTCCTAGTAGCCACATTTAATAACCCTGGAGATGTTCGTGCCAAGAGAGCACGTTAGGAAGCTTAAGCATGCGTAGGCAAAAAAGACTAATTAATTGCTTACTAATGAGGTACTAGCATAGTTGCTCTTTTTTTTAAACTCTCGAGTAACATGCATGTTTAGTTTTGGGGGGGTGTTTTGTTTGTTTTTTACCCCCCCTAATATATCCTGGCAGTTTTCTGAAGGTGTTTTTATGCGCTATGGGGGCATGATGGGAATGTTAAAGTTTGGGTTTCGATTGGTCTTCTGCAACATGTTAATAATAGAAACACCTTTAACGCATGCTCGACAAAAATATTAATCCATGAATGAAATTGTTTTTTAGGCTCACTGTGGCAGCTGTTGATTATTATAAGCAAAATATTATATGTGAAAAGAAATATCATCTGTGATTTAGCAGAAAGCTCTGTTCATGCAAAGCTAGCTGTAATTGCCCCTGAAGAATCCCAGGAATTTCGGCATCAGCTGTTTGTGATCAGAAACAAAGGCCTCCTGAAATACTCTCACTAATCCCCAGGCAGAGTCGTGGGCTCTGTGAACGTTTCACATATCCCAAGGGAGGGAGCACTTTAGCTGTATTTGTTACTTAGAAAATCAAAGATCATCTCTGCTAAACATGTGTATCCCAGTTAGAAACTCAAATATCATTACAGTCCTATGTTTTTAAGTCTACCTTGTCAACATTATAAACCCGTCCTGTGAGAAAAATGAGAAGAGTCAACATTTGCCTGTATAAAGATGTTAACTTGCCACAAACTAACCAAAGTTGTTCATTTGTGTTCTCCCCTGAAAATCTGTGTGGAACAGACTAGTTCCCTTTTATAAACTGAGGGAGCTGTCTTAGCAGAGGCAGAGGGACTCCTAGACAATTACTCTGGGCTTTCTCCACTGAATGAGAGAAATCCATTTCCCAGCCTGAGTACTGTAATGTAATGAAACCTTAGTGCCTGTCTGTTCCTGTCTTTTAAAACAGCATGCCTCAGATTAATTTTTCCCTAAGATTGATTTAAACCTACGAGTTATTTCACTTTTTTAATCTTGCTTCCATATATTTCACCGTTTAGGGCCTTACCTAATATTGAATTTTGATACATGCTACTTCTAATTTTCCAACTGGAAAAAATTGGGGGTTTTGTTGTTTTTGTTCGAAACTTCAGAGAGGCAACCTTTATTCCTTCCAGTTTTCTAAATGGTTGTTCACAAGAGTTATCTTTTTATACATCCAAATGCATGAACTCAGGAATTCACAGCCTCTTTAGCCCTGTGGGCTGGCAGCAAAGGGAAGTCTATGTAAATCGTTAGGTGCCGCTCACAGATCTAAGGCTTTGATGAGGGAGGGGAGCGAGAGAGTGTGGAGAAGGGAGTGAAGAGGGAGAGAGAACAGGGGACAGAAAAGAAACAGAATGGAAGTAAGGGGGAGGGCAGGGGAGTGAGAGAGTGTGGAGAAGGGAGTGAAGAGGGAGAGAGAACAGGGGACAGAAAAGAAACAGAATGGAAGTAAGGGGGAGGGCAGGGGAGTGAGAGAGTGTGGAGAAGGGAGTGAAGAGGGAGAGAGAACAGGGGACAGAAAAGAAACAGAATGGAAGTAAGGGGGAGGGCAGGGGAGTGAGAGAGTGTGGAGAAGGGAGTGAAGAGGGAGAGAGAACAGGGGACAGAAAAGAAACAGAATGGAAGTAAGGGGGAGGGCAGGGGAGTGCTTCCCTCAGGTACCCTCCTCTGGGACAGAGTCTCAATGCACCGAAAATACAAGGGACTACGCTAGCCTGACGCTGATGCTTTGGGTTTAAATGATTGTGCACCGTTTCTCTTTCATTCTGAAATCCTGATACATAAATTGGCTCTTCTGTTTGGTGGGGTGTCTTTTTCTGGTCATTTGTGCTGTCTGCATTGGGCTGTCTCTTTTATTTACCATCTAAAACATTCTAGGCTCGAAGGGAATTGAAACGCTTGAAGGAGGAGGCTAGGCGTAAGCATGCAGTTGCTGTCATTTGGGCTTACTGGCTTGGACTGAAGGTACTTCCTCAACCTCTTCTTTCTGTCCACGGTGAACTCAGTGAAGCCTAGCACCTACTAACTCTGACCAAACGATTGATTATGCTTGCTCATGGTCTGCACAGTCTTTTACAATGTCATCTTGCCTAATTTGGTTTCCTTTTGAGAACAATCCTGTACACCAAAATTTTCTGATTTTATTGCATTGTCTTTCTTTAAATAATAAGTTAAAAGTAATAGCATATTACTTTAAATAGTAATGTAGCGTATTTTATTCTTTGTTATCCAAGTTCTGTTTAATGTTCTCTTTTTGAGGATGAAGATTTTTTTTCATTTATGAGACAGAGTTACAGCAGTTGAGCTTAGAAGCTGACCTACCATTGCAGTGACCAGCCTGGGGATATTGGGCTTTTGTTTCCCTTTACCCATCTATTCTGTCCTGTTGACGGCTCCTGGAGCAGAGCTTTCTTCAAAGTGCCCATCGTTCTAATTGTTCAGCATAGAAACGAAAGGGTTTTGCATAAATATACAGATTTTGACAAATAAGACCAGCAGTAGATCATTCAGGTTAAAGAGAACTTTAGATTCAAATGCCCTCTAATTTAGGGCGGGGTTTATTTTAAAGCAATACTTCCTACTTGAGGTAAGCTTGCATGTTAGCGAATATGACTCTGAGCTCTGGAAATCCTTGAGAACGACCTTTAGGCAATGTAAGGATTTTGTGTTCCTAATATTCAGTTACTCCTCACTGTAGGGAGCCATCCGTATTGGCATTTGGGGATAATTAGGCCTTTTTTTGACATTTCCTCTTTGTTATTTTTACTATAATACTATTATTCATTTTTTTAAAATATTTGAATATTCTCCAGGAAACCATTGACTCTGAACCTGAACTGTTTTAGCAGTATCTGTAAACTCTGCTTTGAACAATCTGCGTTTTTCCCTGAAAGTTTAGCCTATAAACTTTTAGTAAATTAACTTTTTTATTATAATGAATATTCATCAAGTAATTGTTGAGGTAATTAAGAAGTAACTTAAATATGAATTTAAGATGTTCTATTTCAAGAATTCTGAACAAGTTCTGTTACTGCTTTTTTAAAGTTAAAACGGAGGATTTTATTTCCCATTTTATTCACATTCTAATTTGCATTCTAATTTTCATAAAAGGAAGGAACAAACAACATTGAGTCAGGATTTTTACTCTCTGTAATGATTTCTACCAGCAACATCATGTTTATCTTCAGTTTTCTGGATTTAACTAATTGCATATGATTTAAAAAGTACTTTTAGGTTAGAGTGTATGCTAGCATCCTATAACCCAAATTCAGTTCACAGGTGAATACTGTTTTAGCTGAAGTTAACTGGGCTTACTCTATAGACATAACTGTCTTTTTTTTTCCAGTTTCCACAAAACAGGAGTATTTTAATATGTTGCCATTATTGTTATAAGAGTAAACATCTTTGAAGTCCAAGAATGTAATAATTTTGTATTTTTTTAAAAAAAGAAGTATGTTGATATGAACAGTAATTTTGCCCTTTTAAATGATTTGATTCTTGTGGAATTGATTACAAAGTTCAGTGGACCCTTTTTAAGACCCCGGGGCCCATGAAGGGAACCCATTCTATATGCCAGCATGTTGTCACCAGGCCTCTTCTGTGTGTAGCTGTTTTTCAGGAGAAAGGGCCTGTCCTGTGAGTATCAAAAAGAATGTTGCATTGAGCTCAGTTACAATGAAATTCAAGTAAATATAGGACTTCTAGTATATTTCTAAGGATATGTTTTCATGAAACTCACTTTAACTTCTCTGCTTTTGTACACTCTTACAATTTCAGGGGCTAATTAATAGGTATCATTTTTCTTCTTGTTCCTTCTAACCTTGTAAGTGAGATTTGAAATAGTTATAGACAACTCCATGGCTAAAAGAGAAATGATAATCAGTAACATAAGATATGAATTAAAGGAAGAACTGCCTATGTGGTGTATGGGAGAATTTTTAACCCTTAATAATCCACAGATGTAGAGAATAGGTCTGGTGCTCAAATGCCCAGAGGGACCAGGCAGGTCACATGGACGAGGGAAGTAGCAGATGGAAGGTAGGCCTCCTGCAGTTTGGAGGTTACAGCTCTCTTCCAAAGGCAGCAATGGCTGCTCTGGTCCACTCAGTCCTTGTCACGTGGGAATAGGACTCACTGTTGCTAGATCTTAGAAAATTGTAAGAGAAACCTGCAGCCTGAATTCCTGTGTGAAGGTCTTAATTTTAAAATGTGCATATAAAACATTTTTCGACAATTGGTTACTAGTTTGCTAGTTTACGTAAAGCCCCTAATGTAGAAATATTTTGAACATGTGCAGTTGAACCCAGAAAGCTAAAGATATAAGAAAAACATACATAATGTCTGAATTATTCAAGTAGGCTAATATTTTGCTAAATTCTAACTCTCCCATTTATAACTGAATGATGATAAACATTTTAAATGTTTTCCCCCTCCGTTTCCAAATTTAGCTATCATTCATTCATTTAGCAAACACCTCAGTTATTTTATTTGGTAGACACTAGTATACAAGGTAAATACGACAATATAGCAAGGAAGAAATGGTAAACGAAAACTGTAATATGAGGTCTTAAGTGCTGTGATTAGTATTAGTAGACAGTTTGATGGGAGTAGAGGTAAGAGAAAAAGTAATGCAATTAAATGGGAGATAATGATCATTCAATAGCTTCCTTTTAAATTCTTACTTTTAGTCACATTCACTTCTCAGTATGCAGTACTAAAGTCCTGTCTTCATATGCAAGGCTTTTGGAAACTGCCATATATTTCTTCAGGCATTTTTTTGCCTTCTAAGAACAATTTGAAGTGAAAACTACCTTATATAATTTTTTCTGGAATGTATTTTGATTTGTGTAGGGTTTGCAGCTATGCCTATAAAGCGTTTCTCATCAGATTGTCAGGCTCTTTAAAAACTAGTTAAGAGGATTAAAAACATCAAAACACTCTGGTATTATCTTGCATCTCTGAATTTCTTTTTCTCCAACTTAAAACCCACTGTCTCAGTATGCTTCAATTATTTTACTGTATCCAGAAAGACACTCATAAATTTACGTGTTCCATCTATGTTCGATTTTAACAGAGGTGTTATCACCTTTATGGGCATCTGCTGGCTGCGCATTAACCTCTGTATTCTGCTGCTTCGTTTTAAAGGTCCGCAGGGAGTACAGGAAATTCTTCAGAGCCAATGCTGGAAAGAAAATTTATGAATTTACACTGCAGAGAATTGTAAGTTTACACTTTACATAGGGCTAATTAGCATTACTGCATTAACTAGTTAATAGCACCAACTCAGTAATATGTGACTTGTTTGGTAACAATTAAATCATAACTGTGCCACTGAGAGTTTGTGACCTTTTTTATCATCGGTTCTAAAATTCAAGTAGAATTGTGTCAGAAAGAGGCCTGTACGTGATTAATCAAATATTCTTCTTCTTTGACAGAGAGAACATACTTCGGGGAAAGTGAACCCAAGAAAGCCAGGTGTCTTAGTTCAGGCTGCTATAACAAAAATGCCATAGACTGTGTGCCTTAAACAATAAACATTTATTTCTCACAGTACTGGAGGCTGGACAGCCCAAGATCAGGGTGCCAGCATGGACTGGTTCTGGTGAGGGCCTCTTCCTGGTCTCCTCCCATGACAAAGAGAAGGAGAAGCTGACTCTTTTCCTGTCTCTTCTAAGGGCACTAATCCCATCTAGGAAGCTCTGCCCTTATGACCTCCTCTCAACCTCATTACCTCCCCAAGGCCCCACCTCCTAACACTATCCCTTTGGGGGTTAGGGTTTCAGCATAGGAATTTGAGGGGAATGCCAAGAGCTTACCCTGCTAAACTGCCACGAGCGGCTGCAAAGTAAGGTTGGCAAACAAGCTAGTGGGTGGAGGGGTGAGGGAGAGCAAGGCTATGCCCCTCTCCCGGGATGGATTCTGAAGTTCCCTTCCATCTTTCCAAAAAGGCGTAGATGTAGTGGTGAAGAGCGCACACTCTGGAGACAGCTTGCTCCACCACTCACAGACTTGCGAGCCTCATTTTGTCATCTGTAAAATGGGGATAATAATAGCATTAAACTTGTAGAGGTATGGTAAGGATTAAGATGAAGTAACACTATAAAGCTCCCACAGTGCCTGGCCCATGTTAAGTGCTCTAGAGCAGGGGTCCCCAACACCCAGGCCGCCGACTGGTACTGGTCTGAGGCCTGTTAGGAACCGAGCTGCACAGCAGGAGGTGAGCATCAGGCAAGCGAGCAAAGCTTCATCTGCCGCTCCCCATGGCTTGCATTACTGCCTGAAACATCCCCCTCCTGCGTGGAAAAACAGTCTTCCACAAAACCAGTCCCTGGTGCCAGAAAGGTTGGGGACCGCTGCTCTAGAGCGGTGCTGTCCAGTAGAACTTTCTGCAGTGACGAAAATGTTCTGTATCTTTGCTGTCCAGTAGAGTAGCCACTGGCCACGTGTGGCTAGTGAGCAGTTGAAATGTAACTAGTGTGACTGACGAACTGGATTTTTAATTTTTTTAATTACTTAAAATTTAAGTATAAATAACCACCTGTGCCTACTGGCTACCTGTTAAACACTGCAGCTCTCTAATGTTGACCGGTATTAGTATTAATGTTAATATTAAAATTAGTATGCGCGTTAGGATTCTTCTTTTCTCTTAACCATTTGGTGGAGCTCAGATTTCTCCAACCAATGCGAAGAGTGGAATAGAGACTTTCCAGAAGCGTTACAAAGTCTTATGGACTAAAACTTGGTAAATTCCGCTAAAGACTGGTTTCTTTGAGTCTGGTTTATGTCAAACAGTGTTTTTTTTCTGGTGTATTTTACTCATCTGGTATTTTCTGTCAAACCCAACACAGGTGCAAAAATACTTCTTGGAAATGAAAAATAAGGTGCCTTCCTTATCTCCGATAGATAAGAATTGGCCATCAAGACCTTACCTATTCTTGGATTCTACTCACAAGGAGCTGAAAAGGATTTTCCACTTGTGGAGGGTAAAAATTGTCTTGCTATGTTTTTTCAGAGACTTCTTTTCGTATATTTTGAGTGTTTGAGGAGTGTTACGTAAAAGCAGAATCTTCCTCTAGCCTCAAGGAGAATTAGTTGAGGAAGTTGGTGTTTTTGAAGCGGGCAGCGTGCTTGGCTTTCTGTGAGAATTCCTAGAGCCCCAGGTGCTCCTGTGACATCTTCTCTCATCCGTTTTTGGGAAGGAAAGAGCAAGGCTGCGTTGTCTTTCCCGTCCAGATTCCAGTTGCTTTCAAGTAGTTGAGTTTTTTGGTTTTGTTTTCCTCTTCAGTTGAAGGAATGTTTGCTGGAGGTAGAAGTAATAAAATTTGAACATCTTCATGTGAGTAGTAAAGTCTCGAAAATTGTATGAGTTTACTTTCTATGAAGACATACATGAACACACACATTTTAATGGACTGGGGGGAAGAAGCTCTAAAGTCACCCAAAGGACATTAAAGAGATTAAAACTTCCCTACCTGAGGGAAAGGGAAGCTGAAAATCTACTTGATTTGGCCTTATATTTTGGCTCACTTAATTTTATATGAGAGCATAACATGTAATTTAGGTGGTGCTCTGTGTGGAATACATGGGGTACTTGTACAGAGGTTGACTTCATTTCAGTAACTTAGTTGATATATGGAATGCTAAATATATGTCATTCAGATAGAATGGAATCATTAGGTTGAAGGGCTTGTATTTAGTAAGTGAACGATTGATGGATACGTCTTCTGGGAAACTTTCCTGCCCAGTACTATGGGCTTCTTCTTAACTGAATCAATTATGTATAGAGACATTATCACTGATCAGTGATACCAGCACAGCGTATAGAACTGGATTCTGAGTTCTGTTCCCTAACTTAGTGAGTCAGTTTGGCAAGATTGACCAATGTCTTCAATGTTCATCTCCCCCTTTGAGTCTGATATGGAAACTATTTTCAGAAGTAATGACGGGGAGCTTCTAATGCTGGGCATCCGCTCTGCCTGTCCTTTCCCCCAGCCCCTGAGCCTTGCCTTTACCTCCGTTGAACTGGGGGTGGAGAATGGGAGGGATGAGTTTATTCCAGGGGTGGGCAGCAATGCTAGCATTCCTTTATATGATTATGTGGGTGGTTCTCAACCACCCCTGAACTGAATTTCTTAGAGAGTTCATCTAAAGAACCTGGTCCTGCCCCTCCCGCCACCCCCGTCTCCTTTCAGTGCAATCTCAGAATCGGGTGAAGGGAAGATTTCTCAGGTCCCGTGTCCACGTTATAAAATGGTAATGGAGGATTCGGAACAGTGCTTTTCAAACCATAGGTGATAGCATACTTGTGGGTCATGAAATCAATTTAGTTGATTACTACCAGCATTTTAAAATGAAATACAGTACGATAGAAAATAACGGAATATACGACATCGTAGAAAGGATAAGTATTGTTTTGCGAAGCTTTTGTGTAAGTTGTCTATATGTGTGTCTATGAATATGTGCACTGGGTTGTGATGTACCATGTTTTCCTTACTGTGAGTCTCTGAAAGAGTATGATAGCTCAGGACTGTGGATGTCCAAGGGCTGACGTCATAGTGGGAGGAAACGGTACTCCCAGGGGGCCCAGGCCAGATGTTTTGAAATAGCATCGCAAGTTCTGCCATACAAACAGTAGTTTTTATGACATTTTCTAAGACCAACCTTTTAAAGCTCAGGAAGGAAAAATCCTCTTGGCCTTTTAAATGAATATTTCATACACATTTACGATTATTCTTACTGCTGTTAAACTGGCTTAGCATATTTAAGGATGAGTAATGATTTATTTATATAAGTGATGTCCTTCTGTTTTTCTTCTTTTCGTATCTCACAGTGTAAAAAATACAGGGACCAATTCACAGACCAACAGAAACTTATTTATGAAGAGAAACTAGAAGCCAGTGAACTCTTCAAGGACAAGAAGGCTTTATACCCATCTAGGTATTACGGCTTTGCTTTACCCATAAAAGTCAATATTTTAAAAGTTTCTCAGATATATTCGTAGGCATTTTCTAGTGGGTTTTGATTTTAGTACTACACAGGTTTTTAATTTCATGAATTACTTTATGATCAGCTGGATATGAATGTAACACATTTGAGCGAGGGCTTCCATAGTATACTTAGAGAAGTGAGATCACATTTGTTGGTTTTACTCTATTGGCATTACCTGAACACTTCCTAAATAATTAGAAGTTGTCATTTAAAATAAAAATTGTCTAGGCTGTTAAGATAAATTTACATTGTAAATTCCCGTTAGTTTTCTATAGTTTTTGGACGCTAGCTGGTTTCTGATGGCAATCTACTGTAATCACCATTCCAGTCTTCCTGCTTTAACAAGCTGGGTCAGAATCTCATTTGTAAGATAAATGAAGAATGAGCCAGTCTGTCACTTTCTGAGTGTTGCCTAGGCACTGGCCCGTGGTGGCCTTTAGTCGGCTAACTTATTGGCTGTGAGTTCACTGGCCTCTGCAGCAAGTTCAGTTCCTTTATTGTAGGCACCAAGTACTCAGTAAAAGAAGGAACACCAACTGCAAGTTTGCCAAGTGAAGTTCTTGGTAAAAACTGCTTATCAGAGTATTCTTACATCTCCCAAGTTCATCGTTTTCCCCCCTAGGATTCCTATCCCCTTTACATCTGGTGTTTCTAAAAAAGTAGATTGTACAATTTCAAGCCAAATCTGTAACAACTTTTAGCTTTTCCCAAAGAATGTCTTAGAAATAAAAATACATTATATGCTAAGTATATTCACACGTACTGCATGTGGGGTGTCTGTATCCTCTACGTCTACACATATTTGAAAGCGCTTCTTCCTAAAGGATTAAATGAGCAATAAGTTGTCAAACTCATTTGCTTTAGATATTTTAAATGGCACAACTTCCTTGGTCAGCTGCCTTGGCTGCTTGAGGGGGTGTGTACGCTCCCCTCAATCAAACACAGCGTCTAAATCCAACGTTGTTCAAAGTGCCTGCTCTGTAAAGCATATTCAGACAGGTAGATTGTCTATATTCTTTCTCCACCAACTTAATTCATTCAACTTTTTCTTTATATGTCTTTAAATTATAGAGTGACCTTCTTAATTAACATGCCCTATGGATGACTCTTTAGAAACTGGAAGGAGAAAAAAATGCATTTTTGAAGAAACAAATTCAAAGACTGTTAGCACTTTGTATTATTAAAACTGTGTTTGAATATGAACAACAACCAAAAAATGTTCATATCAAGCCAAGTCCTCTTGGGTAGTTATATTAGTTTTCGGGGATGGTAGCGTGCTCACCCTCTAGCGTTGAGAGAGGTCGAATCGTTTACCCTCCCACCTCTGCGTGAAGTGGCAGCCCTTAGGGGTGCTGGCCTTTTCTGTCCTGGGAGCTGTGTAACACTGACCACCTACGTGGATTTTCTTCCCTGATCCTCCACACACAGCACAAGCATTTAAAGTTGTATTTGCAACTTGCGAGAACGTTATAGCTCAAAATGAAGCCGTGGTTTTTCCTTGACATCTTTGAAGAAGCCTCCCCGTCACCCCGCAGGTCTTTAGGGAAAACCACCTTGGCGCCGTGTGCGTGATCATGCCTCTTACAAGAAGTAGTTTGGAAGAAAACTGCTCTGATTCTGATTGTTTACCTTGGCCACCTCTGTCCATTTAGGGGCATATCCTAAGAGGAAAGGCCCGATGTTTCTTTCATATATGGCCTACTTAGAGCCAGAGTTACATGGTAATAGTAAGTGATCTGCAGTTTTCTTCTCAAGTGGTTGCTCTGGATCTGTTCTTCCCCCGAAGGCCTACTCACTTCCTTACTCTCTGTGAGAAAATGAAAATTTTCTCTGGAGCAGGTGATGGTAATGATATGTGTTCTTTTTACCATTGCCACGTATTGTTTAAAGATATTAATGAATCCTGTGTGGGCAGCTGTTAACCTTATAATAACAGATTAAAAGGAATGACCTATTCCTTCCTGTGAGTCCATGCACATGGGTCTTGGCTCTCCTACTTGTGAGTGATTTCTTTCTTATCAAAGTCTTACCAACCAAATGCCATGATCACATCAAAAATATATTTGAGGTGATTCCTCACTGTAGTTTTGATTTGCATTTCTCTAATGTTGTTGCTGGAGAGGGTGTGGAAAAAAGGGAACCCTCTTGCACTGTTGATGGGGATCTAAATGGATACAGCCACTCTGGAGAACAGTATGGAGGTCCCTTAAAAAACTAAAAATAGAATTACCATATGATCCAGCAATCCCACTACTGGGCATATACCCTGAGAAAACTATAATTCAAAAAGAGTCATGTACCACAATGTTCATTGCAGCACTGTTTACAATAGCCAAGACATGGAAGCAACCTAAGTGTCCATCGACAGATGAATGGATAAAGAAGATGTGGTACATATATACAATGGAATATTACTCAGCCATAAAATGGAACGAAATAGATTTGTAGTGAGGTAGATGGACCTAGAGTCTGTCATACAGAGTGAAGTAAGTCAGAAAGAGAAAAATACCGTATGCTAACACATATGGAATCAAAAAAAAAAAAATATTGGTTCTGATGATCCTAGGGGCAGGACAGGAATAAAAACACAGACGTAGAGAATGGACTTGAGGACACGGGGAAGGGGCAGGGTAAACTGGGACAAAGTGAGAGAGTAACATTGACATATACACACCACCAAATGTAAAATAGCTAGCTAGTGGGAAGCAGCTGCATTGCATGGGGAGATCAGCAGGGAGATCAGCTCGGTGCTTTGTAACCACCTAGAGGGGTGGGATAGGGAGGTTGGGAGGGAGACGCAAGAAGGAGGGGATATGGGGATATATGTATACGTATAGCTGATTCACTTTGTTATACAGCAGAAACTAACACAACATTGTAAAGCAGTTATACTCCAATAAAGATGTTAAAAAAAGAAAAGAAAAAATATATATATATTTGAAATTTGAATTTCAAAATCAACTGACCTGTTACCTTTTTCTAGTTAGTAGTACTTCCATGTGAAACCATTTCTTACGTGAGGAACTTTTTTCCTTTAGTGTTGGGCAGCCATTCCAAGGGCCTTACCTGGAAATCAACAAGAATCCCAAGTATAAGAAACTCAAAGATGCCATTGAAGAAAAGATTATCATTGCTGAAGTGGTGAACAAAATTAACCGTGCTAATGGGAAGGTAAAAACGCTAACCCTGAAGACCTGTAAGAAGTGTTTATCAGTTGGGACAGTTTTCTGAATGTTAAAATTTGCATTTCGGAAATAGACTCACAGACATAGAAAACAAATTTATGGCTACCAAAAGGGAAAGGGGTGGGGAGGGGTAAATTAGGAATTTGGGGTTAACAGATACACACTACTAAATATAAAATAGATAAACAATAAGGTCCTACTGTATAGCACAGAGAACTATATTCATCATCTTGTAATAATCTATAACAGAAAAGAATCTAAATATATATATATGTGTGTGTGTGTGTGTATGTGTATGTATAACTGAATCACTTTGCTCTGTGCTGAAACTGACACAACATTGTAAATCAACTATACTTCAAGAAAATTTGCATTTCGTATACTCTACAGAGTGATTGTGAATGGAGCCGTTTTCTCTTACCTTTAAGCTTAGGTGGAATTTTCCTTGTTCTCTGAAAGTTTTGTGAGTTAAAATAGATTATCTGTGTTCTTTAGTGTGTTCTCGTTTATGTAGGTGTGCATGCTGAAAAATATTAGAATAATATTTTCTACATTTCTACAAATAACAGTGCTTTAAACTCATGAACTCTTTTGGGGGGATTTTTGATCATTGGTTTTACATCCTTTTTTGTTTTGGTTTCTTGTAGAGTACATCCCGGATTTTCCTCTTAACAAATAATAATCTCCTTCTTGCTGATCAAAAGTCTGGACAGATCAAGTCAGAGGTTCCCCTGGTGGATGTAACCAAAGTATCGATGAGCTCACAAAATGATGGCTTCTTTGCCGTCCACCTCAAAGAGGTAAAGCTTTAACTATTGATTTGACTGAAAGATTTCTGCATTGGTCCAATCTCTCAGAGATTGATCTAAAAGTTTCCACATGTGAATAATCCTATTACTTGAAGTTTATATATTCTGTTTACCGACCTGCAAATTTGGTCTATATTCACGCATGTAAAATCTCAGGCTTGGTTTTTCAGTAACTAAATAAGATTAATGACTCTTTTTGACTCGTTCACTTGAGTTCTCATTTCACTGAGTAGCTTTTTGTTTACACCCACCATGATGTGCCTTATTTTGAGACTAATTCCTAGAACTATCAAGACATTCAAAATTATACTTCCTTCTTTTGTTTCTTCTATCTATTAAATTAGTAAATGTCTTCTTGTTCATCATTAATTTGGGGGTTTTTAATTAAAGGATGCAACTATAATAACACAACTGCCTAGTAATTTTGACCTAAAGATTTTTTAATGTCAGCTTAACTAAGACCTACTGACTTGAACTGAGTGGTTAAGAGTGTAGGCTCGGGCTTCCCTGGTGGCGCAGTGGTTGAGAGTCCACCTGCTGATGCCGGGGACACGGGTTCGTGCCCCGGTCCAGGAAGATCCCACATGCCACAGAGCGGCTGGGCCCGTGAGCCATGGCCGCTGAGCCTGCCTGTCCGGAGCCTGTGCTCCGCAACGGGAGAGGCCACAACAGTGAGAGGCCCACGTACAGCAAAAAAAAAAAAAAAAAGAGTGTAGGCTCTGGTATTGGTGTCACTAACTTTACAGTGACCTTGGCCAAGTCATTTAACTTTAATACGCCTACCTAATTTTCCTTTTCTTAAAATAGGGAAAATATTAGTACCTACTTCATAGTGTTGTTATAAGGGTTAAAAGAAACTATGTAACGTGCTTTTAACATAGTGCCTATCACATAACAAATAGTCACTGAATAAACAGATGTCAGCAAATATTAATCATATATAGGTACATATACCTAGCTAATAGATAGTAACCTATCTAGCTGATTCTAAACATAAGAAAATCCCATAAGCTTAGTTCAGCCTGTTTTCCCCACTCTGGATTTTAGCCTAAAGGAGCATATTAAATCAGTGATTCTGAGCCTCAATTATATATTAAAATATGCTGGTCCCCAGGCCATTTCCCCAGTCCAACCGAATCAGAGTTTCTTGGAATGGGGCAAAAGCATCCTGTATTTTGAAAGCTCCCCAGCTGAGTGCCTTGTGCAGCTAAGGTTGAAAGCCACTGCCTGAGAGTATTTGTTGGAAGTCTTTTTGTTGTTGTTGTTCTTATTTTTTTAACCAAATCATGGAGGAGCTTTTAGAACAGGCCTTTCAGAATGAGTTATAGGTTAGGTCAGTGCTTCTCGAGCCTGAGTTCACCCAGGGGTCTTCTTGTGGAACCATCTGCCGTGGGCCTGCGGTCAGGCCTGAGCGTCTGCTTTTCTAACAAGCTCCCAGGTGATGTGGATGGTGCTTCTGGTCCGTCGACCGACGTGGGGTGGCAAGGGCTTAGGTAACCTTACTAAAGTGCTTGGAGCAACTTGGAAGAAATACTGCTTTTGTCATTATTGTTTCTTCGGGAGGATGGACTCCAGGAGCTGATATTTTTAAAGAGACTATAAATGTGTTTTCAGACAAACCTGTAAACACGTATCTCCCGAGCTGTCTTTAATGATGATAACCTGACTCTCGATTTGTCCTTTCAGGGCTCGGAAGCAGCTAGTAAAGGAGACTTTCTCTTCAGCAGTGATCACCTGATTGAAATGGCCACCAAGCTCTATCGGACGACTCTCAGCCAGACCAAACAGAAGCTCAATATTGAAATTTCTGATGAGTATGTTCATGAATGGTGTGACTATGCCTTCTTTTAACTTGATTGTTTTAGTTGAGCGATCTGGTCTCATTCATTTTTACAACTACTACTTATTAAGTACCAAGTGTGTGTCTGGCGTGTGTTCTAGCTGATGGATGGGCAGCGAGGAGCACTGACCAAGTCCCCACGTTCACGTACCTGACATCCTAGTGGAGGAGATGAAATAATACATAGGTGGTGTGACTTTGGTTAGTGTCAAGTGCTTGTGGAGAAAAAAAAAAGGCAGGTTAAAGGTCAGATGGTGTTAATTTTGATATGGAGATCAGGGAGGCCTCTTTGATGCGGTGACATTTGAATCGAAACTGGAATCTAGGGAGATGCCTTCCGGGGGAGGCAGCAGGTACAGAGGCCCTGAAGCAGGAGTGGACGTGGTGGCAGAGTGAAATGGGGAGGAAAGACCCTGGAGCAAGAGGTAGAGGGACCCGGCTGTGCAGAGCCTGGTAGCTGAGGTCAGGAATTGAGATTTTGCTGCTGATGAAAAGTCACTGTGGGTTATGGGCAAGAATGTGGCGTGACCCGATTTATGATTTTTGAAGAGCTCTCTGGCTGCAGGGTGGGGAATGACTGTTAGGGAGGCAAGAGTGAAAGCAGAGAAAATAGGGGGGAGCTTCTGTGAGCTCTTGAGGGTAAGGACGTTGAGGCTTAGGCTAGGGTGTGAGTAGGGGAAGTAGTGAGAAGTAGTCAGGTTCTGAGTGTGATTTGAAGGAAAACGAGAACTTATTACCATACTGGGTGTTAGGTTTTGGGCCTGAGCCTACATGGTACCATTTACTGCAGTAGCTGACACTGAAGAAAGAGGGTTTTGGGGGTGGCTGAGGTGTGGGGAGTCAGGAGTGCCGGTTTGGGATGTGTTAGGTACTTGAGATACCTTTTCTCACATGTAAACGAGAGTTATAGAGTAAGTGTTCCATTGACAACGGTTCACTAGTGTCAAGACGGCTGTGAGTTTGAAATTCGCTTTTTTTGCTTCACGTTAGGGCTCTGATTATGGAGACGTGATTTGTATGCAGATTGGGGCATCCCTCCATTTATTAAATCGGTCAATATGAGATCATTGACATGAATTTTAGTTACTATGTGGATTGACACTTACTTGATTACTTTTTAATAGATTGTTTACCATCTGTGTATCTACTTCCTTGCACGCAGAGTAAAAATTTGCAACAGCATATCGCTCAGGAAATGATATTATTTACTAATGAAGATTTTGCCAGCCTATTCTATCTCAAGTCTTTATAAAAGTCTCTCTAAAATAAATTCATACCCATTCCTGTCCCCTTGTAAACCAAACCAACTCTCCTTGATGTGTTAGGATTGACAGAACCTTAGGTTCACTGTCTGTTCTAAGAATGGTGTTTAGATGGAGCGCGGGGGTGTGGGGATATTGGCCTTTATGTATACTCTGTATTGGAAAATGCAATTTACACAAAATAACTTTCCTTATGATTGAGTCCTTTCTCATAAAACAAAGAAATTAGGAAAAAAGATAAGGGCTTGTTGGGTTCCAGTCAATTAAGGTTTTAACCTGTGAGGGCTGTTAGATCTTTAAACTCTCTTTAGTTGAAATTTTTCATAACTCAGGAAACTACACTTCTTGTTTTGGTGGGACTGGTCATTCCCACTCATCGTGGAAAGATTCTGTGTGTTCAGGTGGAGAAGCTCCTTGATACATGGATGAAGCAGCCTCGCATTTGGTCTGCTACATTAATAAGGCCATCTTTGCAGAGAAAATCGCGCCAACATCCAGACCACAAAGGATTGCTGCCTTTAAGCACCTCCCAAACTGGCATTCTGAGAACACTGCCTTTGCAGGATGTTAGTAGTGATGTGCTGTGAAGAAATGTACAGTCCTTCTTCACTATAGCACCTCCCAGAGCCTCTGCAGTCCTGTTGCACGTTGTGACTCTCCTGAGGGGCTCTGGGGGGTGCCATGTGCTGTATCAACCACAGGACCCCTCCAGTGGCTCTCACAATTTCTGTTCGAGGCACATGATCTCGGAACACTGATGGGGATAGTTTGCTTCAGGGCGGCAGGGACCCTGCTTGTCACAGAAGAGGGGTGTGATGTTCTAGCTGTGTAGGCTTTTAATAAACATGCTTGACTGTGCGAAGATTCTGTGTGGCCACGTGAAGAAAACAAACATTTAGTAGCATTATAAACCAGTCCAGAACACCTTTCCTTCCCCTATTCCTACTTATTGGTTGGTCTCATAAAAATAAAATAGCTGATGGAAGCTTGCCTAGCACCGTGGTCCCTTCCTGGGCAGTGCAGGAAGCCACGTGGCAGAGCAAGGCTCCCAAGTAGCCTCTGATTCATAACCTCTGGGAGCTCTTAAGCAGGGATTATACTCCTTTTTGGAGAGGATTTTAAACAAAATTTTGCATTTTAAACAAAATTTTACAGAGTCATGGGGAGGGGTGCCCATGACGTATTTTTGCAGACTATACAGACCAGTGTTGTAAACAGCATACTGTTCTGTGACCAGGACCTTCCTCAGTAGATCCTTTTCAGAAGTAGAAGTCGTTATTCTAACAAACCCAGTCTCCACAATCCCTATATGTCAGTTTATAGGAGGAAAGTCAAAGGCCTGTTACTTCCTTAGAGCAGTTTTAACCTGCACATGTAGAAGTGAGAATTGAATTCAGTGAGACACTCAACTGCCTTATAATCCCCAGTCCTTAAACTCCCAAACTATTCAGTCTGTAAATAGATTGCATTTTAAGGGTAACCTTAAATAAGATCTATAGTATTTCTAAAAATGAATCTATAGTAATAGAAACTAAAGTGAATTTTTCTATTCAGTATTTTAAATATACATGTGTATATGCATACACGTATACACACATACATGTAATACACACATACACATATATTATTTAAGTTATACAGTTGTTTTTCTGAATATTTCAAATCCAAACAACTAATCTATGTTCCTTTTACTGTGAAGTTCTGTTATTGGTGCTGTGAAATCATGCGTCTGACATGATTATTTGCTGTAGGATGATTCTCTGTCCTTACTGTGGGCCAGGCTTCAGTTTTCTCTTCTATGAAATAGAGATAAATAATGGTACTTACCTCATAGGATTGTTTTAAAGTTGAGTTAATATGTGTAACTTACTAAGAACAGTGTGGTCCGTAGTAAATACTCGGTAAAGTTTAGTTACCGTTATCTCTAGAGTGAATCACGGTCATGAATTGCGAACACAGAGACAGCCAGTGTATGCTAAAGTTATTGGGAAAAGAACTCCCCGTGCATTTATTACTACAAGTGGTCTTTAAAAATTAAAATGTAAAAATATTTGATGATATATGTTAAACTCGAAAGGTTTTGTTTTTCCTTTGAGGCACATAGATATAAGTATACATGCTGGAAAGAGATCTCAGGTGAATTTGGAAATAGAGCTTCTTTTTTAGTGCTTTCAAGTTGAAAAGAAACAGCCCATTTGAAAGCTCAGAAGTACCACCGATGAGTACAAACTTACGTGTCACGTTTCACTCCAGTAGCTAATGTTTGCAAAATGTGGCCTCTTTAGACCTTGAAACAGAGACTAACATGTACAGAGCAGAGCTGTCATCGTGGGTGCCAGGGAGCGTGTGACCCATCACATGGTTTTTAGAGTGACTCACTTAATTGTATGCCAGTGACTCAGAAAACAGTTCCCTGAGAAACATAACCGAAAGCATGGTAACATTACACTGATTCTGATGGTGGAGAGAAAAGAGCACAGGCCTTGAGCTGGGAAGGGCTGGGTTCTGGTTCAGCCATGCTGCCCTCATGCCTCCTTGGTCATGCCGTCCTGGAGGGCAGAGACCTCAATTTATACATCTGGATGTCTGTCCCTCACAGCACCCAGCCCAGGGGGAAGCCAGTCATATGTCTGTTGTAGGAAGGAGTGACAGATAATCTTGTGGGCAGGCGCTCAATCCATGAAAGGAAAGATTTGAACTAGAATATGGTTTCCCACAGTGTACCACATATACCACTGGTAGCGTAAGAGGTGGCTTTAGGTGTACACTGATAGATTTTTATGTATGTGTGGATATTAAAAATATAACTGGCAGATCAGACTCATGATTTCATCATTTTTATTCAGTAGGTCACAGCTATTTTGAAACATTTATTTAGTGTGTAGATATGAAAAAAGATGTGTAGGATGTATGTAAATACCCAACATTTGGAAACCATAGTCTGGAGTGTCTCTAGACCCCTTTTCTTTTTTTAAATTTATTTATTTAATTTATTTATTTTGGGCTGCCTTGGGTCTTCGTTGCTGTGCGCGGGCTTTCTCTAGTTGTGGAGAGCGGGGTCTACTCTTCGTTGCGGTGCGCGGGCTTCTCATCGCGGTGGCTTCTCTTATTGTGGAGCACGGGCTCTAGAGCGCAGGCTCAGTAGTTGTGGCGCACGGGCTTTGTTGCTCCGCGGCGTGGGGATCTTCCCGGACCAGGGCTCGAACCCGTGTCCCCTGCATTGGCAGGTGGATTCCCAACCACTGCACCACCAGGGAAGCCCTAGGCCCCTTTTCTGAAATTCTGTATTGCATTTTCTCAATTTGTTGATAATTTAATATTTTTGCTATGCAGAAATGGAGAAAAATGGAAAATAGCATGTTCATCTTTCCGTCTGAAACATGGAAATAATTATTCATAGCCCTTCTTCGGTATAGGAATATAATGAGCTAATGAACTTGAGTTTACTTAGGGCTAAATTATGGCCACTGGAAGCAAAATGCAGTGTAATACCTGTTGGTGTGATCCTGTGGCTAGAAGGGCTGATGGAAAGGGGAATACTTGTCAAGGTAAATATCCATTAAAAAACAAAAGCTGATGTTAGTGTAATCATCAGCTGTTTAATGTGTACTTTTCTTCAGTTTGTCTTATTCTTTCCTCCTAGGTTCCTGGTGCAGTTCAGACAAGACAAAGTATGTGTGAAGTTTATTCAGGGCAACCAGAAAAATGGGAGTGTCCCAACATGCAAGCGAAAAAACAACCGTCTTCTTGAAGTCGCTGTCCCTTAACTGGCGCCTCCCCTCTGCTTCCATGGACTTGTTTCTTTGTAATAGTGCAATTTGGTTTTGCTTTGTTTGGGGTTCATTGTATGTTCGGGAATTGCCAAAGGTTAATACTGTTAGAGTCCCTTGGCAAAATAAAAATATTTGACTAATCAGTTTTTACTATTGGAATAGTTTTAACCCTTAAAGTACACATTCTGTCCTGGGACAAGATTGTAGAAACTAACAATAACTATGCCATGTCGTGCGTGTTCCTTGTTTAGTCATCATGTTAGATCTTTGTGCCCTAAAGCAATATATTACTCATAAATCATTAATACATCTAAGTGTAGGAAATGGTCTTAACAGATAGTGCATCCGTTCATCAACTATTTATTGAATGCCTGCTCTGTGCTAGGCATTGTACTAGGTGATACGAAAACTTATTAGGAACCTTTTTTTTTTTGTTTTAAGGCCATTGCATTCTGGCTGGTTTGTGCTGGCTGTACCAGGGCTAAGAGAGTTTGAAAATGTTGAGACCAAAACAGTAACTGTTGATGATGGACAGCATTTGTTAGGAACCCTGTAGTATGATCTTTAACAATATATACTTCAAGAAGGGCTGGTCCTAGGAAGTAGATACATTGATATATGACTCGGTAAAATTGCCTCTACGTGTGGTTTCTGTTTGAAAAGAGAAAACTGACATTTGAACAGGACTTTTAAAGTGTTCAGATCTCTTGTAATTGCTTTTAACGGTAGAAAAGAGTCATTCTTATTTTAGAAAAAGTGACAGAAGCAGTCCAGTAAGGTTATACTTTCCTGTTTCTGGTATACATCATATATGATCCTAGATATGCTAATATCTGCAGAGTGTTGTTTTCACCCAAATTACAGTGAAAGGCTGAAAGCCTTTCAGATGGTGGCAAGCATTCTATATGATGTGCAATAGACATCCGAGATCTTTTTTGAAAGTTTTATTTATAATATACATTTTGTATGAGAGAGATGATTAGTACAGGGTACATATTTTAGCCAAGGATCAAAATGGTGTGTGTTAATTTGCAGGATTTTCCCCCCCCAAATTCACAGTAAGGATTCATTTTGGAAACTATATTTTAAACTTCGGAATCAAATCGTTTCTCATTTGGGAGGATAATGTATATACATTGGTATGTTAAATAATAAAACTGTTCGAATTTGGTGCCATTTCCTGGATCACAACTGTATTTTTGTATTTCAAGCTATTTTCTTACGTTGTATGTCAATGTATTGTCGCACAGAAAGGCTTTACAATCCAAACGTTACGCGTTCTCTGTGTAATTGAATTTCACTTAGCTTTTGTAAACCAGAAACATTCGTTGAAAGTATTTTCTGGGGATTTTCTTTTAACTTTTGTACTTTAAAAAGTTGCTCCCATAAAGAAATTCTCAGAAGCCTTTGTGTTTATTGGCTCAGGTAGAGGATATAATTACTTTCTTTGTCTTTTCCAACATGTATATAAAGTGGTAGATCGATGATTACTGAAATAGGTGAGTAGAAATTTGGAATTGAGAGGTGTTTTATTAAAATGTTTTAAAAAAATATGTAATACATTCACATTGTTCAACATACAAATAAATGTAAAAAGATATATAATACAAATTCTCCATCCCATCAGTCACCCATCTGCTCAGTTCCTGTGCCTCCCTGCAAAGTTAACCATTGTTTTTAATTGGTTTTACTTTATGCATATGCTTACAAGAAGAAATAAAAAGAGATTCTTATCTTCCTCCTGCTTTACAAAAGCTATTATAGATATTGTTCTTTACTTTGCCTTTTTCGCTCTTCATTCTTTGTACCGTATAGTCTTCCGTTGTATGGGTGCACTATAATGTATTTATCCAGTCCCCTACTGATCATCATTGGGTTGTTTCCTGAACGGAAGTTCACAGGGGCACGGCACTGTTGGCCAGACCTGCCTGTGCTGCCCACCCCCCACCCCATGCCTGACTAGAGGTTACTGATAAGCTGTAATGTTGCCTACTACAGCGGGTGTGCGTCCAGTACTTCTGTATCTTTGAATTTCTGTCACTCTCCTGCAGTGGAGAATTAAAGTATTGGTGTACCTTAGTGACACAGCCCTAACTTGTTCCCAACCACCACATAGTTGCCCAGCCCCTGGAGTGGCTTGTAGATGTTGTGCTTGAAAAAAGTAACCAGGTAGTGAGGACCAACATCAGACCATGGTAGTCGCCAAGTTTGCAGTGCTGTTGATGCCGTTACCCTTGACTTTGACATCCATCTACCACAAGGCAAGAAGCGAACATGGGAAAGTTACTGTCTTAAAGACTGGTTACGGTTTTGTATTTCACACTCTTGGAATAATAACTTGGACCCAGTACTTAGATGTAAGACCTTCAGCTGTAGTTTGAGTACCTTTGCTCATACCCCAGGGGTTACAGGTATGTCTGTAATGGCAAAGCACCAGGGCCAAGGGTTCTGAGAATCAGGGACATCCTTAGTATTGAAGATTTGGCTGAAATCTAAGAGAATAAACAGTTTTATTATCATGTCATTTCAATAATATGCTGAGTGAGAACTCTGAAGTTCATGTAACTGAGTGTAATTATGATAATTACAGCATGGTTTAAAATTCTTTTGAGGCTAAATATAATAGACAACAGCTTTTTTGTTTGTTTGTTTTTATACGCTATTTTTCATGTACTAGGTAAGGTAATTTAGGCCCTAAGATATTCAAATAAGAAGCACTTTTTAAAATGGTGTATGTTGCTGGTAAATTCCATAATGGTCTATTATATTAGGCTCTTGCCAAAAGGCATTGTAGTAAGAGCCTTTGTTTTTAAGCTGGGCATTGTTTTTCCATTAATACTGCAGTACTCAAATTCACAAAAAAGTGCAGTGGAACGAAGGGCAGTAGTTCTGCTTTTTTTTTTTTTTTTTTTTTTGGCGGTATGCGGGCCTCTCACTGTTGTGGCCTCTCCCGTTGCGGAGCACAGGCTCCGGACGTGCAGGCTCAGCGGCCATGGCTCACGGGCCTAGCCACTCCGCCGCATGTGGGATCTTCCCGGACCAGGACACGAACCCGTGTCCCCTGCATCGGCAGGCGGGCTCTCAACCACTGCACCATCAGGGAAGCCCAGTAGTTCTGCTTTTCTTTCCTCCTGGTAAGAGTAGCAGCTGTGAGTTTTCATTGTCCGTTTGAAGATTCAATGTTGAGGAGCTGAGGTGCTCTTTCTTTGGATATCATTTTAACAATTCCCATTCCGTGCGCTTTCATTCTCAGGGTTTGCTTAGCTAAACCCTAGGAAGCTGCGGTCTTGACCAGCTGGCACTTGCTTTCTGGTCTCATCAGCTTCTATTCCAATAGCCACTCAGTAGAAAATTAGTTTTTCAGTTGTTTTCTTCCAAATCTTGGAATCATTTGCTTCGTTCTCTTTGGTTTGAAGATCATTTTCAGAATCTGGAGTTAATCACAGTACAGCGTAAACCACAATCTCTTCCTCATTAACTTTTTTTTGCTGGCATGGTGGCCAGATCCCTCTGCTCAGTTACATAAAATTCAACAAAAATCTGAGTTTGTGAGGAAAATAGTCTCAGCTTCTCAGCGTTTAAGGAGGAAACTGGGAACAGAATTTAATTCCATGTTCACCAAAAGGCCTGGCAGTACTGAGAGAAAGAAATATCAATAGATCAGCCAGCTTACCTTATCATTTCGCTTAGTTTTTTAATGTTTTTTTTTAATCCAGTCTTGAGACATAATTGACATTTAGTTTTAGGTATACAACATAATGATTTGCTATGGGTGTATTATTGTGAAATGATTATCACAATAAGTTTAATTAACATCCATCACCTCTCATAGTTAATTTTTGTGATGAGGATTTTTTTTTGTGTGTGTGTGCCTTACACGGGCCTCTCACTGTTGTGGCCTCTCCCGTTGCGGAGCACAGGCTCCGGATGCGCAGGCTCAGCGGCCATGGCTCACGGGCCCAGCAGCCGCTCCGCGGCATGTGGGATCTTCCTGGACCGGAGCACGAACCCATGTGCCCTGCATCGGCAGGCGGACTCTCAACCACTGCGCCACCAGGGAAGCCCTGTGATGAGGATTTTTAAGGGTACTCTCTTAGGTCATTTCACTTATACTCATCCCAACTTTTTTCTTTTTTCTTTTCCTTTCTTTCTTTCTCTCACCAATTAATGGATCTGGCATATTCTCTTTTAAAATATTTTTGTTTAACGACATACACATCAGAAATGTACACAAACCAGAAATGGACCTATCAAAGAATTTTTACAGAGTGAACACATCCATGTAACTAGCACCGAAAAAAGAAGCACCCCAAAGATAGCACCCAGGAGCCCCCTTCTCCATCCCAGACATAATTCCTTATAAAAGTAACTTTTCTCTTGTTTTCTAGTACTATATATTAATTTTGCCCTTTTGTTTTACTTCCTATAAGTAGAATCATCCAGTATATACTCCTCCTTCTGGCCTCTTTCATTCAAACTGCTTCAAATTTTGGATTTTGATCTTTTCCTGGGCTAGCAATATGATACTCTCATGACGGTGGCCAGTGGCTGCAGCCGCAGCTCCCAGTCAGCTCCGTGATCACAAGGGGAAACAGCTGATACACTTACAACCATTCTGTACCCGTATAACCTTCTGTTTTTCACTTGCAGTATAGTATTCAATAAATCACATGAGATATTCAACATTTATTATGAAACAGGCTTTGTGTTAGGTGATGTTGCCCAACTGTAGCCTAATGTAAGTGTTCTGAGCATGTTTAAGGTAGTCCAAGCTACTCTATGATGTTCCATAGATTAGGTGTATTAGATGCATTTTCTACTTGTGATATGTTCAACTTACAATGGGTTTATCAGGAACGTAACCCCATCGTAAGTTGAGGAAGATCTGTAATTGTGAAATTCATTCATATTATTGCATGTGGCTAAAGTTTGTTCTCCTTGCTGCGTGATACGTCATCATGTGGGTAGATGGCACTTTTGTAATCCACGTTGCTGTTGATGGGCGTTTGGCTATTGTGCATAGTGCTTCTGCAAACATTCTTGTGCACATCACTTGGTGAATATCTGTACACATTTCTGCTGGATATACACCTAGGGATAGAGCTGCTGGGTCGTAGGGTAAGATATGTTCAGCTTTAGTAGATTCCATCAAACTGACTTCCAAAGAATCTGTACCACTTTACACTCGCCCCAGCAGTGTATGGGGTTGCAGTTGCCACACCTGGTATTGTCAGTCGTTTTGTCAGTCGTTTTCATTTTGATCCTTCTGATGGCTCTTTAATTTGCATTTTCCTGGTGACTAATGAGCTCAAGTACCTTTTCAATATTGGCCATTTGCTCATCACCTCTTGTGAAGTGCCTATTCAAGTATTTTGCCATTTTTTCTGTTGGGGTTGTCTGTCTTTTTGATTTGCACACGTGTGTTTTGGATATGAGACCTTTATTGGATGTGTGTGAGGTCAGCATCTTCTCACAGTCTGGTTTCCTTTCTACTCTCTTACCAGTGTCTTTTGATGAATAGACATTCCATTTTAGTGTAGTCCAGTTTGCCGATTCTTTCCTTTATGGCTGGTACTTTTTAGTTTCCAGTTTACAAAATATTTGTTTACCCAAGGTCATGAATAGATTTGCCTGTGATTTCTTTTAGAAGCTTTATTGTTTTGCCTTTCACATTTAGCTCTTTAGTTTACTGGAATTTTTGTTTGTTTGTGTTTTTGAATGGTGTGAGCTAGGGAGTCAAGATTCATTTTTTTTCCATATGGATACCCAGTGGACCCGGCACTTTTCATTGAAAAGGTCATCCTTGCCCTACTGCACTGTTTATTCTCTGTTCTATTACATTGATTATGTATCTTTGTGTCAATAGTAAACTGTGTCGGTTATTATAGCTTTGTGACATGTTGTCATAGTCACTTAGAAGGGAAATTCATAACTCTTAGAGGTCCTACGTTCTTGTGATAGGAGGGGGAAAAGCATTAAAACTAATAAATACACATTTTCAGGTATTTTGAGTAGTGATAGAGTTCAAAAGATAGAAGTGCAAAAATTTGGACTTCTAAAATTAGCCCTTCACTAGCCACAGGGATTGGGCATGGGAGTTCCTAATGGGATCATATGGGGAAAATATTCAAGGTTTCCTTGAAGTAAATTAACAACTTCTAATTTTATGTGATATTTTGGTTTTCCATTAACTCATTGGTTCCTATCCATATTACTAATCATCCCCATTTACAATTTTCCATAAAGTCTTCATAAAATTATCATGTAAGTGCATGTGAGTATTTTCTTTTGTTTCTAGGTGTTTCCCTCTTCGATTAAGTTCTTTGATGGTAGATAATGAGAGACCTCTGAGGGTTTTTCTAGTTCTTTAACAATCTTCTACAATATTTTTTCAGTCTTTTACAACAGCTTACATTGTGCAGTGATAATAGAGATAGATAGTATCTATCTATAGAAATAGATGATATTTGTAGATGAGTCCAGGCGGTGTTGCAGGTGGATTCCGCATCTGTGGCTTCTCTGGTACTCCCACACTTTTTTTAATTAGAAAAAAATGATTTTTCTAAATCATTTCCTAGTAATCACCCAGTCCATTCTCTTGTGTGCAGTTCTGAGCTAGTTAAATTCAGAATTGCCTTCTCTAAAATGATCACTGCAAACTCAGCTTTCCTGAGGTCGAGATTTTAATTGACAGAGTGGAGCAGTAAAGCCATATGGATCCTTTTTTTTTTTTCTCCCCCATGAGGGGCAAATTGTAGGCAGACAATATGTTTAATATTGATTTTATATGCAACAATAATAATTTCCCAGAAAGGTACGCATATCTGTAAGTCAAATAAGGAAGAAGCTTGTATGGGTCTCAGCTCATACGCAGAAGGGAGAGGGATGGAGTTGTTGAGGCACTGCATAGAAGAAAATAAAACTCTTCCATTTAGAAACCTGAAAGTAGTCCTTCAGCTACAAGGTCATCTTCATTGTTTATTCAGTAATATAATGTATATGGTAATATTGCCATTCTATTGTCTCTTAGAATATATTCTATCTTCTGAAAGGGGATAGTGTTATATTTAAGCAGAGTAATTATAATGACTCATTCTCCTTGTTACAGCCCCTAAAAATGACCTGAAATGAATTTCCTAAAGTTTGAAAACTGCTTTTAGAATAGAGCTCACGGAAGATAGAACTGTATCTATTAGATAGGACTCAGCACCATTTTATTCAGTTGAAACTACTGAATACTTTTTTGATGGGGGAAAATCAGCAAGTTTCTATTCAGATGTCCCAGCTGGCATTTTTGAGATTCAAGTTCAAAAAGGGCTTGACAAGTTTAATGCTGCCCAGGCATACCATTTACTCAGGAGGGGAGACAACTTATTTCTATCATTGTTTTGTAAAATTTGGGTGACTATAAACAAAAATAAAAAGAGAGATGTTCATAGATGTCTTTTTGTTGGAAAACATGGTCACTTTACTATAGCTTTGAATATAAATGGGGGAAAAGTTCTTGTGTCTGGGTATTACGGACTCACTCGGCACAAATTAAGGTAGGGATTCAGGAAGTGTCAGTAGTTGGAACCTAGTCTTTCTGATCATCTCGGAGGCTGTTTGGTAACAGCTTTCTTTACTTCCTTGCACAAGCTGGACTTGGATCTGAAAAAAAAAAAGGGATCTGGTAACATTAAAGGAAAAGCAGTTGGGAGCTGTCGCTGAAACATTACAAAAAGGAAATCCACCCCCCAATTTGTTCCTTCCACTAAAAGAAACCCCACAGATGAAGATGTCATGTGGTGTCTTGAACTGCCCACACCAGACACACAAAGTCTGTTTGAAACAATTTATTTCACAAGTGTGGTTTGATATGTACAGATGCAGACACCATTCATATCCCTGTCTAAGGATGCCATTTCTGATGGGCATTTGTGGCTAGTTAGGAAAATCGGTACAGGTCTGCTCTATTCATCCTGGATTGCTTAGAAGTCATCGTTAGTCACATGGTTGCCACTTACCTCCCAAACAAACCCATCTTTGAATACTTTGGGGCAACCACTTCAGGATTTCATTATACCATTGACCCTTGAACAACATGGGTTTGAACTTCGCAGGTCCACTTACACGTAGATTTTTTTTCAACAGCAAATACTGTAGCGCTACACGATCCACAGTTGGTGGAATCCCTGGGTGCTGAACCACAGGTACGGAGGAACCACGTATATGGAGAGCCAGCTATAAATTATACATGGATTTTCGACTGTGCAGAGGATTGGTTCCCCTAACCCCCGCATTGTTCAAGGGTCAATTATATTTTCTGCTGAGACATGGTACATTCTGTAATGGGAACTGCTTTACGTTGAGTGTAAAAATTTAAATTCTTCCAGTTTTGACGTTGAGTCCTATTTTGATGTGATCACCTCACTTATTTTTCAATAATTGCATTACCACTTGTTCTTTTCATGAAGCTAATAAAATGTCTTGAAACCAGAATCAGATCCCTGAATGGGCCATTTTGCTTTATCTTAGACTTCACCTCAACAAGTCTTGCCAAATGTGTGTCACTAGACAAAAATGCCAGCTGATTGCTTGGTAGAAACCCGACACTGCTGTTCAAATGAAGGTACATTGAGAGTGTCTCCCAGGTTGCCACCTTGATTTAGAATGTGGCTGCCGAGGATTAAAAGTGTTAGTGAAGGAAAAGCACTTTCAACTCTTACCTAAAAAGAGAATCTTTCCTTTACACATTGGAGTTTCAAGAATAGCCGTGAAACAATATTGAGAACGTCTGTCATCTAGTTGGGTGGATCCCAATGTTTTCTAGTATGAAGACCCCTTCTTAATTTATGCGTGACTGCCTGCATGATGGTGGTCATGCTTTTAGCATCTTCTGATTGGGTAGGTACATAATTTTTCTAAGTTGATTACTTAAGTAAATTTGCACTTGCTTAATCATAGAACATCTCAGCACATTTGCAAAAAGGAACTACATACATTTGCACTCATCAGTACGATCGACAGACAGAGCTTCATGTGGAATCATGGACCCCTTGCAAATACTCCATAGTTTGAGAATTGCCAATCTGTATCTTCCGGTTCCTTTACATCACAGATAAGAAAAGTCAGGGCCCAGAGAGATTCAGTGATTCGTCCAAGTTTTTATGGTCTCTGGCAGAACTAGATTGCAATTCATGTCTCCTGGTTTTTCTACTCCCCACCACAGACTCCCTTAGTTGGATTAGAAAAGGATGATCAAACTCCTGAATTTTCATTTATGAATTTATAGTGCTGGGTATTAATGGGAGATGCCACAATATAAAAAATCATGCAGGAAAGATGGAACCCCAGTGTGGAAGCTCAAACTGGCAGTGCCCAGTACATGGTAATTGTTCAGCAGATAGAGCAGATGGAAGCACAACTTCTCCATTTCTAACCCTCTGTCCCTCCACCTCCACCCTGCCCAAGTGTTCCAGTTCCCTTAAACATGAAGATTTCACTTGTCCTTGTTCATTCAGTTTATACAATTGAATGTTCAAACCTGCTTTTCCCAAAGATATTTATTTATAATAATTCAACTCCCAGGCTTCCCTGGTGGCGCAGCGGTTGAGAGTCCGCCTGCCGATGCAGGGGACACGGGTTCGTGCCCAGGTCCGGGAAGATCCCAGATGCCGCGGAGCAGCTGGGCCCGTGAGCCATGGCTGCTGAGCCTGTGCGTCTGGAGCCTGGGCTCCGCAATGGGAGAGGCCACAACAGTGAGAGGCCCGCGTACCGCAAAAAAAAAAAATTCAACTTCCCACCTCTGTCCACTCCCCACCACCAATAATTTTGTATCATAACTTTGTGAGACCATCCCACCGGCAGGAAGTGGCACAAGCAGATGGATTGTTCTAAATTCCCAGGCAAATATTTCGGAAAGAAATTTTCTCTCTTGCGATCCTGGAAAGTAACATTTATATGAATAATTAAATAAGTCTTCCCCTGGTCTTCATTCTTTCTGGTGTTATAGAAGCTATCTCTAAGCGAATTAAGATGGTGTATATTCCAAAAACAAATCTTATCTTTAATATAAGTATCAACTATCCTGCAGCAGGAACACCCATTTCAGAAATATATTTGCATCTTCCCAAGTCCATGAAATTGTTACTTGAATCCTACTGGACTTAGCCTTTTGTAGAAGAGCTGATAGAGCTGTCCAAGGAAGAGTGCTTCGTGCCAGGCAGAGTCAGACGTTAACTCAGATGATCCTTTCCTTGGGTTCAGGGCTCTTTCAGACAAGTCGATAGTAGACTCTTCTGATTTCCCCAAAGGAAAGAGGAGAGAACAGATACCCGCAGCTGTCTGAGAAGACATAGAGCAGTTAGGTATTTTGTCTCTTAGGGGAAATTGTTACTTTAAGTTTATTTGATAGTGACCATGTGTAAAGTAACAATATTAAGTCTGTATGAGACTTGGCTCTTCATTTTTTTTTTTTTTTAGAACAATGTGGCTGCTTGCAACACACCATTTATTTAATAGGAAGGATCAGGGAAACACTGAGTTCCATGAGGCTGCAGTAAGCCAATGCCTGCAACCTCAGATAAACAAAGTAAAGATGGGTGTTTGTACAGATTTGCACTGCTTAGACTCTGGGGGCCCTGACATCTTTTAGGAAGAGCCTTTTAGAGCAGATTGGAAGCTCCTTCTACAGTCGGTCAGCTCCATTTGTTTGATTTGTTTTGTTTTGTTTTGTTTTTGGCAGCGTTGGGTCTTTGTTGCTGTGCGTGGGTTTTCTATAGTTGCAGCGAGCAGGGGCTACTCTTCGTTGCGGTGCAGTGGCTTCTCTTGTTGCGGAGCACAGGCTCTAGGCACGCCAGCTTCAGTAGTTGTGGCGCATGGGCTCTAGAGCACAGACTCAGTAGTTGTGGCGCACAGCCTTAGTTGCTCCACGGCATGTGGGATCTTCCCGGACCAGGGATCAAACCCGTGTTCCCTGCATTGGCAGGCGGATTCTTAACCACTGTGCCACCAGGGAAGTCCCGCTCCATTAGTTCTTAATCCTGGTTTACAAACACACGCAGCCCAGGGCTTCTGTAGCACACACTGGGCTCATGTTTATTTTTTTTAAGGACAAACCTTTCACTAATGCTCACTTTGCCCTGTTATTCTCCTTGGTTATCTCAATCTCTCTAATCCCTCCATCTCGAAACCTCCTCAGGACAAGTGCAAAGCAGAAGCCCAAATTATTGGCATTGGAGTGTGGCCCTGAAGATATCTGGGGAGGATTGCTCACAAGTTTCTCTTAACAAATTAGTAACTCAAAGTCAATGCTTTTGATAAATTGATACTAAATTGATGAAGATTAAAATGGCCCACAGTAAATTGTGTTCCAGCTGAAGATATGATTAGAGAACACCTGTATAAAGCCTGTGACTGTGATCTCCACCTTGGTTCTCCTCTGAAGCAGATCTGGAGAAGTCTACTCTCTTCAAAATGACGGCAGCATCTGGTCCTCGCTTAAAAAGTAGAGGTTTGACACCCTCCTTTTCTTCACCTGCATATGGTACTTATCCCGGCCCTAGGAGCCCTACACGCAGGGTAGTCAGCAGCCCTCCAAAGACACAGCCCCAGAGCTACATACGCTGCTTCAGTGTGGCAGCCTGGCACTTTGCCACTTCTGAGGAGCTGATATGTTGGAAGCCACTTCCAGTCAGAGAAAAATCAAAAACAAGTTATCGGAAAGAAATGTAAAAAGTAAAATGATGAGAGGCAGAATTTACAAAAATGCTAAACTTTTCAGAATATGCCTAAGAAAGACATATTTGTATTATTCCACTGGGGATAGATTTTGTTGTTCATGGGTATATTCTGTATAGCACGTTTCTTTAAAAAAAAAAAAAAAGTAAGCTATTACTTTTTCTGTTGCCTCTCTTATTTTCTAGGCCCCCAGATAGAATAATTCTGTTACTGGAGAGAATTAGAATAATATGATCAGGTATGTTACAAGCAAAAATGGCTGCAGTTTTGAAAGTAGTTTTTCAACTACCGAAGTACGGAGTAATAGGGTGGTGGTTTCAGCATCTTAAGAATGTCCTTCAGCACTTGGTGTGAGTGACAGCTAATGGAGTAGAGACAGCCTGCAGACTGTGGCTCTTGAGTCTACACAGCTGGTGCTCTGGACCGTAAAGAGAAATAATTATATCTGCATAGTTTAATGTATGCTTCATTGAAGTTTTGTAGGGAATAGCTTACTACTTTTCCCCTTGAAAACCTTGGGGATTATATGCTAAGAAGCTAACATATAGACTCTTCCTCCTTCTATTTCTGTCACGTATTCAACATGGGGAGCCTTATTTGCATTTAAATTTTAGATATGGGGCCTCTCTTGACCTAACAGTCATAAGATTTCCATGTGCTTGTGACTGACAGACGGATATTTAAAATAATCAAACGTATGTTATTCTTTGAAACCATATGACTCAGTCTCTCTTGTGGCTAAATTTTTCTCCAAAACAGAAGGTGTTCAGAATCCTCTGCTCTGAAGGTGGTGTGTGTGCGCGCGCATGTGCATATGAGTAGACATCAAAAAAAAAAAGAAAGAAAGAAAAAGGAAAAATACCTCATTATGCACTTGCTTCTTTGAACTTTAACCTCATCTTACAAATAGGCAGATATCCTTATCTGTGATGCATCTCATCAGGAAGTACTGGATATATTTTTGTAACTATTTTGCAACATAATCCTGCATATTTCTGCCTCCCTTGAAAACAATATGTTCTGTCCCTCAAAGACCATAACGCTTGGGTTAAAATTTTGAAAAAGCAAAATAACAAAATAGAATTCCATGCTCTGTAACTACCATGCTCCACCATGCAAAGTCCCAGATGCCAGCCCCCTAAACACCACTGTTAATTCCTTCCCTACTGGAAAAATGTTGCTTCCCTTCATGCCATCAGGAAGATGCTCCATCTCTCTCTGCAGGGTGGACTAGTGTGTTGGCTCTAGGCCATTCTGACAGACTGATGGGGAAAAAGGGTGAGAGAGATAGGAGGACTGATGACGACGTCATGGAGACGGGGATGTGTCCAAGCAGTCTGAACAGAGCAGCGGGCAAGGCACAGCTACCAGGGCTAAGGATGGAGGTTTGGGCTGGATGATAAGTGGGAGGAAACATGGCTGTGTGTAGAGGCAGTTCGAGTTAGATGGCTTACCAACTAATAAAGTGTCTATTATACCCTTAACACTTCTCCTGACACTTAGTCTGCCAGAGCTCAGTTATAAAAATAATCTCATTAAATCAAGTTATTATCTAAATCATAAAATTAACTTTTCAGAAAGACAACGTAGGAACTTTCTAAGGACGAAACATCTTGTGTATTTGAATGACGCGGCATTTTAGCTCCCTCATTTCCCCACGACTCCACTCTTATTGACCTGCTCTGGACAGTATCGCTTCTTGCCCGCGGAGGACATCGCCTCCCCACACTTCCTTCCTTCTACCCCACCTTCTCCTAGGGGTGCTGTGCTTCATCTCTGTCTTTCTGTTCTCTCAGCTTGGTTCACTGCATCTCTGGAAAGTTTATCCTTTTCTGCTTACACATACTCTTTATAATCTCCTTCCTTCTTGCCCTTTAGCCTCTCAGTTTTCTCAGGAGAATTTTATTTCTTCTTCATCTTCGTGGCATTTTTGAGCCAAAAAATGTGTGCTAATCATGGCAAAGTAACACTTTCCTTTAGAGCACTTGGCTTACTTTGAATGTTTACATTCATTAGTGAGATTCTTTTGGGAATTTCTCTCTCCCCTGCAGGAGAATAACTCCATGAAGGTGGTGACTTTGGTTTTTCTCACTTGTTTTATTATATTCCCAGCTTCTATATATTTGCAGGCACAAGGCAGACATTCAATGAATATTTGCTGAATTATTGAATGAATGAATGCAGTATTTATTGAGCACCTACTATATATCAGATACTGTCCTAGGTACTGGGATATAATGACAAATAAAATTGACAAGTCCCTAGACTCCTGGAGCTTACATTCAATTAATAAATGCATCAAATTATCCTCATTTAAATAAAAGAAAAAGCAACTGAAAGTAGACATCATTAAAAAACCAGTATGATCAAGCTCTAAAATCCTTGAAAGTAAACATAAGAGTCTATCTCCTTATCTTTTTCTAGCTAAAACTTTTCCTTAAGTGCTGCTTTCCAGTGAAAATATTTTTTATTTTACCTCATTATTTTTCTCTCTTAATGACTAATATTATATAGTATTATTTTCAACTATATGTCATTGCAAACATAATGTTACAGCCACATTATAATATGAATAAGCTTTGGATATGAGCATAGGATCCCAACTATCTTTTACAACAACTTTTAAAGGAACAGATATTCATGTGTCTAACAATGAACGTAATTAACTCTTGGAATACAGCCTATCTGTGTGGTTAGAGGGGATTTCAGCATGGGCAAAACCCAATGAAATGTTGGAGGAAGCATTACAGTGTTAATAACCTGACTTTTTTTAAATAGTCGTAAATATTTTATCTACTCATTGCTCCAACATCATCATTATTAAGAGGAAGAACTTGATCACGGCCCTGCAGTGTAGGTCTTAGTGCTGGTTCTCCTTCCCCGGTTGTGGTCTATCTAAACGTCACTCAAACTTTTCTTCTTCCAAAGGGAAAAATCAAACGAGAGGTTGTCGCACTCTTGATGTGGAAGACCATTCACCAACTAGATAAGGTGGTAAACCTTTTCCACAAGTTGCATGAATTCTCATTAGACATTAAAATTAAAAGGCATATTGTGTGAACATCCTACCAATGAAAATGCTAATATATATATATATATATATATATATATTTTTTTTTTTTTTTTTTTTTTTTCTGTATGCGGGCCTCTCACTGTTGTGGCCTCTCCCGTTGTGGAGCACAGGCTCCAGACACACAGGCTCAGTGGCCATGGCTCACGTGGCTAGCCGCTCCGCGGCATGTGGGATCTTCCCAGACCGGGGCACGAACCCGTGTCCCCTGCATCGGCAGGCGGACTCTCAACCACTGCGCCACCAGGGAAGCCCGAAAATACTATATTGATTTTGCAGAATTTCTTTTATTTTCCTGCATTATTGCTTCCCTTTCATTCATTTATTCATTCACCCATTAAATACTCACAAAGATGAATACTATGATGACTATGTAATGACATAAAAAGTATATAATACTCCCTGTAAAAGTCTGGAAATAAAAACTGTGCCCTATGTACAAAATATATACATACGCTACATGTAACATTGTCATTGCAGTTAAAAGACTGAATTTAAAAGTTATTGTAGCAGTGACTTTAATTTGAGTCTAACTCAAGTTGAATCTTTTGCTATCTTCTCTGTCCTTTATTTCATACAATTATGAGTATGGCAAAAAGGAACAAGCATACTAATATTAATAACATTAAAAAAGGAATGGCATATATTCATTCAAATATATTTCATCTTACAGTAAAATTTTTATTCATATCAAGTCTGCTTAAATATTTTCAACTACTTTGATAATAACCATCCTAAAAATGAAATCTGTTTCCTGCTGAGGCAAATGCTTTCTTGTGAGTCTTGTTATCATTGCTGAGAACAACTAAGTGTGTATTTTCTCATGTGAGTCATGGAGTAGTGAGAGGTGTAGTGTGTTTACCTATTGCATAGGGGTGAGCTGAAGTGTCAAACAAGCATTTACTTGTAAATACATGCTATCCCAAAGACTCTACCTCTCCTATGAACTAGAATTTTCTACGTGTGCGCTCATTTAAAGAAAAACTGGTATAGAGATCTGTACTTGGAAAACATAATTTGGGGATAGTTTTGCTTCACCAAAGATTTTTTTCTTTTAGGAAAGCACTCACCATGGAACTTGTTTAGATAGCCAACAACATCAGTGAGGTTTTTTGTTGTTTTTGTTGTGTTTTTTTTTTTTTGTGGTATGCGGGCCTCTCACTGTTGTGGCCTCTCCCGTTGCAGAGCACAGGCTCCGGACGCGCAGGCTCAGCGGCCACGGCTCAGGGGCCCAGCTGCTCCGCGGCATGTGGGATCTTCCCAGACCGGGGCACGAACCCGTGTCCCCTGCATCGGCAGGCGGACTCTCAACCACTGCGCCACCAGGGAAGCCCCATCAGTGAGTTTTTAATACTGAGTGTCTAACTTCAAAAAGACTGATATTGTTTAAAGGGGAGGTAAGATTCCTGGGTTCCCTTTACATAATTCTCCACATCCCACTAGATCACCCTCTTTTGGCTTCAGCACCCCTAACTGAATGAGCACATTTTCTTTTTTCATTTTTCCAGTCATGAGCCTTTTCTTCATTACCTGAGGGTGTAGTCTCCTAAGAATGGGCACCTCCTGCTTAAAGCATTCTTCTCAGGGCAGGTATGATGAACTCCTCAGCTAAGAGGTGCTGGTTGGATTTTTTTCTAGATCAAAGCTTTCATCTTGACTCATTAGGGAAAATGCCACATAAATCACTGAGTCAGTGATATCCCTGGAGTGCAGCACTTGCCTCCATCACAAAGGGTCTGCAGTCTGCAGTCTACAGTGAGGGGAAGCGAAGGACTTGCTTAAGGTTGGCTCTTTAGAAGATGGTTTTCACCCTATCTCATGTCCAGTGTGGGAAGTAGGACAAAGGATTTTAGGAGAGTAAGAATCAAAGGCAGACCAGCTCTCTCCTGATATGGACGGTACTCGAGCAGGACAGATGTTCCAAGTCACATGTGGAGAAGTATTTGTGGTTGGATTCTGTTTGAAACTGATTGTTGATACTCTCATGAGACAGCCTGTGACAAATTGTATAATAAAAATGTTAAAAATAGCATATTTATTCCCTGGAAAAGCTGAGTTCCCACAATTCAGTGAGCTGGGAAAATTGCTAAACTTTTTGGACACAAAGTGCTGATTCTCTGCTCTTATAACCCTTTCATTACAGATAGGATTTTTTCATTATAATTTTTGTTTTTCTGAACTGTTTCAGCTAGCCTTTTTAAAAAATAATAAAACAAATAAGTCAACTTATATAGTTGAATAAAAATTTTAAATCCAAGTAAAATGTACATGCAATATTGATAAATTACAAAATGACAGTAAATTTTTCAGAAAATTCTGTGCATATACCAGCCCTGCCCATTAGAAATATAATGTGAGCCACAAATGCAGTTCACATATGTAATTTAAAATTTTCTAGTAGTCACATTAAAAAAGTAAAAGCAATCAAATAAAATTAATTTTAATCATATATTTAGTATACTTTACTTGACCCCATATATCCAAAAATCTTATCGTTTCAACATGCAATCAATGTAAAAAAGTTATTGAGGTATTTTATATCTTTTTATTGAATTAAATTCTCAAAATTCAATGTATATTTTATACTTACCACACAGCTCAATTCAAACCACCCACATTTCAAATGCTCAGTTACCACACGTAGCTAGTGGCTACCGTATTAAAGGTCATAGGTCTATACCATAACAAACATTTGAGTAAAAGTTTGAAAAAAATAATTATCTATCTAAAAGTATGTAGATATTTACCAGTGTTTACTAGGGCCTTTCATGTACAATGGATGCATAGATCTTGGTTGAGAATGTAGGAGATGAAGAATACATAAAGACAGAGTAGGGAAGTACTTTGTGTGGTATGACTGAGGTGAACTAGAATGAGAAATGTTTGGACTATCTAAGTAGTTTCATATTGGGTTTGCCAAAAAGTTTGTCTGGGTTTTCGTAATGTCTTATGGGAAAACATGAACGAACTTTTTGGCCAACCCATAGATTTCAAATAGCACTATGTATCAGAAATGCTTTTGGCTGCAAGTAACACAAACTGAATTACAGTGACTGTGATGGTTAATTTTATGTGTCAACTTGGCTGGGCCATAGTACTCGGACATTTGGTCAAATATTATCCTGGATGTTTCTGTGAGGGTGTTTTTGGATGAGGTTAACATTTAAACAGGTGGACTTTGAGTAAAGCAGATTGCCCTTCATAATGTGGGTGGGCTTCATCCTATCAATTGAAGGCTTTAATAGAACAAAGACTGACCTCCCCCAAGCATCTGTCAGCAAATGGCCTTTGGACTTGAACTGCAGCATCAACTTTTCCTTGGGTCTTCAGTCGCTGGCCCACCCTGCAGTTTTGGACTTGCCAACCCTATAAATCATGTGAACCAATTCCTTAAAATAAATCTCTTTCTATATATAGACACATCTTATTAGTTCTGTTTCTCTGTATAGTGAATTAAACCAAGAAGGGTTTATTTTGTCACAGAAGAAGATATCTGGAGACAAATAGGTGCTGACAGCCTGTTGATGGTTCAGCAGCCTGTTGATGTCATGGCAGTGTCTCTGATTTTCTTGGCCTTTCCCTCATGCTTACTGCCACATTTTTGCAAAATGGATGCTGCATCTCCAGACACCACATCTGCATTCAAGGAAGGGAGGGAGGGAGGGAGGAGGGAAGGAAGGAAGGAAGGGAGGGAGGGAGGGAGGGAGGAAGAAAGAAAAGAAAAAAGAAAAAACTGGGATAATGTTAAAAAAACAAAACTTTCAGAATCCTCCCCTGTAATCTTCTATTGTATCACATCGTATCACAAAGTCACTACTAGCGCAAAGGTGGCAGGAAAACCAAGTGCTTTGTTTTTCCAGCCTCTATAGTAGAAAATAGCAAGAGAGGAAGAGATTGAAATTTACTGTTGGATCAACCAATCCACAGTGTCAAAGACTAAGTGGAAATTAGTACAATCCTTTGGAAGGGAGTATATAAATATATACACTATAAGCCATAACAATTCCAAGCATTCTATAACTGAAGCATTAAGATATTCCTTTCATCATTGTCTATAATTTTGGATTATGCACCCATTATTTTGGCTGCCCAGCCTCTAATACCTTTTCTATTTAGAAGGGAATACAAGAATGGCGGTGAGGCAGAACCCACCACAGAAGTTAAAAGCAGCAGATATTTTTCCTCCCTGGGTCATGGGACCTTCACACTGACTCAGACACTTGTGGAATGTTGGGTCTCTGGGGAGTGATGCAGGGCTCAAGGTCCATTAGAGACTATTTGAATCTGCTGCTCTAAAGTCCAGGGTGCCGGGCCAAACATCAGAGGTGGCCATGCTTGGTGAGGATGCTGATAGTACTGACTTCACAGGTTTCTTAGGAAGAGAGGGTGAGATGATGCTTAGCAGAGCACCTGGCATATAGTCAGCCCTCCATGCACATTTCCTCTGTGTATTACGTGATGTCACAGATCTTTCTTCCTTGCACCAGAGCAGTAGCACCTCCATTCTCTTAAAATAACCCGCCCTCCCTGTCTTCACTGGTCCTGCTAGAGTGTTGTTGCCTTACCTGCCTCCAGCCTCCAAACTTCAGACTGTATCAGAACCATGTTTTCTTATTTGCAGTCCTGATCAGCTGGCTCCTGCCTTTTCTATTCCTTCCTTCCTTCCTTCCTTCCTTCCTTCCTTCCTTCCTTCCTTCCTTCCTTCCTTCCTTCCTTCCTTCCTTCCTTTCCTTCCTTCCTTCCTTCCTTCCTTCCTTCCTTTCTTTCTTTCTTTCTTTCTTTCTTTCTTTCTTTCTTTCTTTCTTTCTTTCTTTCTTTCTTTCTTTCTTTCTTTCTTTCTCTCTTTCTCTCTTTCTTTCTTTCTCTTTCTTTCGATGCATCATCATCACCTACTGAATAAAGTCCAAATCTCATAGCCTGGAAGCAGGACACCTCTGGAATGCCCAAATGGGAGAGACTTGGGGTCAGCAATATGATGAAGGAGATTGAAAAATTATCTTATTTTTTTACTTAGATTGCTTTTTAAAAAAATATATATTTATTTATTTTATTGTTTTTTGGCTGCGTTGGGTCTTAGTTGCGGCACGTGGGATCTTTCCTTGCGGCGCGCAGGCTTCTCTCTAGTTGTGGCACGCAGCTCCAGAGCACGTGGGCTTTGTAGTTGCAGCGTGCAGGCTCCAGAGTGCGTGGGCTCTGTAGTTGCGGCATGCGGGCTTAGTTGCCCCGCGGCATGTGGGATCTTAGTTCCCCAACCAGGGATCAAACCGGCATCCCCTGCATTGCAAGATGGATTCTTAACCATTGGACCACCAGGGAAGTCCCCAGATTGCTTTTTATACATTAATAAATTAGCAAAGTTTTTTTAAAATCCAACTTCAAGGCACTCCCAATGGCCATATCTGGGACAATTTGAGCAACAAAATGAATAATGATAGTAATGGATTATAACCTATAAAATAGGAATATATGAGTCCTTGTCCATCAGTGGATGAATGGATAAGTGGAATACTACTTACCCATAATAAAGAATGAAATCCTGCCATTCATGATAACATGGATGGACCTTGAGGGTATTATGTTAAGTGGAATAAGTCAGATGGAGAAAGACAAATACCATATGATTTCACTCATATGTGGAATCTAAAAATAAAACAAAAAAATGAGCAAACAAAATAAATTCATAGCTACAGAGAACAGATTAGTGGTTATCAGAGGGGAAGGGAGTAGGAGGGTGGGTGAAATGGGTAAAGGGGGTCAATTGTATGGTGGTGGATGGCAGCTATAGTTGTGGTGGTGATCACTCTGTAGCGTATACATGTGTTGAACTATAATGCTGTACACCTGAAACTTACATAATAAAAAAGAATGCGAGTCCATACTGATATAAATAATTGAATGAAGAAATAAATGGGGGCTTCCCTAGTGGCGCAGTGGTTGAGAGTCCGCCTGCCGATGCAGGGGACACGGGTTTGTGCCCCGGTCCGGGAAGATCCCACATGCCGCGGAGCGGCTGGGCCCGTGAGCCATGGCCGCTGAGCCTGAGCGTCCAGAGCCTGTGCTCCGCAACGGGAGAGGCCACAACAGTGAGAGGCCCGCGTACCGCAAAAAGAAAAACACTGCTCAGGTTGTGTCTAAAGGACCCTGGAGTCAACCTGAGGAGGCTCTCACTAGCCAAAGATGGAAAATTTTGAGTTAATATTGATAATTGCAATGGATTGAAATTCATCAAATATCTTTAATCCATGATTTCACAAAAATATGGAAAGTAATTATTACTTTTGGCAGATGATAGAAAATCAAATAATTATCTTGAAAACTGGCAAGTAGAGCTAAATAACCAAATATTTATCCCTCCTTTCCTAATGGATGAGGGGGAGTGTTTCCTTATGAAAATATTCTAATGAATAAATTAAAAAATTTTCTAGAACTAGAAAATCACAATTTGTGGTAGGTATTAAGTGTCAGCAGTTTCTAAAAACACAAAATATGACAATCAGATGTTATGTGCCTCCAAAGTCTTCATAATACCACCTACAGATTTGTCAAGGGGATGAACCAGAGTCTGACCTTGTCTCTGGATTCACCTAGTTTGCAGGAAATATAGAGAACAGAAGACTAAGTCAGGATAGTGGTTACTTATGGGGAAGGGAGGGTTTGTGGTTGGGTTGGGACCCACTGAAGGGCTTCTGGCGTGACTGGTGAAGTTCTATTTCAGGACCTTGGAGACATTTGCCTTATAGTAATTCAGTAAGCCATACATTTAATTCATGTAGTTTTCTATATTAGTGTTTTATTTTACAGTAAAATTAAAGAGGATATGAAGAAAAAGAAAGAAGATAAAACCACCAAAAAATTGAGTGAATTTTTCCATAACTTAGTTTGGGAAGGCAATGTCTCACAGAGGTCATGGGTTGATTTGACGTAGCAAACTTACTTCTAGAGGAGTTTGGGTTAAGTGTCCTCCAATTTACTGTAATCTTTCATGAACAGGTTTATTTTTAAAAAATAAGTAAACAAAACAGTGATAAGCGTTGTCCCCTGCTCTCCCAGAAGTGGTGAGAAAATAGAGTTATGTGTTTTCTCTTGCAGAAGCGTGCTTGATATTACCTAAAACATGTTTGTAATTTATCAGGGCAATAAATTTCTATGGATCAGTTAGGCAGCATGATAAGATACGTGACTCTGGATTGTTTGCTTATGCTGCCTACTAAGTCCTATTATTAGGTGGAATCTTTTAGACATGTTGATGCTTATGCTATAGGCACATCAAGACAGTGCCTTGCATACTGCAGATACTCAATAAATGCTTGTTTTATAAAATTTCAATGAATACATTAGAAGAACATATTAAATTGTACCATGAGTATGCAAATAGCTAAATCTAGACTGTAGACTTATATGCTGTTTATAGATTAAAGCAGGAAGGTCTTCATCAGGAGTATCCCAGAATTCTGCCTTCTATTGATATGTCAATTCCTACATCCTCTTGTGGCTTTAAATAAACTGATGACTCCCAAATGTATATCTGCAGCCCAGACCCCTCCCGTGAACTCCGGATATATATTCTAATACCCTACTGGACAGCTCCACTTGGCTGACTAATAGGCATCTCAAACTTATTATGTGCCCGACCAAATTCCTGATTTCCACCTCCCCAGACTTTCTCTACCCACATTTTTCCTATCTCAGTAAATGTCTACTTCTTCCTTCCACTTGCCTGAGTCCCAAATCTTGGGGTCATCTTTGGTACCTCCGTCTTTCACACCCTACAGCCAACCCATCATCAAATCCTTCCAACTCTACTTTCAAACAGAAATCTGTTTCTTATGACATGCACCACCCCAATCTGGTTCAAGGTGCCATCATTTCCTTTTATTTCAATACAATTTCAAACATGTAAAAAAGTTGCCAAAATAGTATAAAGAGCTCCCATATGCCCATTATCCAGATTTTCCAATGTTTTACATTTTTCTTCAATTTCTTTGTCATTCACTCATCTCTCTTTTCTTCCTTCTCTCAAACACACAAACGTAACACACACAAACAGATACACACACACAAATAAACATACATATATTTTATTCTGAACTTTGGTCACTTGATTAAAATGGTATCTACCTGGTTTTTCAGTGTTAAATTATAATTAACTTTAAGACTATGTAAAGATGCTATTACTCATCAAATTTTCAACCACTAGTTTTAGTTTCCATTGATACTTTTCAAATTCCAGCATTCTGTCTAAATTTATTAGTTGTCATTATTCTGTGAAAAGGAGATTTTCCATCTCCCATTTATTTATGTATTATGTATTTGTTTATATCAGTATGAACTCAGGGACATATTTTATTGAATGCATTATATTCCATTACTTTTATTATATATTTTGATATCCAATTGGATTATCCTTCTTCTGTATTTTATATCTACATATGTTATAAATCTCATAATACAATAATATAATATTATATTCTTTGCTTTAAAAAGTGAGCAATCTTTAAAATAAAGAGAGGAAAAATGCGATCTTTAATTTTTGCCATTTTGGTGCTCTTCATTTGTTCCTGTAAATCTGTATTTCCATCTGGTGTCCTTTGTCTTCATTTTGAAAACAGTTCTTCTCTTGTCATTTTAGTAGTGCAGGTCTGCTATTCTATATTCTCTCTGTTTCCCTGCTGGAACTCCAAGTACACAGATAATATATTACTTGATGTTGTTCCACAGGTCACTTAACTCTATTCTTTTTTTTTTTTTTTTTTTTTTTTTTTTTTGCGGTACGCGGGCCTCTCACTGCTGTGGCCTCTCCTGTTGCAGAGCACAGGCTCTGGACACACAGGATCAGTGGCCATGGCTCACGGGCCCAGCCACTCCGCAGCATGTGGGATCCTCCCAGACCAGGGCACGAATCCGTGTCCCCTGCATCAGCAGGTGGACTCTCAACCACTGTGCCACCAGGGAAGCCCTCTATTCATTTTTTAAAAACTTTTTTTTCTTTCTATTCTGTGGATTAGATCATTTCTGTTGATCTATCTTGAAGGTCACAGACTCCTCCTTCTGCTATTTCCAGTCTGTTGTTAAGCCCATCTAGTGAATTTTTCATTTGTGGTATTGTACTTTTCAGTTCTAGAACTTTAGCCTTTTTCATAGTTTCCATTTTTTCTGTTGAGATTCATCAATAATTATGGCTACCTTTTTCTTTAAGTCATTGAACACATGTATAATACTTGCTTTAAAGGTCTTGCTTGTTAATTCCACTATCTGGTCATCTTGGGGTTAGCTTCTATTGATTGCTTTTTCTCTTGACCATGGGTCACATTTTTCTCTTTCTTCACATGTCTAGTGATTTGGATGTCAAACTGGGCATTTTGGATGGTATATTGTGGAGAATCTTGGATTCTGTTATCCACTTGTTCTAGCAAACAATTTACTTGGCTGAACTTAAACTCCAAACTCTGCCTCCCCTTCTGTGAGCAGCAGTTAAAATTTCTGGTCAGTTCTTATAGTCTTCTCTATAGTCTATTGTTTTCTTCTGGACTTTTGTTACCCCAGGTGTTTGCAGTTCAGGGGTCCACCAAGGAGTTGAATGGAATTTACATGCAGAATTTTGGGGTCCCCACTCTGTGGAATCTTTTTTTCTGAGACTTCTTTGCTCAATTTCCAGCTGCTCTTACAGCCTCTAAATTCTATCTGTCTCTTCAAATTGGTAAGACTGCTTTCTGAGTGAGTTCTAGCTGCCCCATGTTACATGGACTGGAGCCTGCTATCCAGTGAAAACCCACAATCTCACTTAGTGTGATTCCTTTCTTCCAAGGGTTGAATTCTCTCCAGTTTTTACCTGCTTCTGATCACTTGACAGTGCCTTAAAATTCTTAAAAAACATTTTGTTCAGAGTTTATAACTGTTATTTGTGAGAGGTTTAATTGATACATGTTACTCTACCATTCTCGGAACCAGAACCCACCATCATTTCTTACCTAGAGTATAGCAATGGCCACCTAATGGGTCTCTTTGCTCCCACTCTTGCCCTTTCAGTTTTCTACCCAGCAGTCTAAAGTATCCTTTTAGCATTAAAGTCATATCATTTCACTTTTCTGGACAGAACCCTCTATTTCTCACCTCATTTAGAGTAAAAGCCAAATTCTTTGCAATGAGTTACAAGGCCCTCTGCCACCTAGCCTCTCATTATCTCTCTACCTCTCATGTTCTGCTCCAGGAATACTTGCCTCCGTGCTGTGCTAACACACAGTAGATATACTCCTATCTCAGGGCATTAGTTCTGGCTGTTCCCCCTGCCTAAAATGCTGTTCCTTCAGGTATCCACCTTGCTCACTCCTTCACTTACTTCAGGTCTGGCTCAAATGTCACCTTCTCAGTGAGGCCTTCCCTGACCATGCTATTAAAAATGCAAACTCCCCTCCTCCCCCTCCCCATTTCTTATCTCCTTTCCTTAACATAGGTTTCTTTATAATACTTACTGCCATCTAAAATATTATCATTTTACTCTTGTTTATTTTCTACTTCTACTAGAAAAAATGAGCTCCATGAAGGCAAGAGTTTTTGCCTCTTTGTTCATTGCTGTCTCCTCAGTGTCAGAACAGTGCCCGGCAGTTAAGAGATGCTCATTAGACATTTGTTCACAGAAGATTGAATAAATTCAGATCGTCCTCTTTGTCAGGCAGGTCTATACTTAAACCATAGATACAAATTCAGTGATGAAGTCTGACCTCTCCTAATTAGGGATCAGGCAATACAATAGGTCTACCAAACACTTACTGTAAGATAAACCTATATTCTTTCTGTCCCAGATATGAAGAGCAGCAGTAATAAGATTCATTCTACATAGACCTGTCTAAATTTATATGGTAGTTTAGCTGCAGTATAATACAAAGCACATAGGCTTTGGCATTGGAGAAAGGGCACTTCAAACTTTGGACTATTTAACACCTCTGAGCCTCAATTTCCTCATCTGGAAAGGAGGTTAATGGCCTTTACCTAGGTTTATTAGCTGAGATTGGATAAGTTTGAGTGACAGAAAAATCTGAAATAACAAAGGATCAAACAAGATAGAAGTTTATTTATCTCTTATATATAAATCTGGAGGTTGGTCCAGAGTGGGTATGGCACTCCATGCTGTTAGGGACTCATTTCATCTTGTGGCTCTGTCCATAGCAGCCTACATTACCAAGTTGACCTGAAGTCCCAAGGTGGTTGCTCCTGTTCCAGCTTCTGCGGCATATAATATAGTGTTTATTTTGGAGGCTATCAGCCCACTTGAAAATGTTATTACCATGGCAAAAGGAAAGAATGAATGTTACAGGGCAAATGGTAGCATTACACTCTAGCTTACTGTAAAGATTAAATGACTCTAAGATTCATGTTATCTAGAAACTACCTTCTCCTTTTTCTGCACTAAATCATCTCTTGGCCTCTCCCTTTCAAGAAAATGAACATTCTTTAATCCTTTCCTTCTGGTTCTTATTTCTTACATACTTCTTTTTCTTTTTCTTTTTACTTTTATCAGTAGTTACTTCATTCATTTATTTATTTATTTATTATTTTTTATTTTTTGCGATACGCGGGCCTCTCACTGTTGTGGCCTCTCCCGTTGCGGAGCACAGGCTCCGGACACACAGGCTCAGCAGCCATGGCTCACAGGCCCAGCCGCTCTGTGGCATGTGGGATCTTCCCGGACCAGGGCACGAACCCGTGTCCCCTGCATTGGCAGGCGGACTCTCAACCACTGTACCACCAGGGAAGCCCCATTCATTTATTTTTAATTGAAGTATAGTTGATTTACAATATTATATTAATTTCAGGTGTACGATTTCTTACACATTTCTGCTGTACTTCCCTAAGCCTTCTCAGTCTTCTCCAACTCTCACAGGTAGAGATGAAATCTAATCATACCAATCTAAATAGGGCTATTCCAGATCATGTTAAGCCATTGTTGCCCATCCTTGGTGGGACCTGTCATCACTATAGGGGTTCCTTAACAACAAAACTATATCAATTGCTGGTTTTCAAGGGGTGTCCCTCAGATCCTCAGAACTCCTTGGAATCAGATATAATAAGGCAGAGGTACAGTATTTTATTTGTGTTTGTTCTGATACCTTTAGCTCTTTTCTCAGCACTCTATGTGAAATGAAGTTCAAGGATGTCACTCACCACCTCTAAATGATCAATGTTTTTAAGTAGAAGAATTCTTTTTTCAAATAAGATCTTATGAATACACTCCAAACAGACTGAAGCACAATTGTACTGATTGAAGCAAGGGTGGGGCCACAGGCAAATTACTGGTCTAGATCATCTCTTAACTCGTTTAGAATCAATTAGTAGAGGATGAGTGCTACTGATTATGAAAAGGGGTTTGTCAAGGAAGTCAAGATTCTTCTTTTTCCCATAAATTTATTTATTTTATTTTTGGCTGCGTTGGGTCTTCGTTGCTGTGCGCTCGCTTTTCTCTGGTTGCGGACAGCGGGGGCTACTCTTCGTTGCGGTGCATGGGCTTCTCATTGTGGTGGCTTCTCTTGTTGTGGAGCATGGGCTCTAGGTACGCAGGCTTTGGTAGTTGTGGTACGTGGGCTCAGTAGTTGTGGCTCGCAGGCTCTAGAGCACAGGCTCAGTAGTTGTGGCGTACGGGCATAGTTGCTCCGCAGCATGTGGGATCTTCCTGGACCAGGACTTGAACCCGTGTCCCCTGCATTGGCAGGCAGATTCTTTTTTTTTTGCCGTACATGGGCCTCTCACTGATGTGACCTCTCCCGTTGCAGAGCACAGGCTCTGGACGCGCAGGCCCAGCGGCCATGGCCCACGGGCCCAGACGCTCCGTGGCACGTGGGATCCTCCCGGACCGGGGCACGAACCCGTGTCCCCCGCATCGGCAGGCGGACTCTCAACCACTGCGCCACCAGGGAAGGCCTGGCAGGCAGATTCTTAAGCACTGCGCCACCAGGGAAGCCCCAAGGAAGTCAAGATTCTTGTTCACTTTGGTAACTCTAGCTATAAACTGAGGCCTGGTTGCCTAGCAACTCAACCCAAATCCAGGACAAGCCCTCCCAACTCCTCCCCTAGACTTCACAAAAAGAAGCAGAACTAATGATTTAAAACATCAAAAAACTGATCCACAGAGTTATAAATAAAAGATAAGCATACAGGCTACCATCAGGCCCTCAAAGTGTTGGGAGCCCGAGGGCAGACGGGGCAGAACGGGTGAGGGGAGTGAGATCAGAGAGCTGTCCTCCAGGACAAATAATAAATAGGTCTGATTTCCCAACCGTTCCCTTTCCCATGCCCCCACATAGCATTGCCTTTTGCACTTCACTTTTCTCACTATTGTCTTCTGCATCAGACCTTCTAGTTCCTAGATTTCCTTGAGTTCTTTCTTTAAAAGTTGTCTTTCCTGCATTTTGTCAAAAATGCTGTTCTGACTTTTGCTGCACATTGACATACCTCCTACTTGTTCATATGTCTAAAGCAGTGGTTCTCAAATGGGGGCAGTTTTGTCCCCCAGGGGACATTGGGCAATGTCTGGAGATATTTTTGGTGGTCACACTGGGGCAGGGGAGTGGGGTACCACTGGCATCTAGTGGGTGGAGCCAGAGATGCTCTAAACATCCTACTGTAAACATTCTACTCTGTGTGGTGAGCCTCCACAGCAAAGAATTATCTCGCCTTAGGTGTCAATAGTGCCAAAGCTGAGCAGCCCTGGTCTAATGCATATATTCTCAACAAGGACAGTAAATTACATGTTACAGTGGCTCAACCCTACCTGGCAAAATCTTCTTCCTTAGTTCCTTAGTATTTAATTTTCCAGGAAGAGGGGTAGCAATTAATAATAATGTTTTAAAAGGACCCTTATGAGAACAATAATGGAAAAAGCATTGAGAAACGCTAGCCTAACGTTGGGAACATTTCAGGGTGAAGAATCAGTGTATCAAGCCTTTATACAAAGCACAGAGTTGCAATTCAGCAGAAGCTGGCTCCTGGCATTGATATATAGCAACCTCCTAGAATTAAACATGAGTTTGAGATGGATTGGTTCTGATTTTCCTGGGAAGAAGGGCAGGCAGGGCAACCATCAGTGATCTAGTCCTTCTTTGAGAAAAGCACATATTCTTTCAGGTCCCAAAGGCACCTTAAAATGTTTTGGGCCAGTAATTTACTTAATGACACCCAGTGACCTAGAAGAACTAATGTGCCTTTAAATGAGTTCTTATGGCTTCCCCAAAGACTCTAATAGGAAACAAAGGCAAGAGTTTTAAGAGCATCCCATTCCCACCACTGAAAAAAAATCTGCTCTCTCAACTTAGCGTATTTCTTTTTGCTTAAAGGTATTTCAACTATTGAAAAGGCTTGAAATCACATTCCTCCTCTGAAGGTCGAAAGCAAACATATCTTGCTGGGACATTTTTTTTCCTGCCCAGGGTATTAGAAATGTTGTAAAACGACTCATATATATAACTCCAGATTCTGGGTCACTAACTTCTGTTTCCTCTAGCCAGTTACTATTTTTTTATTATGAATACAAATTTTCGTCAGATCTGGTTGGAATCCCCTGAGATATTACACTTTTACTAAGAGAAAATGGAGGATGCGTAAAATCCAACAGACTGTCAGTCTGCTATTCTTCCTTTTAAGGCTGTTTGGTTTCACCCAGCTCTTGTACCTTGTGCCTGGGAATAGTCCCAGGAGAAGAGGAGGCCCCGAGGCACTTCCAGGGCGTGGAGCCCGGCAGTGGCTGGCCTAGGAGAGGTGAGGAGTCAAAGCCACTTTTATTTATTTTTCTTTCTTTTTTTTTTTTTGCGGTACGCGGGCCTCTCACTGTTGTGGCCTCTCCCGTTGCGGAGCACAGGCTCCAGACGCGCAGGCTCAGCGGCCATGGCTCACGGGCCCAGCCGCTCCGCGGCATGTGGGATCTTCCCGGACCGGGGCACGAACCCGTGTCCCCTGCATCGGCAGGCGGACTGTCAACCACTGCGCCACCAGGGAAGCCCCAAAGCTACTTTTCAAATCAGGACATACTCTCACCACTTTGAGGTCAAAGTCTGGGGCTTTGCTGGTCAGGGTAATTGAGTAGAGGTCGGTGCAGGAATGTGGCCTTCTCAGTGGATACAGCTGCAGAAGACTCTGGGAAGAGAGGCCCCTCACTTCCTGTAACCGTGGGTTGTTCCTTTGGGACTTCCTGTAACCGTGGGTTGTTCCTTTGGGACTTCCTATCACTGGCAGTCCTGAGGGCTCTGACCATTCCCCCCACCCCCCCAAGTTTTTCCTCCTACCAGTTTCTATCATTTTTAAACATAAGAATGAGGGGGAGAGTGAGCTCATTGAAACTGATGCCAAAAAGATATTTTACAGCAGAACTACTTTGTAAATGAATTCATATGTCTCAAAACATTTTTTTACTAAGTAATTTTAGTTATAGCTTAAAAAATAAAAAGAGACAGGAATAGGAAAGAGAGAAAGGCCTTTACAAAGCCAAAATACAAGTCTTACTGGAATCAGTTTCCAAAACAGAGTCCCTGGGTTCAACTCTTACTGTGACAATATAGGACAAAACAATTTAGTTTTATGTTCACACAATATTTTCATTTTAAACCTGGTCTGATATTCCAACAGAAGAAATTATTTTGGCACTGTGAAAGTTTGCTTTTCAGAGTCCTTTGAGAACAATTTAATTGAGTTTCATGGTCCTTTATAGTTTTAATTTTAGTGTCACAATTTCTTTTAATAGTACACAGAACATGTATTGCCTTTGTTAAACAAACAAATGATCTAAGGACCTAGAACGACCATTCCGCAAGCCAAAGGCAATGACATGAGTCAAGTGAACATGCAGTTTTGTAGGCTTAGCCCTTCTCACTGCCAAGTGAAGTGCATCCAAGAGACGTTTAATGTTTTCTATGGATCCTACACAGAAAGAAGTGTTCTGGCCCCAAAGCACAAAGCTGTTGATAATAATGCCTCCAGCATACGTGCATGTCACCAGTTTTCAAGCACTTTCTTCACACATGTTACCTCATTTGATTTGCTCAGCCATCCATCAGGTAGGCCTGGCACACGTGTAGTGGCTGTGGATCCCATCCACAGTTCAGGTGTGGAAGAATAGAACTCTCTAGAATTCATTCATTTCTGACTCTGGGTTGGTGGAAGTCAACTTTCAGGGCTCCACTAACACTCGGTTTCCAAAACGCACCTCTTCCAGGTGGTAGAATCACAAAACACACCTCAGGTGAGCAAATCACAAAAAGCCTCTTCCTCTAGGTACAGAGCTTGGGGCACAGGAAACACACAGGTTTCACCCAGCCTGTACCCGCACCCCTCAGCCAGGTGCTTTTGTGTTGGCCACCAACACATGCATGTGCAGTAGTCCTGACAACCTTTGTCTGTCTTTCCTGGGCTTCTCCCCCATCCCATCTGGGTAGGTGTCAGAGTTCTTGGATACTCTGAATTTCCAAGACCTCGGGTGGGGAGGTGGGAGAGCAGGGAGGCAACTTCTGGTTGTCCACACACGTTGCCACTGTGATATCCATCATCTTATCTGTACATCGCCTGCAGGGCTGGTGGCTCTCTACTGTTTCCATTACATCTTTGGGGCATAGGGATGCTTGCTCAGAAGCCTGTGGTCCCTTCCCCAGATGCACCATGCAGTCATTTCCCCTCAGAGCTTCTGGAGAGAGCAACACTTGTGGCCTCTGCTTGTGGCTTTCTCTCTCAGAACTCACCTGTTCCCATCTCTCATTCTCACTTGTTTTCTCTCTCTCACTTTCTCCTCTTCCTCTCCACAAGCAGGCCAAGAGATCCTCTTCGAGTCTGGGGAGAGAGAGGAACAGGAGAGAAGGTTTTTGTAAGACAAAGCCAGATCTTTCTCTAAGCTACTTCTGATCCATCCCTGTTACAAACCTACCCAGAGACCATGAGAACAAGGCTGATTTCCTGACCTCCTTGAATAGAAGGAAGGAAAAAGGAAAGAATACAGGTGGAGAAAATTATCCACCCACAATTACTAGTTTTTTTAATGGAAAATAAACTGCTATAAAGGATGGAACCATGGTAAAACTGAGGCCAGGCTCTGTTGGACCTTTTACATCATAGCATGATAAAGCGAGCTAGGTATTAAATTACCAGCGAAAAAGGATAGGCTGAGCCTGCCTATGTTTTTGTTTTGTTTTGTTTTTGTTTTTTTTTCTGCCTATGTTTTGAATCGACTCTCAGATCGGTGTGGTAAAGGATATGAACTACATTGCTCCATTTTTTGGTCTCTACTCTGTTGAGCAAAAGATCTTCCCTCGGGAGTAAAGGAATCCAGTACTTGACGAGATCTCTTGACAGTCTGTCAGGCAGAGAGGCTCTCTGGGAAAGAGCAAAGCTAGACGGTTAACCTGGATGTGTAAACCTTGCTGCCACACTGTGTTTCTCCCATATGTTGAGCATATTGAAAGGCATGATGTTCTGAAAAGAGCCCCTTTGATGTGCTGTTTTTCTTATGGAGAGAATAACGTGTGCTTTGGAATTCATAGGAAGGCTTAAAATCTGGACAGGGGTCAGCGATGGTGGGAGGGGGCAGGAAAGTGACACCTTCAAGGAGGAAGTGCCCCTGTGGGGAGGCATAAGGTTGAACAGGAATTAACCAGGAGAAGGGTTTGAGGGAGAGAGAGAAAGAGGCCTGTAGGTAAGAAGACATGGCTTGTTGAAAGAACTGAAAGTATTTTGCTCTTGTTGGAGCAGAAAATACATGAGCAGGATAAGGAAAGAGTATGGGGGAAAATAGAAACTTAAAATTGGAAAATTAAGGAAGAGAAGTTAGCAGAGGCGAAATTGACTGTATATAGCAGAAAACCCAAATACCAGTGGCTAAAACAAGGTAAGCAATTGTTTCTCTCGTGGAACTAGTAAGAAATGGGCAGTTATCCGCTGATGTTCATTGGGTGGCTCAAAATCATCGAGGCCAAGATGTCAGTAAGGCTCTTGCCTTTTAAAATTTTTTTTCTGGCTGACCGCGAGGCATGTGGGATCTTAGTCTCCCGACCAGGGATAGAACCCATGCCCCCTGCAGTGGAAGCACAGAGTCCTAACCGCTGGACTGCCGAGGAATTCCCCCCTTGCCCTTGTTTTTCGTGGCTCTAGTCAGCACTTCCACTTTTCAGGAATTAAGGAAAAGCAAAAAAGGCAAAATAGTGCGTGTTTATTGAATCTGACCTTTGAAAGAGTTTTCCTGGAAGCCCCTCTCCAAAACTTCAACTTACATCTCATTGTCCAGAACTATTTGTCTTCCAGACGTCACTCAAAAATGTTAGGATTCACTTTAAATGGATACATGTGATACTATTTTCACTTTCCTGAACCAATCACTGTGGCCCATGCACCCAATCCAGGCCCTTGTTTTATTATACCTCAACTACAGCAGGAATTTCTTTTGTAATTTCATCCTTCCAGGCCCCTGCTCAAGAGGCTTCAAAGGCTTTCCTTTACCTGTAGGCCAGCATTGAAAACTCTCCTCCAATGTGCCATCAGTTAAACTCAACAAAAATATTTTGGCAGCTACCGCAGATAGACTGGTCCATCCTGCTAAACGAACACGGTCATTTCCATGCCGGTACCTCATCCTCCCCTCTCCCTAGTTCATCCTGTGCATTTCGTTTCCTTGTTTCCAGTGTATCCTCCAGGACCCTGCTCAAGTCCTGCCTTGTTCTGGATGTCATCCTGCACATTAACTCATGAGGGTTTCTTCCTCCTTTTAATTCACAACATGCATTGTCCAACACCACTTCACTAGCAGTTAGAAATGGACTATCTTGTTGCTACTTGGTTTTTATGTTATTGAGCACCTGTTAATAACATTTAAGTTTCCATATAACCATGTCCTATCTCATCTTTACATTTTCCACATAAAACCTTCAGATATGTTTAACGTGAAGGAAGAAAACAAATGAACAAATGAAAGATTACAACTTGACTGCTCCAAAAACGTTCAATTGCAGTTTTAAGATCATTATGAAGCTTCCTTGGATTGAATTTGTCACTTGACCTCAGACCTATGTGGCCAGATTTCCACCGAGAATTGAATCCAAATACATTGGGGGGACTTAGTCTGTTACATCTCCAGATCCTTCCACATATTTATGATGAATACTTTCTTCTGTAGATGGAGAAATTGACGTTACAGAGCCTTAAAATAAATTTTAGCCAGGGTACTAAACAGGCATTGATCACATAGGAGACTCAGCAGGTTACCGTCTGTCCAAGCAATTGAAACATATGTAATTGATGAGTTGTTTGAAGTAAAAGAAATTCAGATCGTACAGTTACTGTTTAATTCTGATGCACAGCAAGATGTCTTCATCTTGTCTTCTGAGAAAGCCTCATAAAACTCTGGAGACTTAATCTTGAATATAGCAAAAAAATTCAAGTTAGACTTTATGTTGTATCAGTAATCAATCCAGCTTTACAGTATGTTCTCAAAATACATAAAGGGGCCTTTGGCTTTTCAGTAAAAGTGATGAAGACTTAAAGCCTGTGACTGTATTTGATTTATCTGTGGAAACTGATTAAGTGCAGGGTGGGTACGTGAGGTTTGCTCTTTTGATATGGCATTTGAAGAGGAATTAAAATTCTTTCCTAGGCCTGCTGGCATTGAGGATATATGCACTTGTCTTTAAGTACAAAAAAATCTCAGTCATGAGTAATGCCTGGAATAATCTTTTCAAAATAGAAAGTATTTTGCCTTCCTACTTCAAATAACTTTGTTCAATAAGACTAGCCTACACACTAAAAATTAATGTCAAAATCTTTCATAATGTGAAGTAATCTCAGCATCTCTAGCTCTTTCTCAAATTGGGTTGAGATTCACCTTGAGGCTGTTTGACATCCTTCTGGCTCTGGATAGCAGTTTGAGGCCCAGGATTACCAGGCCCTATTAGCAGCATAAGGTGGTACAGACAGCCCAAAGCCTCTCCCTTAGGGTCAGTGCTCACCTCCACTCCTGCTTTTTGCTTGCATGACTTGTGAATCCTGCCTCTAGACCGATTGCCTCTCTCATCACCCCCCATACGTGCCTGGAAACACTTATCCTCCTGCTCTAGTTAAATTCCCATAAACTGTTTTCTTTTCCATTTAGATCTGTGGGGGCACCAAGGAACACCCCAAAACCAGTTTAAGCTGGACTCCTGATCAGACCTTGACCCAAGCCCCCCTTCCCCATTCAGTGCCTGCTCTTGCATGCCACTTATCTAATGGAACCCTCCACTGTCTATATTTTGCCTCCTAGTAAATTTGGAACATAGAGCTTTCAAAAACTGCTATAGAATTATTCTTATCTTATGGGATCAGGTCTGGGAGTTGGTAGGTAAATTTTTAAAAATTGATTACAGTATAAAATTTAAAAAATGATACTCATTTATCTTAAACATTCTATTTTAACCTAAAACATTTTAAGGTGCATTTATTCATCGATTTTTTGATGAAGGACCGAGCTCTCTCTGATTACAGTTCTAAGTGACCTTTCTTGCATAAGCCATTCCGTTGTGTATTATTTATCATTTCTATTTTTGCTTTCTTTACTGTGGAGGGAGAACTTCAAGATGCTTTTAAATCTCAATTTTTATGATTCTGTCAATCTTTTAAAGTTTTCTTGCCTACACTTAAATTGATAGCAACTTTATTCTGTGTAGTGCTTTGCTTTTATCAAGTCTTTCCAAAGACTTTGACTTTGTTTTCATAGGCACAACTCTCTTTACACACATAGATATCATTGATTTATACAGTATACATTACATTATACATTTATAGTCAAGAACAGGTGTTATAAATAGGTTTGGAACAAATGCAACCAACTCTCGGTAAGTATATAACTCAACCAATAGGAGCAGAAATGAGAAAACACGAGCGTCCCCTAGTCCCCTAGAAGCAGTGAGTGAGTATGCAAAGTGCTGTGGGCATCATGCAGTGTGTTCTAAAGAAGGAATGGAGATGCACCAGCAATCAGTTGAAAGCATCAACTGGACAACAATATGGAGCATCTCCCAGTTTAGGCAACCCAAGAGAAAGAAAATTCTCTCTTTCTCTCTCAACTCTATATAGCAATATAGGGAAAGAATCTGACTGGGTCATGTGCCTACCATGCAATGGACTACTGTTACCAGAGACATAGGGTTCTAAGATAGCTCAATTTGGGTCACATTTGGGAGTGAATGACACTCCCAGAGTTGCCTGTATAATCGTCACAGCAGCCTAGAGTAAGTGACTGAATTGGTAGACAAACTCTGATCTAGTTAAAAGCAAGGCCTTGTGGTGGGCAATGGTAATGGAAAATTCTTGTAAGGAGGCTACATTAAATGTTCAATATTAAATCCCTCTTCCCTCTTTTTAAGATTGCTTCAAGTTTCTTAAGAGTAAAGAGTGTGAGATGATGATGATGATGATGATAACAAATGGCTACCAATGAGTTAATTATGATGATGTGCTAGGCAATGTTCCAAACACTTTATATGATTATTACTTAATCATCTCATGAACCCTAATCTTGCTTCTTATTTCACTGAGGAAAAAGAAGCTATTACAAGAACTCCCACCACCTCATGTACATACCTACCTATATGTGTACCGTGTTCTCTGCCTTCCCTCTTGTTACCACAGATCAACTGTCCACACCCCATCTGCCGCCAACCCCTCCACTTGGGCACAGAATCCCATCCATCCCCTCTCACATACGGAATGTCTTCTCTCCTTTAATTATTTCTTCCCCCAGGGCATCAGTAATTTTTCCTTTTCCCCTCCCCATTTCTGTCAGTATACAAGACTGCCATTCCTCCCATCTTTGGGGGAAAAAAATCTCTAAAATCTCTTTTGACCTCATATCTCATACTAGTTATGGACAAATTCTCTGCTCTCCTTGATGGAGCACAACTCTTGGTGGAGGTACCTATACTTACTGTCTCCAATATCTCTCCTGCCTTTCTCTCCTGAACCCTCTGCAGTGAAGCTTTGGCTCCTACCATTCCATCAGTTATTAACCTCCAGTCGTCATCTTGTTCGATTTGCCAGCAGAATTGAACAAAGCTGATCGTTCTCTTCTCCTTGGAATACATTCTTCCCTTTGTTTCTAGAACAGTCATTAGTTTTGCTCCTATGTCACAGGCTGCTCTCTCTTCGGCTCTCTTGCTAGTTGTTCCTCATCTCTCTAATCCCTAAATGTTGGAATACCTCAGTCTGACTCCCTTCTCCATCTATACTCAATCCCTGGATGATCTTGTAGATTTAGATATATGTATAAACTCATGGTTCCTTGATGTATATATCCTGCTTTGGTCTCTTCCTTGAATTCTAGATAAATGCCTGTTCAACAGCTCCACTTGCCTGACAATAGGCATCTCAAGCTCAGTACAATATAGTCAGTTCTGCTATAACACTTATTTTGAAATTGTGAATTTGTTCTAACATGATCAATGCATTAGGGAGTAATTTGAGCATAACACTAATTTTGCCTTTGCTTATGTGCCATTTTGTTTGTGAGAAACACTATGTGAATGCAGAAAAGGGCACGCAGGTGAGCCCACAGGAAGACGCAAAATGCAGACACTCACACAATATCTAGCAGCTACCTCAGTTCTGGTTATCCCACGAGGGATAATTGTGTGTTATCCCACGAGGTTGTGTTTGACTATTCTTCCACCTCTGTGAACTTTTCTCTACTAGAAAACACTCATTCAACATCCCAAACATTTAAGCGTCCTGGATCAAACATGCCAAGCAGTGCATGCAAAGGAGAGGTATTTAAGTACTGAGGAGAGGCTTGAAATAATAACGCGGGGTTTTTTGTTGTTGTTGTTGTTGTTTTAACATCTTTATTGGGCTATAATTGCTTTACAATGGTGTGTTAGTTTCTGCTTTATAAAAAAGTGAATCAGTTATGCATATACATATGTTCCCATATCTCTTCCCTCTTGCATCTTCCTGCCTCCCACCCTCCCTATCCCACCCCTCCAGGTGGTCACAAAGCACCGAGCTGATCTCCCTGTGCTATGCAGCTGCTTCCCACTAGCTATCTACCTTACGTTTGGTAGTGTATATATGTCCATGCCACTCTCTCGCTTTGTCACAGCTCACCCTTCCCCCTCCCCATATCCTCAAGTCCGTTCTCCAGTAGGTCTGTGTCTTTATTCCTGTCTTACCCCTAGGTTCTTCATGACATTTTTTTTTCTTAAATTCCATATATATGTGTTAGCATACGGTATTTGTCTTTCTCTTTCTGACTTACTTCACTCTGTATGACAGACTCTAGGTCTATCCACCTCATTACAAATAGCTCAATTTCGTTTCTTTTTATGGCTGAGTAATATTCCATTGAGAATACAGGCAGTCTTTGCTTTGCACAGCACCACATTAACTGAAACTCATGCAAATAGGAAGGGACTGTGTGCTCCCTTTCCTGGTTCCGTAGTAACTGACACCTCTCACCTCTTAGCAAGGACACAGTTTCTTCTTCCCTTTTTTTTTTTTTTTTGGCCACACTGCGAGGCATGCAGGATCTTAGTTCTCCAACCAGGGAACGAACCTGCGCCCCCTGCAATGAAAGTACAGAGTCTTAACCACTGGACTGCCAGGGAAGTCCCAAGGACAGTTTTGAAATGCAGGAGTTTCCATTTACACAGTGTCATGCAAACAAGGATTGCTTATCTGTGATATCTCCTGAGCAATAGGCAGGGGGAATCCACATTGCAGACTCTGACAGACGATGCCATAAAAATAAAAGTTTAAAAGTCCATGGTTGGAACAACTTTAAGTGCTGTGAAGTCAATAAGAATAAGGCCTAAACACACAGAAGGAATGGAAAGATAGTTGAACATATGGATTAAAGATTAAGTAGGGAAAAGTATTTGCTCAAATGCCATCTTATCAGTGAGGCCTTCTCTGAACATCCTATCTAGAACTTCACCCCCAATTCCTCAAGTCACTGTACTTTCTACCCCCCTTTAAAATTTTATTCTTCTTTGTAACATTTATCACCACTAGACATACTATCTAGTATTTTATGTATTTATTAGTTTATTTTCTGTCCACCTGTGGTAGTTTTAAAACATGACTGCAAATTCTTTGACATTTCTCTCATAGAGAGGTAGGGTCTGTGCCCTTCCCCTTGAATCTTGGCAGGCATGGTGGGAATCACACCATGTGACTTCTGAAGCAAGGTCATAAAAGGTTATGCAGCTTCTGCCTTGTTCACGGGACCACTTGCTCGTGGAGCCTGACTAACCCTGAGGCAGCCGCGCTGTGGGGAAGCCCTGGTCAAATGGAGAGGTCACATGGGGTGCTGGGCAACAGTGTCAGCCAGGCTGAGTCTTTGAGTCATGTTAGGCCAGATGCTCAGAATCTAGTGGAAAGATGAACATACACATAATTGCAATACATAATTACAATTCAATGTGAAAGATGCTACAGTGAGATATTAACAGAGAGCCATGGCACCTAAGAGGAGGGAGTAACTAATTTTCAGTGGAGGACCGTGAGGGCTCAGTCAAGTGGTGACATCTGACCCGTCTTGAAGGATGAGTAGGAATTTGTCAGGCAAAGGATGGAAGAGGAATTAGACTCCTGGTCTCCTCTTCTTTCTACTACTTTGAGGGCAGGGAAGGTCTATCCTTCTGACAACTGGAATCAACCAAATGACCGGACGCATAAGCTGAGCTATATAGTGAGTACTGGGGTTAGGTAACCTGATGATACAGGAATAAAACTGCCAGGTTGAGGCAAGACTATAGATGGAAATGAGCAAGGCATTCCCTTTTCTGGGCCTGTTTTTGCATCTGTAAGAGACAGCGATTAGCGTAAAAGATGTAGAAGAGGTCATTCTCAGTTCTGTGATTCTAGTTCTTTCCTAAATTGGATCTTCTCAAGGTTCAACAGTCTCCATTCTGTCAACTGTTCCTCAGATGACATATTTTCCAAGCTGGAAAACCACACGTGTGCCTCCCTTTGCGTGGATTCTGCTCTGTCAATGTTTACTTTAAAATGTAGTGTAGTGCGTGTAATGCCCAGAATAAATGTAATATTCCAGACATGGTCCCACCGGAGAGGAGGCTCTGAGGCAACGCCCACTTTGACCTATTGTAAAAGGTATTGTATCTCACATCACGGGGAATAGAGCCAATATTTTACAATAACTGTAAATGGAGTATAACCTTTAAAAATTGTGAATCACTGTATTATACACCTGTAACATATAATATTATACACCAACTATACTTCAATTAAAAAAAAAGGTATTGTACCTCAATTGGAGCAGCCCAAGGCTTCACCAGCTATTTTCCATTCATATCAGAGGTTCAAGGCCTTTTTCACATGGAACTCCTAATTGATTCATCCATGTACCATGTATTGTGAGTTTATGTAATTGATTGAACCTAAATGTTGGACTTGACATTCATTCATGTTAAATTTATCTTTGACTCCCAGAAGCATCTAGCATAGTCAATAAATATTTGCTGAATTGATTTTCATTTTGCTTTAGGCTGTCAATACAACTTAACAAAAGATTTTTGAATTTTTATTAATTTTATAACCCCTAAGCCTTTCTACTTTAAAGACTGATTTGAGATCTGTTAAAAAAAAAAAAAACCAAGACAACAAGCCCAAACTGAGTCTTAATTACAGTGTCAGCTCTCCCTGAAATGGAATCTTAAACCAGTCAATCAGGAATCACTTAATCAGCACTAGTGAGGTCATCTGCCTGATAGACCCCTGCCATCCCCTAAAGGAAAGTGACCTTACAATAACCAACCACTTTTTTGCCTAGTATAACTTCCTTGTTCCTGCTCCCTTCTGGCTCTAACAGTCTCTCCTTTTGTACAGCTCCTTGGAGCTCCTTTCTTTCTGCTAAATTGGATGCTACCTGATTTGAATTGATTTTTGCTCAAACGCTTAAAATTGTTGATATGCCTCAGTTTATCTTTTAACAGATGAGTGTGTTGTTTCTGCATTTCCTCTCGTCTGGGTACTTTCTCTAAATCAGGCAAAGATCCCATTTCTGCATCCATAATGAATATGACCTGGAAAAGACATGAATCTGGTGTTTGCTACCAGCATTCTCCATTAATGAGTTAAGATGTGCCCGGCTAACAACTGTGCTAACCCTGTGAAGATCGCAAAGCACAAGAAAAGCAAAAATGAGGTCTTCAATGTGTAGATTGTTACAACAAAACAAAATAATAACATAGTCCTTTAAATGAAGGACTCAAAGGTGCAAATCCTCTAATGGATGGAGCTGGAGATGTAAAATTCTCAAAGCTCCCTGTCAGTACCTCTCTGGCCCAGGACTCTTATTGATTTAAAGTACAAGCACAAGGTTGAATCTGAAATTTCAAATCAGGCCATCTCGGGTTTTTTTGTAAAGAATTTTAGATGTTTTTCTGAATCAGATTGTTCAAGAGAGTTTCTATGAGCGCCGGAGGAAAAGACCCTCAGATCCAGCAGCAGCGGAATGGAAAACGGTAAGAACCAGGAGTCTCACAGTCTTCATTGGTCCTCGCCGTCCTTTTCACCCCAGAAGCCACGCCCACCCTCCCAATTCAATCCCGTGGAAGTGACTCGGTGCCTTCCCCTCCCCCATAGCAGGTGGAGGGGTATGAAGAGGAATATCCAGGAGGGACAAAGGACTCTAATGATTGTATTTTCCAGCAATTTTTTCTTTTAATTCTGTGCTTTTCAAAAACTGCAGGAGTGACTGCATGTAAATAGTCCTCTCTAATGGATGTCTGATTACCATTGACTCTTTTCAGATTTAATGCATTAAGTGCCTTCCATAGAAAAAGGACACAATACCCCACAATGCACAGGGTCAACCATAAAAAATAAGACACAACCTGAATGGGGCAGTGCCAGAAGAGAAATCCAAACAGCCTCAGATGGTAAAGGGCTCTTTGTAAATTTTTTTTTTTTCAGAAAGAAAGCTAAATCAGGAGCCTGATGCTGTGCTAATCTTTTTCTCTCCTTTTCTTCTCCTCCCTCAGGAAGGAAGCCATTCAGGCGACAAGCAGGCTCTTATCCTAGGCTTCTTATCATTAACCAGATGAGCCTGTGCTGGAAATGAGATTCAGAGCCAAGACCAGGAAAGGCTGTTTCCTTAATTGAGTGCGTCTCTTTTGAAGTCCTGTCTCCCTGACGGAGCCTAGAGCTGGCTGGGTCCCTCTGGCAGAGATCACGCATGTATAATCTCCCGCACACCAGAAGCAGATGCTCCATGACGTGGAGCTTTTTTGAAAGGCCTTTAATAAGATTTCTCAGTCCTGCACGTGTCGGGCAGGCCGAGGAAGAAACAGTTTTCAGAAAAGCCACTGATCAAAAGGTTCAAGATTTTAGGCGTTTTGGGGCTTCCTGCCAGATACACCTCAGTTAAGAATCTGCAGTTCTGGGGGGTTCTCAGCACTTTCAGGGTACTCCCCGTCATCCTTACCCTTCCCCTGCTTCCCCTGCCCTTTACCCATGGGCTTAAGGACCACTTCTCTTCCAATTCCTACAGTTTATGGAAATAAAAATGAGTATTCTTTGATATTTCTTGATCTACTTTGGGCTATCTGGTTATATATGAGGCTGTCAGGAACTCTGGTAGAATGTTCAATAGATGAAGCTAGCACCCCATTTGGAGTTGATTTGGGGGAAGGGGTTATTTTTAAAAATCAACCAAGCTCACATGTTGTTGGAGTTGATTAGACCCTGAATCCAAATGTCCTCTGTAAATGAGGGTACTACCAGACATAAGGACAAAATTTGTCATGGGAATTAGATGACGTAAAACTTGAGAAACCACTAGCACAAATGTTCCGAAGAGCTCAGAAATGTTTATTATTAGCTTATTATTAGTTTGTTATTACCACTGTGGGTAGGAAAGCCCTTGACTAAGGGCCAGACTGTCTAAGCCTAACACAGAGTGACAACATCAAAGCACAAAAGAGTCAAGGCTTTGTCAGCAGTGGCCATACAATCCCACCTGGTGGAGAAACTAGATCATTTTCCATCACATAATGCTGTACTCCTGCTGTCACACCTTGGCCCTGGCCACTCCTCCTTTCCCACTTCCTACTCCATCTTCTCTATGTCCTCCAGCCCTTCCCTTTTGCCATTCTGTCCCCCACTTTCAGCCAAAACCCCAAACCAGATCAGCCTAACCATGAGCATTCTTTCTCTTCAGCCCCAGCTGCCGAGTTTGACAGAGAAGTCCCCACTGCTCAGACTAAGGTCACCACAGCATCATGGATTCCGGTATCAGCGGGAAATGTCTCTATTATATTTCCAATTCACACAGCAAAAAGTTCATATGCTCCTCTAGCCCTATCCCACCTCCTCCCACCTTCTCAGGCGATGACCTGTTCTATCTGGTTACTGAGAAAAAGGAGGCCACCAGGCAGAGATCTCTCAGCCCGCTGCTTCTCTGTCTACACACTGCCTGCCACCCAGACTCACCCCTCACTCTTCTCTGTCTAAGGCACTGGTACGTCTTTTTCTCTTGTCCTCAGGGTTCCTTTTGTCTCCTGCATCTTACTCTTTATTAGACTTCCTAAAGGCACTTAGCCACATTCTTCTCTCCCTTTCCCTCTTCCTCTCTCTTTGTCTTATACATACACACACACACATACACACACTGTCATCTGTCCATATTTCTTTTATTCTGGCTTCTGCCCTTACCCTCTCTTCTTCCCTTAATGACCAAGCTTCCTGAAAGGCCTCGCACATGGTCTCTGTTCTCACTATGTGATCATTCCTGCAGCCTGGCTTCACCCTCTACCCCTCCCCACACTGAACCCACCTTGCTGCTAGGTTGAACAGGCTCTCTCTAGGCTCTGGGACATTGGATCGGTCTGCAGCATTTCCTGTCAGCTTTCCCGACAATACTCTCTGCTTGTTTCCATGACAGCACTCCATGCTGGTACTCCTACCCTTCTGCCACTCCTTCGCAGCCTCCTAATTGACCTGTCCCTTATCCATTAACAGCCTTCTCTGGGTTCTGTCCTCAGCCTTCTTCTCACTCTACACATTCTCCCTGATTATCTTATCCTCACCCCCGGCTGGAACCGCCACCTCACTCCAACCCAGATCACTGTCCTAAGCTCTGACTGCTCATAACTGCCTATGGGACACATCTGCTTAGATATTCCACAGGCACCTTAAAATCATGATCTTGTTAACCAATTTTCTTATCCTCTTACCTAAACCCACTCTCATCTCCCATATCAAATCAGTCACCAAAGGCAATTGGTTCTCCCTCCTAATTTTCTCTGAGTTCCTTCTTCAGCTCTCCATCCCATAGCCACTACTTAGTTCAGGAGCCCTTTTTTTCTCACCTAGATCACTGCAACAGCCCCCAATTCATCTCTCTGTCTCTGGTCCTGCTGCACCCCAACCCTGCCCCCGCCCCACACTGCCTTCAGAGAGAGCCTTCCACAACCAGATTTCATAGCCTCTGGGGTCCTTGATGATCTCCTTCTCTAAAAATCAAAAGGGGTGGGTCTCTGCAACTCCAATATCACTGTATAATCCTAACCCTCCTGGCTACAGGTGATTGGATTGAGGAACATATGTGATCCAAGCTGAACCAATCAGATTCTCCTAAGAATTTACAATGAGGACCCAGAAGATTCTAGACAGGTATGTCAGCACTTAAGCTGAATGAGTATTCTCTAGGTGATTTTTGTTTTTTTCTATTTTCTTCTCTGTGTTTTCTAAATTAAACAAACAAAAAAACACACAACGTTTTTGTAAGAGGAAAACAAAAGGCTTGCTGCTGGTTTTACAATAAAAACTCCAGGATTTCATCTCTGTACTCTCAAGTCAATTCTCATTCGATTGCTTACTTATGTGAAATAAGAAGAACAGATTGACCATAGGCAGTAATATTTACTTATGTTTTTAAAACATTCTCGGGTCATAGGAATTAAGGAATTCTTCCTGTTAAATTCCTTCACTGCTTTCCTTCTTTTCCTCCTGTTTTTCTGGTGGGCCTCCTGTTAAATCTTTGAGCTTCTATGGGGTAGTGTAATGGTCAGTTAAAAGTCTGGGCTTTGGGACCAAACAGATGTAGATTAAAATCCGGGCTCTACCACCAACGGGGTGACGGTGGACGACTTACTTAACCTTTTTGTGTCTCAGTTTCCTTCTGTGTAAAATAGGATAGTAATGCCTGTGTCACAGGGTTGTGGTCAAGTTTAAATGGTGTTGTGTATATAAAGGCTTTGACATAGATTAAGTGGACAGTAAGTAATATTCCAATAAATCTATCTGTTGACTTACTGGGGCCCTACCATTGTTAGTGACCATCACTGATCTCTAACCCTCAGCTCTGTGCCTCCTGTTCCCCAGTCAATCTGGCCCTCACTCTTGACTGTAACAGTTCTCAGTTTCAAGAACAGGGACTCTGAGGCCTGCAATATAAAAATTGCCCTTCTTTCACTGGACAGATTGGGCCTGGGTAGAGGATGAGGGAGGATTTGGGTATTTCAAGAAGTACTCCCAGACAGACATCCCGAGGAGAGACAGGGCACACCAATATGGCCCTACACAACGGAGCTCCCTCCCCTGCTCCTCCAAACCCACCTCCTACTCTTTTCCTACTGGTTTACTGGACTCCTATCACTCTGTCCTTTTTGCTTTTCTCTAGACCCACCATGAATGCCTCAAGGCTTTCACCCCTGCTGTTTCCCCTGCCTTTTTTTTTTTTTTTAACATCTTTACTGGAGTGTAATTGCTTTAAAATGTTGTGTTAGTTTCTGCTGTATAACAAAGTGAATCAGCTATATGTATACATATATCCCCATATCCCCTCCCTCCTGTGTCTCCCTCCCACCCTCCCTATCCCACCCCTCTAGGTGGTCACAAAGCACTGAGCTGATCTCCCTGTGCTATGCGGCTGCTTCCCACTAGCTATCTACCTTACATTTGGTAGTGTATATATGTCCATGCCACTCTCTCACTCCTTGCTCTTAACCTGGCTGGCTCCTTGTCTTCAATATCAGCCAGGCCCTCTCTGGACGCTATCTAAAACAGCTGTCCTCCCTCAGGTAAACTCTGTCACCCTGCTTTATATTCACATAGCACCTGTTGCTATCTAAAATTATGCTATTTATTTGCGTATTGTGTGTAGGCTAATGAAGGCAAGGTCTTTGTCTTATTGTTTGCTGGTGCTAAGTAAGATGCCGGAAACATAATAGGCATTCAATAAATATTTGTTAGATATCTAAATGAAATATTAAAACAACAAACAAAAAGCATGTCAGCAATATATATAATTAGATAAAAAATACATGGGCTTGGGAACTTGGGAGAAATGATGGGTTCGTAACTAATAAAAAGAAACCAGAAGGGTAAGCCAAGAATAAGAGATGTCAAGGGAAAAGACATGTGCCAGAATGACTTAAGACAAGTTCAGATAACAGCTTAGACTGAACTGACTAGAGCAGAATTGCTCTTTTGAAGAAGAAAAAGGGATGAAGCGATGTGATGGTGGTGATGACTGTGGTGGTAAATTCAGACTGCCATGTACAGTTGCACAAGTTGTGTGTCACATAAAAAGCATCACATCGAAAGTGCTGTCATTCACAACGGGAAGTTTTCAGCCATTATTTCATCTGCTCCTTTTTCTCTCCTTTCTTCCTGATACTCCAGTTATGCATATGTTGCTGTACTTAAAGGTGTGTCCCATTTCTCTAAGGCTCTGTCAATTTTTTTGCATTATTTTCTCTTCTTCAGATGGAACAGTCTCTATCCATCTATCTTCAGGTTTGCTGATTCATTATTCTGCTAGCTCACATTTACTGTTGAGCCCTCTAGTGAATTTTTCATTTCAGTTATTGTATTTTCAACTTGAGAATTTCCATTTAGTTCTTTTTTAAAAAAATAATTGCTATCCCGTTATTAATATTTTCTACTTGATAGACATTATCATCATATCTTCCTTTTCTTGTTAAAGTATGGTTTCCTTTAGTTCTTTGAACATCTTTATAATGATTGCTTTGAAGTCTTTGTCTGTTAAATCCAGTCAAGGCAGTTCTTGTTGCCTGCTTTTTTTCCCCCCCTATGTATGGGTCCCACTTTCCTCTTTCTATGCCTGTCTTGTAACTTTTTTGTTGAAAATTGTGTATTTTAGGTAACATATTGTAGCAACTCTGGATTCCAATTTCCCTCCCTTGTCTCTGGAGTTTGTGTTGTTTGCTTGTTTATTTATTTAGTGACTAGGTTAGACTATTTTAGTGAAGGCTGTTTCCCTTGCTGTCTCACCCTCTGGGAGTGTTTCTCCTCAGAGGGTGGAAACTTGGGTGTGTACAGCACCACCCTGGAATGACAGTGATTTTAGCAGGCTGAATGAAGCCTATTTCCTGCAAACAAGAAATGGGGGACACAGAAGGGACTTGTACCCAGGAGGGCCCCACAGGGTTCCGCTCCGTTTCACACTTTGTTTTAAATAAAGTCAATTTTGGGACTTCCCTGGTGGTGCAGTGGTTAAGAATCCGCCTGCCAATGCAGGGGACACGGGTTCGAGCCCTGGTCCGGGAAGACCCCACAGGCCGTGGAGCAACTAAGCCCGTGCGCCACAACTACTGAGCCTGCGCTCTACAGCCTGCAAGCCACAACTACTGAGCTTGTGTGCCACAACTACTGAAGCCTGCACGCCTAGAGCCCATGCTCCACAACAAGAGAAGCCACCGCACCGTGGCGAAGCGTAGCCCCTGCTCACCGCAACTAGAGCAAAGCCCATGCACAGCAACGAAGACCCAACACAGCCAAAGATAAATAAATTAAATAAATAAATAAATAAGTCAATTTCTTTAGGAAGAGCATTGGAGCTCCCTTTTCTTGTGGACTTTGTCTCCCCCTGGTCAAAATCTCTAAGCCACTATTCTGGGTGCTCCATAGGGCAAGAGTCTCTTGTCTTCTCAGCCTGTCTCGTCTAGGGTAGAACCTATACCCTATCAGTGAGTTGAGGTGAAAGTGATCACATTCCAGGATTCTTGTTCCATGCCTGGGGCAGAGCCCCCTCTTATGAGTGGTAGCTGAGTGGCAGAAGAGATCCCCAACCTCTCAGCCACACTCACAAGGACTTCAGCATCTTTAACTCAGAGTTGTAGGGGTAAGGCATGCTGGTTGCGTCCTCCCCTGGTGAGGTATATTAACTCTTGATAGGGAGCCAAGGCGGGAAGGAAGCCCCAGTTTTGTGGCTACCCCTGCCTAGAGTGGAATTTCCATGCCGCTGAGCTGCAGGGGAAGCAGGGGGAAGGGAGGAAATGGGCTGTGGTTCAAATGCCACAGGATCTCTCTGACTTTGGTAGATTTTCTTGAAAAAACGTTTCTTCATTTGCCTTATTCCCTCAGGACAATTTCCGAGACTTTAAATGTGGTTTTCACCAGTTTTGCTTGTTTCTCTGGGGAGTGGGTCTGTGGGCCTCCTCGAGCTGCCATCCCGAAGTCATAGACCTCATTCGCATTGCAGACTTGTATCTTTATAATAATAAACACTTTCTGACAGATGACTGTACGACATCTTATTCTAACCAGCTCAGTATGTTCCAAAACCTTTCCATCAAATAAAAGTCAAATGTCTTGGGGAAGGGATACCTTCTTCTAATTTGTACAGAGGCTCCCTCCGGCCAAGCCTCTGCCTTGGTGGGGAAGGCTCAGGGGCGGGAGTGTGGTTGGAGGTGGAGGTGGTTCTGGTCATAGTGTGGTGTCAGGGCTGCTGCATTTGGCTGTGCAGATTATTTACTGTGCAACGGTACGGTCATCATAGATTTATGTTTGTTATTATAACTCTGCTGAGCATCTCCCGTCTGTTCCTCCCGTTCCACTCCTTGCACTTCTTCACCTTGCTCTGTGTCCAAGAAATTGACCTGTATGAGCTATCTCAATGGCTTCTGGTTGGATTCAGAGAAAATCAGAGGGTAAGAGGAATGTGGGGTGGGAGCATGTCTTCCCCTGGTTCTCTTTACCAGGTCACCATAGGTTGCCCACATCCCTATACTGAAGGTCACAATTCTTGTCAAACAGCCCTTTCCATACAGCTACCTTTCTCTGGGTTGTGATAACCACACCCTGCCCTCCAGGCCTAGTGCGTGATAACGGCTCCTGACTGTTGCAAGCCCTGGGGCACTACACTCTCCATTATTTGTTTCCCTAAATCCTACCCAAAGCTTTGTAAATAGTCCTTTATTAACTGTACCTAAATTATCCAGTTCCAATGTACCATCTGTTTCCTGATGAGACCCTGGCTTATAACAGATGGCAGTCAAATATCTTGAGGACAGGGTACCTTTTTCTACCTTGCACCTGAGCTAGCCATCCTGGAGGGGTAGGAGAGGTGTAGGATAGTAGTGGTGATGGTTGAGGTGGCAGGGCTTATGAAATTATTCTGCATGCCAGGATAAGGCTAACATGTACAACAGACAATATAGATTCTTAAACACGTGGACGATGCTCTTTAAGATTATAATGGCAGCTCTGTGAAAAACGGACTGGGATAAAGGACGGCTTCAGAAAAAGAAGCCAACTAGAAAACTGCTGCTCTGTTGTTGGAACAAAGCAGTGAGGGCCTAGACTAGAAAAGAAACCCTAGGAGAAAAAGGAAGCATCCCAGAGACCCAATGAAGGGAAAAGGCAGAGCTTCCTGGCAAGTTATGTTGGAGATAGAAGGAAAGAAAAACAATGAGAAGAATAAAACATGACTGTAGCACCTATGGGTAAACTAGAGAGTTGAGGAAGATGACAGAAATAATAATAATGAGAATGACTAATTATAGCTTAGATTTATTAGATGCTCCCTGAGTTGCGATCACAAGGTTTTAAGAGCTAACAAGTATTAAGCTCCTTAATCCTCCATCGACTTTGTGAAATAGATCTCATTACTGCAGTTTACAGTGAGGAAACAGAGGCACAGAGAACTCCAGTTACTTATCCAAGGTCACATAGTAAGCAAGTTAGTGAACAACTGAGCTGAGATTCAAACTTTAGAGCCTGAACACTGCTGCCTCTGAAGATGTGTAGGAAGTGCTGAGGGCTCAGGGAGCTGGAATCCTAAATCAACTCTCCAACTTTATCTTTACCCCTGATACCCACCAAGGTGGCCATAATTAACTTCTTGCTGTTTCCATATTCACCACATCCTTCCCACCTCTGACTGGAATGCCCTCGCCTCCTTGCCCACCTAACAATTAAAATAATAATAACATTGTTGAGCATCTGTTACATATGCTGTCACTGTTTTGTGTGCTTGATATGTATTTGCTCCTTAATCTTCATGACAACCCCTTGACTTGGGTATTATTATTCTTACTATCATTATTCTCATCCATTAAAAGGTAAGCTGTAGGGAGCAAGGATTTCTGTCTGTTTTATTCACCAGAATGCTGCCTAGTACACTGTAGGGCTCAGCAAAGACTTGTTGAATGAATGAACTTTACAGATGAGAAAACTGAGGCACAGCTAAGGCTAAGATGACACAACTAGCATGCAGTAGGGCTGGGCTGGAGCCCAGCTGTCTGGGTTCCTAGTCTGTGCAGTATCACTAACTCATTCCAACACAGTCTTTAAGACCAGCACAGATGTCACCTCCCCTGGAAGTTGGAAGGGAAATGGATCTTCTGGGAACACTTTCCCACTCCCCTCCCCTTCCCATGGGAGGTCTTAGAAGAAACAGCACGTCTTGGGTTTTCAGCTTGCTTGATCTTTAAATTCTGCACTGCGTCTTTGTGGTCTTCCTCGCTTCTCCTCAGCCTCTTCGCTTGTATTCTGTGCTTCTATCCTCTCATGTACTCATTTTGGATTCCCAGGATCACACTCCCACCCTCAGCCTTGCCCTTTATCTCCCTTGGCCAAATTCTGGCAGTAACACTGTCCACACAGCCACTCCCCGCCATTCCCTGGGGCCCAGCGTGCTAGCTCTGCAGAAGACACTTGGGTTTCCATTTCTATCCAACCTTTGATCCTCTCCAAGACTCTTTTTATAGTCCGCAAATTGCATTTCCTGTTTCCTCTCAAACTTTGAAATTAGGCAGTGAAGGCTGCCCTGCATGTGGTACTCTAAAAGTAGGACTGGCATCACCGCCTTCTTATTTCTCATAACGTAGCAGCAGGGAGAGGACTGACAGTGAGTATTTATTAGATACCTAGTAGAAGCCCAGCAAGGAGCTCAGGTGAGCATACCTGTGGGGAGGGGGGTGGGCAGGATGGCCTTAGAAGGACACTGCTATCACAAAGCCATGCTTTGAACCCATGCCCTAAAATTAAGTAAAGCGAAAATGCCAAAAGAACAAGTAGCCTCATCAGACTTCCCAGATAGGAGTAGATTGTGTCAATGATCGTGTTCGGTTAAGCACTGCATTTGCTGTGACCTAATGTCCCATGAAGGAGCTCTGGATCCAACAACCGACAATAACTAAGACCAAAATCTTGGTTTTTCCAATTGGAGATTAAAATTCATATCTGGAGCTATGTGTCTAGGAGGAAATAGGACACGATATTTCATAAGCCACAAATACTATTATTTTCTTTTGGGAAGAAACCAGTTCTTTTTTTTTTTTTTCTTTTGCGGTACGCGGGCCTCTCACCGCCGCGGCCTCTCCCGCTGCGGAGCACAGGCTCCGGACGCGCAGGCTCAGCGGCCATGGCTCACGGGCGCAGCCGCTCCGCAGCACGCGGGATCCTCCCGGACCGGGGCACGAACCCGCGCCCCTTGCATCGGCAGGCGGACTCCCAACCACTGCGCCACCAGGGAAGCCCCTGCCAGTTCTTAGGAAACCAGTTATAGAAGGCGAATTGCCTTTCGTGGTCTCGTTTCGATTCCTGGATCTAAGAGTTTGTGACTCATAACCACAGACTTCAGCCTGAGCCTGGGCAGCAGCGTGGAGCTGGGAGTGGAGGTTATTACTGGAGGTGACTAACCAGCATCCAGCTGAGGTAGCGGAATCTGGTGCTGCTAATGAGAACTGATGACTACTGCTTTTTCTTTTCCATAAGCTGGAGGTTTTCTCTGGCAGATTTTCATCCTCTGCATGAAATGGCAAACTCACCTCTCCAGATATAAAGTTTCCATAGATGTAGAATTTTAGAATTAGAAACTTCCTTAGGGATTATCTCCTCCATCTTCTCAAGTTATATAGAGAGAAACTCCCACACTTGTGTAAGGTCTAATTCCTGTAAGAAGTCCTTTATCCTGTAACACACAGAGGGACTCTGCCTCTCTGACTGAGCCCTGATTGATTCATGCTGGATCTCCAGGAAAGATAAGCCTGGGGCATCCAGGGCTCCTGCCTCTCCCTGCATTTGGTAATCCGCCAGGAAGCCCAGGTGACAAAGGAGGAAGCAGGAAGTGCTCTTACTGTGTGCAGGCAAGTATATGTTGTCAGCACCTCCCTGCAAGACTCCTCAGGTGAAGAAAGAAGGTCCCTGACTCTGTCAGCAAAGGACTGTCGAGGACGATGGAGGAAGCTGAAAGCCACACATCCTAGTGGGCCCTCCCATGGGGGCAGTGCTTCCATCAGGCAAAAGCCTTTCCTAAGCCTTAGCAACCTTCCAACCTCTCCCATTCCTCTCCTCCCCCCAAAGAACTGAGCTGTATTATGAGATTTTTGGTTGTCTAATTGATCTACAGAGCTGAAGACTGGCTTTCTTAATCTATTTTGACAATTCCTATTTCCAGACCCTTCTGGGACGAGATAAGTTGTGAAAATCAATCTTAAAAGGATTATGATTAACTGAACTTTTCCAACCCCTACAAAATACATAATTTGTAGCTTCTCACATTATTGTTTTTCACCCTGTCATTTAAAAACATGACACGATAGTGGTAAAAAGTCAGAATATCATTTGAATGAACTTCCTGAGGCCTAAGAAAAAAAGCCCCCAAATTAGAAAACTGCTAAACTCACCACATTTTAGCTAAACTCTAAACAGCAAAGGAAGGACATGACTATATCTGACAGTAGGGCCTCAAGTGATTTTTTAATAAAAATTTTCCTCCATTCTCCTTTATTGAGCAATGCAAATTTTCCTTTTAAATTTCTTCATTGATTTTTAAAAATAGCTAACTCAGAAGTTCCTGAAAACACCGATATGCAGGTTGTTGAACAGATGTTATAAAAGATGTTTTAACCATGCTTCTGGTTAAAGCATGGGAAGTACTAGCTTCATTCAAAAAAAGAGACAAAGTGCCTCCTTGTCTCAGGAGCTGTGCTGGACACTGGGCAAAATACACCCGGTCGAGCACAGTTAAACAAGCTTGCTTCCTGGAAGATTCTTTAGGACCAATGTGCATTGTGAATACTAAGGGGAAATGCTGTGCCACATTTTCCCAACTGATTTGACTGCACTTCTTCCTCTTCCTTTCTCTTTTGTAAAGCTTACAGAGGAGAACTACTTTTCCTTAGTATATTTGTTTGTGACTAGCTGAACTAAATCAAATAAAATCCTGAACCTAACTAATTTGTAGAAAGAGTATTTCTAAAGAGCAGCACTGAACTCTTCTCCAAGTTGAACCCTGCATCATTTAAAAAAGTAAAATTAAAAGATGCTATTCAGGGCTTCCCTGGTGGCGCAGTGGTTGAGAGTCCGCCTGCCGTTGCAGGGGACATGGCTTCATGCCCCGGTCCGGGAAAATCCCACATGCCGCGGAGCGGCTGGGCCCGTGAGCCATGGCCGCTGAGCCTGTGCGTCCGGAGCCTGTGCTCCGCAATGGGAGAGGCCACAACAGTGAGAGGCCCGTGTACCACAAAAAAAAAAAAAAAAAAAAAAGATGCTATTCATTCTTCATAAAATGAAGAGTCTTGACATCATATTTGTTAGCAATGCAAAGATGGATTTTGATGTTTTTATAGCTTTAAGTGGGACAAATATTTAATGTATCTGTTATAGTGGTGATAATTCACAAAGCAGAAAAACAAGCAAATTCTTGACGCAGGGCTGTGTTTATACTTCTGTTGTAAAAGATTGATCCAGTACAACTTGATGATAGGTAGTAGAAGAAAAAAATGGAGTCTGGATTGTTTTCTGAATTATAATCCAAGTGTCTGCCTGTGTCCATTCAAGGATTATCTTCTTTGGTGCCTCTGGAGAGAAGGGAAGCTTGTCTCCTTTCTGCTCCAGGGTCGGTCCACACCAGCCCACTTCTCTGTTACGCTCTGGCTGAAGCTCCCACTTAGACCTCCCTTTACCTGAATCCCGGTCCTCGTGGACTCTGTTGTCCCCCCTTGATATCATGCTGCTGTGATTCACGCTGTTGGCCTCAGCTGAGCAAGGCTGCAAACACATTTGCCTACGTCATTCTGTTCCTGAACTTCCCACTATGCTGTTGGTGGTAAAAGGTTTATTTTTTTAAGTAAAAGTAGCTGAGGATGGAAATGAAATTTAGATATTACTCTCTTAAAATCCCTTAGCCATTTCATCATGGTGAATTTCTAACCTCCTCAATGCCCTGGCTTACCTGCATCTTCTTTTCCCTCTCCCTCTCTCCTCCCCACCCCATTTCTCATTCTTTTAAAAGTCGAGTATATGGAGGTATAATTTATATAATATATAAAATTCACCCTGTTTAGTGTACAGCAGTTTTATGACTTCGGACAAATGCTACAGTTGTATGACCACCACCATAATCAAGATACAGAACATCTTCATTACCCCCCCAAAATTCCTTTGTGCTCCTTTCTAGTCACCCCTCACCTTACCACCAGCCCTCGGCCACCACTGATCTGTTTTCTGTCTATATTTTTGCCTTTTCAAGAATGTCATAAAAAAGGAGTCAAAAAGGAGTCACACCGTATATAGCTTTATTTACTAAGCATAATGCATTTGAGATTTATTCACATTTTTTCCATGAATCATTGGTTTGTTCATCCTTACTGGTGAGTAGTACTCCATCACACGGGTGTACATTTTTTTTTAAATCAATTTGTCAGTTGAAAGACTTTTGAGCTCTTTCCCATTTTTGGTATTTATTAGTAAAACCACTCTAAACATGTGCTTACAGGTTTTCATGTGACTATAAGCCTTCATTTCTCTTCGGAAACGAGATAAGTGAATCATGGGGTAAGTATATGTTTAACTTTATAAGAAACTGACAGCTTTCAAAAGTGGCTGTATGTCATATTGCATTCCCACCAGCAATGAATAAATTTCCAGTGGATTTGCATCTTCATCAGCACTTGGTATTGTGCTGATGAAGCAGTTCTAATAAGTGTATAGTGATATCTCATTGCAGTTTTAATTTGCCTAATGACTAATAATGTTGCACATCTTTTCATGTCCTTGTGTGCCACCCATATATCTTTTTTGGTGAAGTGTCTGTTCAAATCTTCTGCCCATTTTTTAAAATTGGATAGTTTGTTTTCTTAATATTGCATTTTTAAGGTTCTTTATAAATGTATAAGTGCTTCATCAAACATGTTTTACAAATATTTCTCCCAGTCAGTGGTTTGTGTCTATTAACTTCCTTAATTGTGTCCCTCAAAGAGCAGAAGTTTTGAATTTTGATTAATTACAATTTATCAATTTTTTTTCTTTTATGGATCATGCTTTTAGTGTGGTATATAAAAATGTTTTGGCTAACTCAAAGTCACAAAAATTTTCTCTTATGTCTTCTAAGAAATTTATAGTTTTAGATTTAACATTTAGGTTTAGATTCGTTTTTGTATATAGTGCAAAATATGGGTCAAAGTTGCTTTTTTTTTCCATATAAATGTCCAATAGTCCACCACAATTTGTTGAAAACACTATTCTTTCTCAACTAAATTACTGCATTAGGGTTCTTCAGAGACACAAAACCAATAAGATATTTATATATCTTTATATTAATGTTATATGTATTTATATTATATTTATATTATATACAAAATACATATAATTGTTTATTATGAGGAATTGGCTAATGCAATTATGCAGGCTAAGAAGTAAGTTCTATCATCTGCAATCTGCAAGCTGGAGCCCCAGGGAAGCTGCTGATATAATTCCAGTCCAAGTCCAAAGGCCTGAGAACCAAGAACACAGCTGTTTTAAGCCCCAGTTCAAGAGCAGAAGACCAATGTTTTAACTCAAGCAGTCGGGCAAAGAGAGAGAAAATTCTCCCTTCCTCTGCCTTTTTGTTTTATTCATGCCCTCAGTGGTTTAGATGATGCCCACCTGCATTGGGGAGCACCATCTGCTCTACTCAGTCTGCCAATACAAATTCTAATCTCTTCCAGAAATACTCTCGCAGACACACCTAGAAATAACGTTTAACAAGATTTCTGGACATCCTGTGGTCCAGTCAAGTTAACACAAAACATGAATCATACCAATTACCTTGGAATCTTTCCAGTAATCAATTGACCATATATATTGGCTCCATATCTGAACTCCCTATTCTGTTCCATTGATCTCTCCTTTCACTAATACCACATAGTCTTGATTCATATTGCTTTATAATAATTCTTAAAATCAGGTAGTATAAGGTCTTACAATCTTGTCCTTCATTTTCAAAATTGTTTTGGCTTGTCTAGTTTCTTGGCTTTTCCGTATAAGTTTTAGTATCAGCTTGTCTATTTCTATAAAATATCCTGCTGTGATTTTGGCTTAGGTTGAATCTTTAGATAAATTTGGGGACAGTTAATAACTTAACAATATTGAGTCTTTGGATCTGTGAGTACAATAACCTTTCCATTTATTTATGTATTCTTTGGTTTCTTTCATCAATGTTCTGTAGTTTCCACTATACAAATAAATATTCCACATATTTTTTTAGATTTATACCTAAGTATTTTTGTTTTTCAATGCTATTATAAATGGTACATTTAAAAAACTCAATTTTCAATTGTTTATTATTAGTGTATACAAATACATTGATTTTTTTTTGATACCAAGCTTGTATAAAATGCGACCTTCCTAAACTCATTCATTACTTCTAGTACGTATAGGGAGACTTCTTGGAGTTTTCTATGTAGACAATCCTGTCTGCAAATAGAGATAGCTTTATTTCTTCCTTTCCAATCTATATGCCACTTTTTCCCTTGCCTCATTACAGTGGCTGGAATCTCCAGAAGGATGTTGGTAGGAGTAATGAGAGCAAATATCCTTGCCTTATTTCTTGATCTTAGGGGGAAAGCAATCAGTCTGACACCATTAAGTACGATGTTAGCTGTAGGTTTTTAAATGACGTCCTTCATCAAATTAAGGACATTCCCCTCTATTCCTAGCTTGCTGAGAGTTTTAACAAGAATAGTAATTTTGTCAGACGCTTTTTCTGAATCTATTGAAATGATCATATAATTTTTCTTCCTTAGTCTTTTGATATGGTGAGTAATATGATTGTTTTTCAAATATTGAACCACCATTGTATTCCTGGGATTAACCCCATTTGATATGATGTATTATTCTTATTGCTGGATTCTATTTTTTATTGTTATGAGGATTTTTACATCCACGTTCCAATATTCATGTGGGATGTTGGTCTTTAACTTCCTTTTCTCATGATGTTTTTGTCTGGTTTTGGTATCAAGCAATGCTTGCCTCATAAAATTATTTGGGAAGTATTCTCTTCTATTTTCTGGAAGAATTGGGAATTATTGGAATTATTTCTTCTTTAAATATTTGGTAGAACTTGACAGAAAAGACATATGGGCCTGAAGTTATCTTTGGTAGAAGGTACTTAACTGTGAATTCAATTTCTTTAATAGATATAGAGTTATTCAGGTTATCTATAATTTTTTGAGCAAGCTTTGGTCTATATCATCTAAATTGTCAAATTTATGGGTACAAAATTGTTGGTAATATTTCCTAGTTATCCTTATAATATATGGAGGATCTGTAGCAAGTTCCCATAATTTGTTCCAGATATTAGTATATTACGTTTACTTTTTTTTTCTTGATCTTTGTTGATCTTTTCAAAGAAACAGCTTTTGATTTCATTGATTTTCTTTATTGTTTTCCTTTAACTTTTCTTGTGGGCAGAGCTGTTAGTCATGAATTCTCTAAGCTTGTTTGTCTGAAAAGTTTTTATTTCACCTTCATTTTTTATCGAGTGTGAAATTCTGTGTTGACAGTTTTCTTTTAGAACATTAAAAATGTCACTTAATTTTCTTCTGGCTTGTATACCTGTCTTCAAGATTTTCTCTTTACCTTTGGATTTTAGCAGTTTGAATAGGTTTTCGTTGTTGTTATTTATCGGCATTCTCTAAGCTCTTAGATCTGTGGTTGATGTCTTTTGTTATTTTAAGAAATTCTCATCCTGAATCTCTTCAAGTATTTCTTCTTCCTAGTTTATACTCTCTTCTCCTGGGATTCCAAAATCATGCTTTTATGTCCATTTAGATTGGCCCATAACTCTTGCATGTTCTGACACTTTTTTTTTTCAGTCTTTTTGTGTTTCAATTTGGGTAATTTCTGTTGACCTCTCTTCAAATTCACTGATTCTTTCCTTAGTTGTGCTGAGTCTACTGATAGCCCATTAAATTTATTCTCCATTTTTGATACTGTGTTTTCTACTTCTCATATATCCATTTGAGTCTTTCAAATAGATTTCTCCTCTCTACTGAAGTTCTATTTATTCACGTTGTCCATCTTTACCACTAGACACTTTGATATTAATCACGGTTATTTTAAATGCCCCATCTGATATTCTGTGTCATTTCTGAGTCTGGCTTTGATGATTACTTTGCCTTGTGGTTTGTTTCCTCTTGCTTTTTTTCCCCCTTTGTAATTTTTGCTTGAATTCTAGATATAAAGTATAGCACAGGAGAGACCGAGGTAAATTGAATTCACCCCTGAAAATGAACACGCCTCTTCTGCTAGGCCATTCATGTGGGGAGTTGAGGCAGTCTAGTCAGAGTTTGACTGGGGTTGGATCATATTGTTGCTGTGGTTACCTTTAGTATACCACCAACTTTAAATTCCTTTAGCATTACCCTGTGCTAAGGGTGGAGATTGGGTAGCTGGAGGGTATCTCTCAATGCTCTTTTTCTCACCCTCATCTTATGTCTTTCTCCATCTCCATTCCCTTATCCTCCATCATCAGTAAATGGCTGTTGCTTGTTATTGGGCAGTTGATAGTCTGGTGGGGGGGGGGAGCAGAGCGTGGTCCTCTGTTGCCTTGATCCAACCTCAGTCTTAGGTAAAATGTGTCTCACTGGATCTTGGGGGTCAGTATTTTTCAGCGCTCCTTCCTGTCCTCCCACTGGCACCCAAACTCTACCTTGTATTTTTGGAGAGGGCATTATGAAGGAGTTTCCTGCCCCTCCACCAGTAATAGAAGGCCTCTAATGCTCTGGACGCAGAATGCATCACTGGGAGAGGGCTCGTCTCTTCCCTTCCCCCATCCCCATGGGTCTTCGTCTGTGATCCGGGAGTGACAGGCTTTCTTCTATTCCCCCAGCAGCTTATGACTTTGGTTCCATAGAGCAGATGGTCCAGGCAGGGTTTGTGATTTTTCCACTATGGCAGGCAGCCACTCCTCTCCTCCCGAAGTCCACCACCAAATGAGGTGTGGTCAGGCCCTCAGTCTTTCTCCAGAGTATGTGGGAGTAGGGTGGAGGGGTGTGGAGAATAGCCTGTGAGTGGGTGCAGTCTTCCTTGGTGTCTGTGGAATTCCTGGGAATTACACTTGGCAATTAGTAATCCATTAAACATCTTAGCTGAATTCATCGTACCTGCATGTGCGGCATCCAGTGTCTCTTCCTTACTCTGGCTTGAGCCAGTGCTTGCATCCTGTCTCCTTGAAGGGGCCTGTTTTTCTTAGATTTTAGGTTAATTGGTTTCCTGTGAATTCAGCTCTCTGATAGGTCCTAGAGGGTTATGATTTTGCAGCCTATGCAGCTTTTTCTTGTTACTATGGTGGGAGTGATGCTCTTCTTAGCTTTCTGTAATCCAGATGGAAGTACCATCTCCTTTCTCTTTATATAACTTCCACACGTCTCTCACTTCTTTCCAGTGTTTTCCCCTCTCTCTCACTCCAAGCTCTCAACAGAAATACCAAGTCCTAATTTCACTAGGCAGAGAAATCCAGCTCTTTTTCTGTCCCATCCTCATACATCCAGGCCATGCTTAGGGGCCCTTACTTTTTTTAAATCAAAAAACAAAACAAAACAAGAACACATGAAGATCTTTCATAGAACTAAAGAATGTGTACAACTTACAATAGTATGTGTTCAGCTGAATTTAGGAACTATTAAATCACTATCATGCTGATAATTACATTGCAAGAAATCTGGAAGTAATCAGTCCCAGGGTTAATTTGATGGCTTAATGATGTCCTCAATAGCACTAACCTCAGAGTCTGGCTCTCTTCCTCAAGCAGATCACCTCATAGTTACTAGACAGCTGCCACATCACTGGATATTATATCCTTACAAAACAGTGTTCAAAGGAGGAAAAGTAATAAGGCAAGAAAGGAAAAAAGAAAGCTTGTATCAATCACATTTCTTAGATGCAGACATCAAAATCCACTCTAGTTAATGTAAGCAGAAAAGGATGCATTAAAGAAGAGTAAACAGTTCATAGAATTTCTTGGAAACCAGAAAAACAGGTTTTCTAACCAGGAACAATACAACTGGGGACAATGCCCTACCAAACCTTAGGGCTGCTGTAGATGAACAGGCAGGTAGACTCCCGGCCATGCAGCACCTATGAAAACAGAGCTCTACCACAGCTGATTGATAAGAATCAGATATTTTCATCCCCCTGGAGGCCAGAATATCAACCATGGTGCTCACTTACACAGTCCAAGTCTAATACCAGTACATCTACTTGGTCAAACCAGGATCATATGCCTCTCTTCTAACTGCAAAAGCATCTTTTATTTTTTCCTTGTTTTTGCGGTACGCGGGCCTCTCACTGTTGTGGCCTCTCCCTTTGCGGAGCACAGGCTCCGGACGCGCAGGCTCAGCGGCCATGGCTCACGGGCCCAGCCGCTCCGTGGCACGTGAGATCTTCCCAGACCTGGGCACGAACCTGTGTCCCCTGCATCGGCAGGCGGACTCTCAACCACTGCGCCACCAGGGAAGCCCTGCAAAAGCATCTTTGAAGTGTAACCTTTCAGGTTTACAAAACTGGGGCCACATGCATACGTCAAGACCAGTTATTGACAAGGAGACTGTGATTCATTATTTAGGGTGCGTATATTCTTAGTATGGAAGGGATGAGGGGAAAGGCTGTTGGGCAGGCAAACAATATGCATTCCTTCAAACAGTTGGGCACTAGCTACTGTATATGCTGACACTGTTCTAGCTGCTTGGATGCCTCAGTGAACAAGACAAAAATTATTCCTGCCCTTGAGGGGCTTACATTCTAGTTGAGGGGAGACAGGCATTACTTATTAAGTATGGAGTATTAATATATGTCATCCTAGAATGTGATAAGTAGTATGGAAAAGAGAAAAATTAGAGCAGAGCAGGGAACTTGGAATATAGGAGTCTGAGGTGGAGGGAGGACTTAGGACAAACTTCTTGAAAAGGTAAGATCTCAGCAAAGACCTGAAGGAGCAGAGGAAGTGAGGCTTGTGGCTCTATGGGGAGCAGTTATCCAGATGCAGAGAAGAGAAAGAGCAAAGGCCCTGAGGCAGGAGTGCCCTTGGCCTGTGCAAGGGACAGCCAGGGGACCAGTGAGGGGGCAGTAGAGGAGATGAGCTCGATCTTGCGGGGCCATTTTGAGGACTGGTTTCTAGACCGAGTGAAATGGAGAGCCATTGCAGGCTTTTGAGCAGAAGAGGAACATAATCTGAGCTGTTAGAGCATCACCCTGACTGCTGTGTTGAGAACAGACTATTGGAGGCAAGGGAATAGCAGGAGTACCTAAGAGACTAACGCAGAGATGGGGTGATAGGACCAGGGTGTTACACTGAAAGGTCATAGCAGTGGCGCAGCCTGGCGTGTATTGTTAAGGCCCAGCCAGTGTGATATAATGAGGGGAAAGGATGTGAAATGGGAAAGAAAGAGCACAGTAAAGGTGACTCCAAGGTTTTTGTTCTGAGCAGCTAGAAGGATGGAGCTGTCATCAGCTGGGATGGGAAGGCTGGGGTGGAATGGATTGGGGGCCAGGGAATGAGGATTGGAAGTTCACTGTTGGAGAGGCAAGTCTGAGATGTCTTTTAGACATCAAGAAAAGTTATCTCCTAGGCAGTTGGGTGTGTAAGCCTACAATTCAGGTGAAAAGTATGGGTTACAAATATAAATGGTCTCTAGAGGAAGCAGCAGCTAGCAACAGCTTTTGTTTTAAATGGGATTTTAGGATTTTCTTCCCCTTCCTGGTACAAGGCCTCCAAATTAATAAAATCCTTTAATGCTTTCCAAAAGCAAATGTACTTTCACACATTAAAACACTTTTTTTCTTTTTTGAGAGAGACAGAGAGATTTAATCAAGGTAAAGTACCTTAGTTAAGACAAAGAAGTTTTAACAGAATTAAGGGTCCTTAATATATTTGTTCATTATTCTTCTGTTTTCCTGGCTGAATTTTGAAGGGAGGCAGGATGTTGAAATATTAAGGACGTGAGCACTGACATGAGACCACGGTGTAAGTCTAGGTTCTACCATTTATTAGTTGTGTGGAATTGGCAAATCATTTAACCTCCATGAACCTCAAGGTCAGGAGTAATTACAGCACCAACTGTCATTAAAATTAAAAAAACAAAAACAAACTTCTACTAGCATCTATCAGAATGCTTAGTAATTCATTCATTCAGCAAATAATTATGACTACCTATTTTGTGCTAGGTGATAAGTATTCCGCTATGAATGATAGACTGCTTTGCCCTTATGGAATTTTCAATATAGGAAGCGAGCAGTTTATAAAAGAAGAAGCTAGAATGTCCAGAAACTTGTGAAAACCTGCTCAATCTCACTGATGGGGGAATACAGATTAAACTCAGAATGAGATATCACTTCACACCCATTAGATTAAGAGAAAAAAAAGTAATGATACCCAAGTTTGGTGAGGGCAATGGGGGAAACAAAATGTCTTTTTTCAATGAAGGTGGGAATTCCATTGTACAACCACTTTGGAGATCAACTTGACAACATCCAATAAAGTGGAAAATGCACATCCCGTACAACTTTAAAGAAAGTTTAACTGCTAGGAATGTGCACAAGAGAAACTCTTACACGTGTGCTCAGGGCAACATGCTCAGGATATGATAGCAAAAAAGCGGAAGCAAGCTAAATGTCCATCAGTGTGGGATTGAAGCAACACAGTAATATTCAGGACTTTAAAATGCATGGACTCCATAGATCCATGTGTATAAATCTCCCCAAAAAGATGGGTAAAAGAGCAAGTTGCAAAAGACATTATCCCTCCGTCTAATTTAAACACCACACAAAACAATATTATATATTCTTATGTAGTAAAATGTTAAAGTATTCACGGAAGGATACATGCAAAGGTGGTTACCTCTGTGGAGGAGAAAGAGGAATGAAACAGATGGAGTGAAGAGGGGCAATTTAGCTGCATCCCTGGTGATTTATTGCTTACAAATAAAAAAGAAGAAAACAGGGCAAAATTATTAAATCCAGGAGCTTAACACAATTGGCTGTTATTATATGTACTTTTCTGTATGTTTGACATATTTCATAGTTAAACATTTTTAAAATGTTATTGTGGTAAAATATATATAACATAAAAGTTACCATTTTAACCTTTTTTTTTTTTTTTTTTTTGTGGTACGCGGGCCTCTCACCGCTATGGCCTCTCCCGTTGCGGAGTGCAGGCTCCAGATGCACAGGCTCAGCAGCCATGGCTCACGGGCCCAGCCGCTCCACAGCATGTGGGATCCTCCTGGACCGGGGCACGAACCCGTGTCCCCTGGATCAGCAGGCGGACTCTCAACCACTGCGCCACCAGGGAAGCCCTAACCATTTTTGAGTGTACAGTTCAGTGGTAGTAAGTACATTCACATTGTACAGCCATCACCACCATCCATCTCCAGCACTTTTTTCATCTTCCTAAACTGAAACTCTAGCCATTAAACACTAACTCCCCATTCTCCCTCCCCTCAGCCCCTGGCAACCACCATTCTACTTTCTGTCTTTATGAATTTGACTGTTCTAGGTACCTCGTATAGGTAGAATCGTATTGTATTTGTCCTTTTGTGACTGGCTTAAAATAATGTCCTCAAGGTTCATCCACATCATAGCATGTGTCAGAATGTCCTTCCTTTTTAGGGCTGAATACTATTCCATTGTGTGTATACACCATATTTTATTTAACCATTCATCCCTCGATAGATACTTGGGTTGCCTCCACCTTTTGACTATTGTGACATAAACACTTTAAATCAAAATAAAATTTAAAAATAACCAGGAAGTTATAGAGAAGGCAAAAATAAAACAAATTTTTACTCCATAAGAATACCCAGAGATACACTTTTACCACACTAAGTCCGTACTCACTGATCTAGGCAGGCTCATGGGAACATGTGGCACAATGCGAATGTTGTGTGTGTGTGTGTGTGTGTGTGTGTGTGTGTGTGTGTGTGTGTCTCGTGTTTCAAGTTGAGAAGGAGCCTCTGTCATTCACAGGGCACGTGGCACGGACAATCCACACCAGCGGACTATCTCCCCAGTCAGAGGCAGGGCTGGCTGTGGGCGGCGGCTGTGCTCTGCAACCCTGGCTTCTGCAACTGCCCCTCCTGGAGCTGCTTCAGGCCAAACAGCTTCCTTCTCAAGAAAGCTGGCACAAGCCAAAAAAGAAAGCTGGCAAAAGCCAAAAAAGAAAGCTGGCAATTGGCAAGTGGTAAGTATTCGGACTGAGAAGTATTTTGAGCTTCCTGTGCCAGCAAGCTGATTGCAGTCGATGCAGACCGGAACCCACCCAATTCTTGCGCACAGCCCCATACCTTTTGAGCATCACACCCCATCCCTACAGCTCATCTGAGTGCTTCCAGATATACTCTGCCGGGGGGTTCTCAGACTGTTTGAAAGCATTCAACTGTTTTCTCCTCACCAATATTACTCAGGATTGCTTTAAGTTACATAGGACAGATGAAAATGGAGCTGCTCTGGTTAAGGGGTGGGGGTCGGGTGGCTGTGAATCTGGGGGATCCAAACCCCAGTGTAGCTGCAGGGAAGCTCTGCACAAGACTAGTGACTAGAAACTCCAGTCTGAAAGCCCGTTGGCATATGGGGACACAGGAAGGAAGAGGATTCTAATTCAGAGAGGGTCAAACTCTTGTACATCAGGCCAACCAGATGTTCTGGTTGCAGTGTGTGTAGAAGTGTGTGTGTGCCTGTGCAGGCATAAGAGGGTGAGATCTGATTGCCAGACCCCCCTCTGTATGGCCAGAGTGGTCTCTTTGATATGTCCTCCGGACACTTAGGGCTCCTCAGGGAGGGATTTGAAAATCCCTGACTTGTCTGACCTCACTTCACCGTTGATACTCTGCAGACTGAGTGTTATCATCCCCACGTAACATGGTAAAACTGAGGCCAAAACCCCGCAGGCTGGAAGTAATGGAGCTAGGAAGTCTCCATCCCGAGACCTGAACTGCCTTTCAACAGAGGCACATACACTGCAGCAGCTTACAGAGTGGAGGTTTCTGGGAACTGTGGGACTGCCCCCAAATGAATCATCCCCGGGATAGGGGAAGCCCACTCTGGCTGGCAGAAACAGAGCGAATTCTAGCTGCTGGGGAAGCAGGCCAAGCTGAGCGAGGTGGAGCCTGAACTGGGGTTACTGCTCATCTCCTGGGGAATCCCCCTGCGTTCAGGTCTCTCTTCCTCCAGTTCCTGATCTCCAGGCTCCTCTCCCCTTTCCAGCAGGGAGATCCAGGCTGCCCGGTGTCTGGTAGAAAACACATGACACATGGCAGAGCAGCGGTAGCCTCGATGCCTCTTCCCAGCCCTCCAGGTGCCCAGGTGCTGAGCTCTTGCCCAAGGGGAAGGGGAGGGCCCAGCAGCGTGGGTACTGGGGAGAGCCCCGGAGAGCAGGAGAGAGTGAGAGACAAGGGAACTGCGTGCGACGGGGCTTGGTGGGATGGGGGGGTGCCACATGTCCAGCCGGAGGAGTGAAGGCCGTGTTGGGAGATGGCTGTGGCCTTTGTTAAAAGCTCTGCCTGGGAACCAGGTTTCAGTTTAAGTCTCTCTGTTACTGAATGCAAGTTCGTGTGCCTGATGCACAGTGAGGCCAAACAACCCAAAATGTCAGAGTTTAGAGCAGAGAAAAAGCCCAGCCATGAGAAAGGGTGGCTTGTGCCCCCCAAAGCCCCACACTCCCTGAAGGGTTTCAGCAAAGCATTTTTTCTGGAGTGGGGGGAGCCACACCATGCGGCTTGCAGGAGCCCCGACCAGAGATTGAACCCGGAACATGGCACTGAAAGCACCAAATCCTAATCACTAGATAGCAAGGGAACTCCCTCAGTAAAGCATTTTAAAAGCTAAGTGTCCATCATCGGATGAATGGATAAAGAAAATGTGGCACATGTACACAATGGAATATTACTCAGCCATAAAAAGTAACGAAATTGAGATATTTGTAGTGAGGTGGATGGACCTAGAGTCTGTCATACAGAGTGAAGTAAGTCAGAAAGAGAAAAACAAATACCGTATGCTAACACATATGTATGGAATCTAAGGGAAAAAAAAAAGGTCATGAAGAACCTAGGGGTAAGGCGGGAATAAACACGCAGACCTACTAGAGAATGGACTTGAGGATATGGGGAGGGGGAAGGGTAAGCTGTGACAAAGCGAGAGAGTGGCATGGACATATATACACTACCAAATGTAAGATAGATAGCTAGTGGGAAGCAACTGCATAGCACAGGGAGATCAGCTAGGTGCTTTGTGACCACCTAGAGGGGTGGGATAGGGAGGGTGGGAGGGAGGGAGACGCAAGAGGGAGGAGATATGGGGATATATGTATATGCATAACTGATTCACTTTGTTATAAAGCAGAAACTAACACACCATTGTAAAGCAATTATACTCCAATAAAGATGTTAAAAAAAAAAAGGTAAGGTGAGGGAGGAGAGCCCCAGGATAGGTGATCAGCTCTGTGCACAATTCTCTGGCTGATGTTGAGATAACAGGGTGGTTGACATTATCAAGCCTCAGGCACCAGTAGGTCTGGAGGCTATGTGCTCCTAATCATCAGACAGTTAATTCTTCCATTTGGAGGTGGTTTTTAGCATCTGAAAAACTCAGGAAATATGCAAGAGGCTATTATCTAGGTGCTTCAGAGAGGAGATACAGCAGAGGATATGGGGAAGGCCCCATATGGTCCTGCTCTGTTATATCGCTAGACAGGACCCTTTTCTCCAAGGGCCAATCGAGAAGTAAGCTGTAAAGGGAAAAGCACAGAGGGTCTCAAGTGTAGGACCAGAAAGAAAACCAGGAGCTATCTCAGACCCGGAGGTAGCTGTCTCCACCTTTGGGGAGTAGAAAGAGATGGTGACGGGCCAGCAGCGGGGACTTCAGTTCTGGAGGCAAGGGCGACCCTGCAGACTAGCCCAGGGAAATGAGGTGCAGGAAGGGAGGACACACAGGTCTAGCATCTCCTGAGTGCCAAGCCAGTTAAATGGAGGAGCTTGCATAGCTCACTGCCAGATGGGGCCAGAAACGGGCCAGGCTGCCAAGCCTGCCCTGGGGCTGCAGCTCCTCAGCCCTGCAGACTGGGTTTGTTAAAGGACTTTTACCTTCTCCTTAACCCACCCCTCTTTCTTCTTTTTTCCCCTTTTTTTCCTTTTTTTCTCTTTTCTTTTGTAAACTGAATCACCCAACAGAAATTTGAGTGTGTAGGTGTGTACACACATTCAAAGATTTGCCGACTTGTCTTAAGATATTATTTTATTTCATGGGATAGAAAACTACACCCTTAAAAAACTGACTAAACCTAAAATGCCTTTGGAAATTTCAAGAAGTCCTTGAACAGAATTATAGTTTTACTCTTTTTTTTTTTTTTTAAACTTTCCCTGAGGAAATTGAGCGTGAACCTGTTTCCCTCTTGTGGATTTAATCTTATCTCTTGGTTGTGCTGTGTGTCATAAAATCAGAGTGAAATTTACTGGGGACTTCTTGTTGCCTTGTCTTTCTTTGCAAAAGAAAAAGAAGCATTATAATTGTCAAAGAAAAAGTTTACTTTTCTGAATATAATAAGTGTTTTGAAATAAACTTTAATCCACACATTATAATGCAAAAATTCTGCCTGTAAAATCTAATGCTTAAAGATTTAACATTAGATTAAAATTACTTAATCCTTCAATATTAGGCTGAATCTATTCTCCATTTTTAGTTAAGGAAGGAAAAGAAAAACCATAACAAAACTAAATTTATGCCTCCTAGGCCAAACTAAAGTTCTTTGCAGAATTGTTAGCAGTAATGACACAATACAACAATACTTAATATTTTATTTATTGATCATTTGCTTTTTGCCAAGCATTAGGCAAAGCACGTCACCTAAATTATATCACTTACTCTTGGCAATGAAATTATTAGTCTAATTTTGCTAGGAAACTGAGGCTTAAAGAGGTTAAAAACTTGCTTAAAATCACACAGCCCTTGCTGAGGTTTAAATTGGATTAATATCAATAATCCTAAATGGAGACAGAGGAATGAAGAATAACAGAAGCACACATTAAACCTCTTCCAAATTTTGGTCTTTGGGAGATGAGCCGAAAGATATGTGAATAATCCATAGGGTTTTTTTTTTCATCCTCTGCAATATTTCGAAGGATAGTGGGCTTGCAAATAATGTAGGTTGATCATATTTTATATTTGCAAGGTTAAATTAAACTTTAAAACATGGAATACTTACGATTAATAATGGAGAAACAGCACTCCTGCCACAAAGAGGGGTCGAGACCCAGATGTCAGGAGGTGGAGATGGCTGCCTCCTGCCATCCCGCCACACCCACCCCCCTGATTGTGTGAGACGGAGATTACAAACCACCCAGAACACAACCTGACAAGGCTGCATCGCTGAGCCGGAAACCCCCGGGGCTGGACAGCAAGAAAGGGTAGGGTAACAGAGGCTCTTTTGAAACAAGTCAGTCTTTTAAATATTCACTATGGTGTCTTTGTCTATGACACGTCTTTCTGCTATCTTTGAACTGAATTTAGGTCTACATAAAAGAGACAGAACAAATAGATGCTGTTAGTGGCCTCCATCAGATTATGGAAACTTGATTGCCTTGGTGATTCCTTTTCTCATAAATTTGGCTGTGAGCAACTAACCTATCACCTCAACAGCACCCTTCTCCTTCCTGAGACCATATGGTAAAAAAGGAAAAACAAAACAAAACCCGGGGGTCCAACAGTCATGTTTCTGTCCAGAAACAGCTGGTATTAATTGCCAAGAAGGCAACATAAACACAGAGCAATTCGAGAGTGGTGAATGAGATCAACCATCCTTAAACCTGAAGATGAAAATGGCAGTCCTTGTGATAGCAGCTCCCATTGACATAGTGTAAATATTGTATTCAAAGGGGTTTGATTTTAGTCAATGGGCTTGAACACAGGGTACAGGGATGCTTTCCATGCTAGAAGCCAGAAAACCCAAACTCAACTGGATAAATAAGGGGGCAATGTATTTTTTCTCAGAAAAAAATAAACGCTGAGGCAGCTCCAAGGCTGATTAATTCAAAGGTAAAATGATATCATCAAGGATTCAGGTTCTTTCTGTGTTTTCACTCTGCCATCTTATCCTCAGACTCATCCTCTAGCTTACTGTACTCATAGTCACAAGACGGTGACTGCAGTTCCAGGTATCATATGCAGTCATGAAATCATCCAGTATAAGAGATTATATCTTCCTTGAGCTTTTTTTTTTTTTTTTTTTTTTTTTTTTGGCTGTACGCGGGCCTCTCACTGTTGTGGCCTCTCCCGTTGCAGAGCACAGGCTCCGGACGCGCAGGCTCAGTGGCCATGGCTCACGGGCCCAGCCGCTCCGCAGCATCTGGGATCTTCCCAGACCGGGGCACGAACCCGTGTCCCCTGCATCGGCAGGCGGACTCTCAACCACTGCACCACCAGGGAAGCCCGAGGTTTTTTTTTTTCCCTTTAAGAGTGAAGGGAATGCTTCCCAACATTCCCCAGTAGATATTTGCCCATTATTATATGTTGTCCAGGACTAGATCACATGCCCATGTTTAAAACAATCACTGGCAAGAGAAATTGTGTTTCACGATTGGCTTACACCAATCAAGATTTATCCTTGAGTCACATGGGAGAGGAATCACCTCTGGAGTGAAATAGGGGCCCTGCTATGATAAAGGAAAGGAAAGGGAGATGACTGTTGTGTTAGCAACCAATGTTGGCTACATATGGTTTAGAATATGTGAGTACGTATACACATGTTTTCTTTTTTGAACGTCATTTAAGGATTCTATTTATAGTCCAGACCCCATCTCAACCATTTGGAATGTTACTTGGCAGAAATAACCACACCCAACACCTATAGGAACTTTGAGTAAAAACACCTTTTAAAGAAAAGAAAGAAGGGAAGAAGGAAAAAAGAAAGGAAGGAAGGAAGAAGAGAAGGGGCCTTCTGAGTTCAACTCTCTTGACATGAGGGGACTATAAAGGAAAAACAGTGTTTAGCACTGTTACTTTACATTCCAGTCTGACAGTGGGCATTCCCCAAGTACCTCTGCCAGCAGTTTCCACACCAACACAGAGAAGAAAGCCTACCAAGTCATTATTTCTTCATGTTTTCTAACTATAAAAGTAAATTTATATAATAAATATTTTAAATATTTACCACACTACCTGTGTGTGCATGTGTGTGCATGTGCACGTGTGTGTGTGCATGCGTGGGGGGGGGGAAAGGGGGAGAGAGAGAGGTAGAAGGAAATTGTAGTTTTAGTTGTTTAGGATAAGTGCTTAATAAGTCTCTCATATACAGAAAATGAGGCTCCAGGGCATGTTTAGAAGGAAATAGCCCAAGAGACAGTGAAATTGCCTTGCATGTGAAATGATCAGAAGTGTAGTTATGGGAAAAGAAAAGAGTGGAGGAAAGAGGAAATGAGAAGTGAGCAGGGCAACAAGTCAGGAAGCTACAAGCTGAAATGAAAAATTCCCATGGCAGGGTGACCACAGGACTTTTATGAGCAAGGATGTCTAAGACTTCATTTGAGCTTGTATGATATATGATCCTCTTTGGTCACCCAAATCTGTGTCATCTTGCTTCACATCCTAATGCCTGGTGTGGGTGTTTTGGGGAAAATCAAAATGGCTGCATCCCGCATCTGGATTAGTGCAGGGGAAGGTAGGGAAACACCACAGCAGTGACGTTTGCATGAGATCCAGAGTTTAGCAGAAGCCTGGCACCACAGGTGACTCAGAAAGTTAACCCCAAAACGCACAGAGATTTTGGAGATGGTTGCAAACTCCAATTGGGATTTAGAAAGGAGGCAAAAACAATTTTGTTTAAATCTTAAAGGAAGGATAGTGTCAACTGACACTTGGGTTGCATCAATATAATGAAATATATTTGCAAAGACACTGGGCATAGTTTTATGTCCTCCCTCGACCCATGTTCCATAAACATTTACATGTTTTTGAAAATATATCCTATTTAAATCTGAATTCTTAAAAATTTTATTATGAGTTATAGCCTATTCCAATTCAAAAATAGATAAAATTTTATAGGCCCACTATTACAGATGGATGGTGGAAAATATTTGTACAGTCCTTATAAATTCATTTTTGTAGATTTGGACAAGTATTTAATTTTTGTTGTGTTACCTACAAATAACTAAATGCTGAAATAGCGAGTAACATGTCTCCTTGAATTTTAAATACTAAAATTACATAAAATGTGCTAAGACCTCAAAATATCAATAGATGTGTTGTGCTGACTTTAATTGATGTGAACAATTAAAACAGATTTATTGTGGTTGTTTCTTCTTCAAAATCTATTTTCTTCTTACTTCTACATTATTCTTTAACTTTTGGCTGTGAGTTGGGACACATGTTAAGAGTCTGCCTTATGCTAGGAGGCTAGTTTACCCTTTTTTTCTTCTTACTGGATATAGACAAATTTTCCTGGTAGGTACAAACTATTTAGTTTTTTTAAAATGAAAAATATTTCCTTGAATATCAGCTGTTAACACAAACGGATGCAGGGGCCTCTGATAACATATGTGAAAGCTATGTTATGATTTCTAGCCCTGAAGTTTAAGGATTTTTCTTAAATATTACATAAAACAAATAGAGACCACTGACAGCAAATTAATGTCTGCCTTTTATTTTAAGGGACCTTAAAAAAACCCTTAAAAAAGGGTTTTAAAATCTGAGGAAATGTTAATGCCACTTTTCTGTGCCTATTTCTGCAACATTCTTTGCAGATGGTGCTGTAATTAAATCTTTCCCATCTGTGGGCCAGAGACCCCTGATGAGCCTATGTAATTTTACAGGATATTAGAAAATCATACAGGAATTGGATAGTTTTTTTTTTAACCTGTGTGTATATATGACAGCTTGTTAAATGTGTGCATAGTTACCATTGTGATTAATGAAATATAATACAAATTCACTGAAAAGTACTGCTAAAATTAATAGTCGCCTTTTGTTTCTGGAAATTTCTTCAGCCAGTGAGATACTATGACTGTTGTCATGTATCTATCTGATAATTTCTTTTTATATAATAGCAAAAAAAAAAGGAAACAACCTAAATGCCCAGCATTAGGGGGATGGTTAAATAAAAGATGGTACGTTCTTATAATTGGAATATTAGGCAGCCATTAAAAATCATATTGTAGAATAAAATATTGAACGACAAGGAAAAGATGTTAGCAGAATATTATTATATGGAAAAAAGAAAGATGTAAACCAATATAATGGTATGACATTACTATTTAACAAATTACAGATAAAATATAGAATAAAAAGATATCATTATAAGGTTATTATTGTTTATCTCTGGGTAATGAAATTACAGCAATTTTTAATGTTCTATATCTTCAAATATAAGAGAAAATTTGAATTTATTTTTAAGGGTCCTCTTTTTAAAGAGTTTGCTATTGTCCTATAAGTAAACAGTGTTGGTGACCATTGGCTTTTCAGCCCACTAGAAATCCTAAAGTTGTTCAACTTTGGGTATGTGAGACAATGCCAGTTAGCTTTTGCTGGCAGCCCTCTCCCTCATCCCATCATCTGTGGCAGTCCTGCTAATGATGTGACGATGCCTGTCACCATTACTTGGGGAGAAAGCACAGCTGGGCACTTCTTTCTCAGGGAACAGGAGAGGCCTTCCCTGGATCATGAGAAGAAGGGGAGTCATTTAAAGGGTGTGTTGTGATGATAAAAAAATCCTCCTTATCTCTAAACAAATATATATGTGCATATGGGTGTGTATAGCATGTATGTATATAGTGTTTTGCAATAAGGGAAAATGTAATTAAAACCAAGTGTTGCTCTGGGCTATTGTGGGCCATTACTGCCCCTTTTGCTGAATTGCAGATGGACAGAATTATGTTGCCTTAATAACGTGACCCTTAAGTGCCAGCTGTCATACAGCATGGCAGCCCTCCATGCTAACAAAGCCCTCATTAAATGGTTTGCTCAGAATAATTTGCCTGCTCTCCCTGCCTTTCTAGCAACTGACAGCTCTGCTCCTTCTCTGGCTCCTCCGCACCTTCAGTGGACACCATTAATCACTGAAAGAGAAGTCTGTGCCATGTGTGATGGGATGGTAATTTTTTTAATAGTACATGTCTTCATATTATTTTTATGCCCTGTTTCAAAAGTTTTTAAACGAGGTTGGTAGCTAACATTCTGTGCTATCATTCATTCTGTGGCAAAATAATAATTGCTAATTTTCTTCTTCAGAGAACCAGGGCTTTATCAGGAATAACATTATGCAAATGACTATGCAAATGTTAGACAGAGGAGTATCTGGGAAAAAAAAAGTTCAGATAAAAAACCTTCAGAACACGTCCAAAGTTGGCTGAAAAAATAACTGTACATTTTAAACTATAAGGTCACCGTAGTAGCAAAGGGAATTTATTACGAATAAGAATTTTGTGAGAAAGCTCTGCCCTCAGAGGAGGTAGGGCATACATTAGTATTTATTCAAGCTTAATTTATTTATGATATTATGGTTGTCCTTGACAACCGTTAAATATCCTTGGGCTGGGTCTCTTCATCCTTTGTATGATGTCTAACAATCCAAAATTCTTAATGTTCAAACTTCTATTAGCATTAAGAATTAATCCTTTATTTTCTCCACTGTATGTAATTTTTCTTATCATCAGTGTTTTTAGCTCTTTCGTGTTGAATACTATTGGAAGAAAGTGCATTGAAATACAGAGATATATGCTCAAATCTTTCAAAACATAACTTTTAGGATATTGGGAAAAAAGTGTGTCTTTAAAAGCTCTACATTATTCCTCGGAATACATCCTTTGGAGCAGTGGGGAAAGAAGCCTGATTAAAAGGAAGGATGAACTCCAATACTGTTTATTTCATATATATGATATATGTATATATAATGATCAAAAAGGGAAAAATGGTTATTTAGTAAGTTTCCTGATAATAAACCTGAGGTTTTATTTTTGTTCTTTTTTTTTAAAAAGACCTATTCTTTGAATTTGATATGAGAAGAATATTTAAAAGATCCTTGCTTTAATATCTCTATGAATAAAATCTGTATCCAAGAGTGACCTATATGATAGCAGGAGAAAAAACAAAGGCCTCTCTGATGTAAAATATCTCACCCACCCTGGCCTGAAAGTCCCACTGGAAAATCCCTCTCTACCGTGCAAATCTGTTGCCAAAAAATAATGAAATATTGGACTAATGTAAATGAAGCTGGGCTGCCTGGGTCTGAATCAGTTGCTTACTAGAAAGACGGATGGGTATCTGGGCTGCACCCAGTTCTACCTCATCAGAGCCTGGGATTTGCATTTTCAGCAGACTCAGCACTCTAAAGTGCTACCTCAGACCATGAAAAATTAGAATGGGATAAATAAATTATTAGTTTCCTTATAAAGCCCCTCCCCCAAGGAGACAAAGGAGGGGCAGTTTTACGATGATGCCTTGGGGTTTGGTGGGCAGTGGGGAATGTGGGCTGCAGTGAGAGTTCAGAGACAGAAAGGGGATAGAGAATGGAAAAGAGAGAAGGTGGCAGCTCTTCGAGAACACCTCAGACACCCACTTCAAGGCAGACACTTCAAGACCAGACACCCACTGAGATTTCTGGGGAAACACAGTTCAATGCCCAGGAGCCAAGGCTTTGGAGTCCAAGGGATCTGAGGAGGACCCCAATTACTACCTGTATTAAATAACATCTCTGGACCTCAGTTTCCTTATCTGCTAACTGGGTATAAAAGTAGAATTTTTACAAGGATGAAAAGTGGCTGAACAGGGAAGATAAAATAAGATGGTTAAGGGTATGATTGTTGGGGCTTCCAGACATCATGTCCCAGCTCCAGCTTTTACTCCTTGTGTGACCTCGGCATGTTATTTAATCTGTCTGAACCTCAGTTTCCTTATACGTCCACTGGTGTTAAACATCTGTATCTACCTTAAACTTGCATTTTCTTATGTAAAGAATACATGTAAATGTAAATACATGTAAATTCTATTTACATGTAAATACATGTAAAGAACCTATAACAGTACCCAGCACATAACAGGCAACTCAATAAATGTTAACTTCTCATCATTATTTCAGATATAACAGCTGGCACCTGGTGGGAATTTAATAAATGATAGCTACTATTAGTAATAATAATCACTCCTGGCTTCAAGACAGGGTCTATTGCCAAAATCTTCTTGTGCAATCCTGGCTGAACCCCATACCTTATTCCTAGTTTTTCATAATCGTGCTATTGAGGTTATTTGAGATAACATCTGGTTAGGAGAGTGATAATTGCACAGTGGTTTATGCACAGATAATCGAGCAGAGAAATATCTGAATGTTTTATGAAGGTGCACGGGTGGAGGGGTCTGGGGTGAGCTGCAAGAAGACTCCCCTCAGTCCTTCCGTAGGGAGAGCCTGGCAGCTGTGTCAACAGCAAAGTGGCAGCTGGGTCAGTAAGAACTGATCTCTCAGAAGCTAATGGACATCACACTTAAAAAAAAAAAAGACTTGAAAATCTAAAAATTGTACTCACTTGATTAAAAGCCTATCACATTCCCTCCTGTCCTGTGGTTGTTTGCTGCCTTGAGTTGAGCTCCCCAACAATCCCCACAGCGATGGCTACTTCTTTTTCAAGACTGGAAAGTGCTGAAATATTTTTTTTCCTCTGGTGAATACTGTTTTTTAATCTCTTTGTTTTCAAAATTCTCAAATTTGAAATCGGTGCCCAGTTCAGCATCCTTTGTTGCCACATGCATCCTACAATCTTTGTAGAAAAATAAAGAGTACAGGAGAGCTGTTAGACCCTGGCCTCCTGCTGGGCATTGATGTAATTTATAGTTAAATGGAAATCAGAGTGGGGGCAGTATGTTACTCACTGGTGAGAGAGACAGAAACAGAGAGGTGGAAGAACCCAGATAATTTCAAGAATCTCAAATTGTGGTTTCACTTTGGCCAAACGTAGCACTGGCAACCCCTTGTGGGGAGGCTAAAAGGCACTCAGGTGAGAGAAATCTCTGGTGTAAACATTATAAGCTTGGTTGCCATGGGTCTACTAACTTTGTTTTGCTAAACTGACATGATTGGATGCTAGTTAATTTGTGTCTCTACATTTAAGGCTTTAAAAAGACATCATAGATTACATTATTAGCTAGAGACTCGGAAACAGGTAAATTCCTCCTGTGGCTCAAGTTAAGTCCTGGAGTGGGTAGAATGCTTACAGCCTAAAAAGCACATCTCTATGTTCCTATTGCCTAACCATTGATTTATCAGGGAGCAGGATGGGGGTCTGTCTAAAAACCTCCCAAGCATGGTTCTCTTTTTTATTAAAACCAACAGCCTGCTTATTCTTGTGGAATGCACGAGAATAGCAAGCAAATATGAAAATGCACAGCCACAAGAAAACTTTTAGTTAGTAAGAGAAATGTAGAGAGAGGAAATAGGATCATTATTTCCATGTGAATAGTCTAAAAACAGTTGTTCTTTGGATCAGGATAAGATTAACATCACTGCTAAAGTTTCAGACAATCTAGATAATTCTACTTAACAAATATTTATTGAACACATGCTGTATGTTGGGTACAGTGTGATGAACAACGAGAGGCTGCCTTCAAGAATCTTACGTCTAGTGGGAAAGATGAAAAAAACAAAAGACTTATGCAAACACAGGATCTATAATGCAAGGTTATGTGACACCTAACAGCTGTCACTTCGTGGGCTGTCTACTAATAGCTAAAGAGAACGTAAGATATTTTTCAAGAATTGGTGATTAGGACAATCATTTGAAGATGCATTTGAGTTGGACCTTAAAGGAAGCCTAATAGTTTTGTAAAGATGTGGACAGAAAGTTCTTCTCAAATAAGGCACAGCAATGGGGGTAACTCGGCTTAGCTGGACTTAGCAGGGTCTCTGTATAAGAGAAGTGAGGTGTCAGCTGGTGTCATATTTAAGAGTCTGGACTTCATTGAATTGGTGAACCATTGACATGTTTGAGCAGGGAAGTGACATAAAGTGGTAATTAAGGAAGCGTAATCTGATGGAGTTGCAGGAAAGATTGCATCAGGAAGGGTCTGGAGGCTGGAGGGTAAGCAGAAGGATGTTGTAAGAAAGGGGCTAAGTGGGAGGGGATCCAGTCCAGAGCGAGGGTATAATCCAAAGACACAGAAAAGAAAAATTTTATGGTTTAGAAACTAACAGACTCATGAAAAAAGTGAGTACCAGCTAGAAAGCCTCTAAGAAGCTTTGTTAGAGTCTGAGGCAACATACTAGTTGCTTCAGTCAACTCAGTAAATATAACTACATGCTCAATATTTTTATTGTTCAACTAGTTCCTTTGTGACTGCTTCTAGGAACAGCATAAACTAAAACTTAAAAACACATACATGCAGGTTTCCCCGGTGGCGCAGTGGTTGAGAGCCAGCCTGCCAATGCAGGGAACACGGGTTCGTGCCCCGGTCCGGGAAGATCCCACATGCCGCGGAGCGGCTGGGCCCGTGAGCCATGGCCGCTGAGCCTGCGCGTCCGGAGCCTGTGCTCTGCAATGGGAGAGGCCACAACAGTGAGAGGCCCACGTACCGCAGAAAAAACCCAAAAAAACATACATACCATTTAGTCTGTTTGTACGTATGTTTATCTATTTTTGTGTGTGTGTTCATACATTAATTTCTGAGTGGGGAGGAGATTTTGGTAGAGTAAGTTGATTTGAAAATGGCAGTTTTGGCCTCGCAAACGTTACAGTTTAAAGGGAAATTATGAACCATTATTTGGAATGTTCTTTTTCTTTTTTTCCCTAAAGTACAACTTCTTATTCCAGAGAAAAATGATAAAAATTTTGATAATGAATCATGTGGCCGATGAGGTTTAGCAAGTTGTTCTTTTGTAATTCCTGCCACACAAGAGCCCTGTTACCTGGGACCAAGGTGACATCCACTGTAGTAAGAGCTTTTCTTAAGGCTCCTGAAGAAAGAAAGACCAATTGGAAAATGAGGTTTAACTCTTGGCCTCAATGTACGATAATAATGGGTACTCAAAGTAGAAAAAAAAACTTGTAATTTTGAGAGGTGTGGGGGGGAGAGGTTGAGCATATATATGATACAGATTATGTCAATATATAGCATTCCTTTTTCCTAGAAGCTATTTTCTCCCCTCTTTCTCCTACAAAAAAACTATAAATGAGAAAAATCAAAGAGCTGACAACAAGGGCTTAGTTCTTGGTCATAATCCATTGGGAAGCATGTGTTCCATATAATATTTATGAGGGATGATCTTTGTAATTGGTAGGAAAGCAGTCTCTGGTGCTGATGTGAATTAGAAAGTGCATGTAATTACGAATCTACTTCCCTAAGCAATTACCATTTTATAGGTAAAGGTCCTGTTTGTAAGATCTTTAATATGACGCTGTTAAAGGAATCAGAGCCTTCAGCTCTCAAAGAGGCTGTCTTGAATCTTTCATTTATATGTGATTCTCCTGTTGCACTCTCTTTTTCAGAAGACCTCTTACTTATACTATTCGCTTAATATAATATTTCTCTCCTCCCATTAGTTGTTAAATTTCATGGGTATCTGTATCTAGCCATCTAGCCCTGACCACTTCTTTGAGCTTCGGTTACCTCAACTCAGTTTTTCTACTTGAGTATTTAATAATCACCTCAAATTTATCAAGGCCAAAACAACTCCCCTCCCCTCCGAGAAAACCTGCTTCTCACTCAGGCTTCTCCATCACTAGATTTCTCAGCCAAAAACCCAGGAACCCTTCATGACTCTGCTCTCTCCCTCACATGCTGTGGCCAATCCATCAGCAGTCCCTGTCGCCTCTAACTCTCAAATATGTTCTAAGTCTGTCGGCTTCCCATCAACCCCACTGCTCAATCCTAGTCCAACCACCATCGTATCTTTGTAATGGCCTCTGAACTTGCCTCCTTGACAGAATGATACTTTAAAAGGGTAAATCAGGGCAAAGCATATCCCCACTCAGAACCCTCCAGTGGCTTTCCATTGCAGTTAGAACAAATTCCAAGCCCCTTATCTGGCCTGCCAAGACCCTACGGCACCTGACAGCATTTATCAATTTCTCCTCTACTCACTATTCAGCGAGTCAGTCAGAATGGTCTTCTTTTAGACTCTCAGAAAACCAGAGACTTTGCAAGCCTCTGCCTAGGACTCCTTCCCCAGATCTAATCTGTCTTATTTGCCTTGATACCTCCAGTACCAGAAAGGGTGACTAGGATGTGGTGGACACTCTAAATACTTGTTGGCTGAAGGAATGAATACAGTTAGCGTTAAAGAAGTTGAATATTGTAATCAAGGTATCATCAAGACCAGGGCAAATCCACATCACCTAGAAAACTCAGCAAAATGGAGGAAGGAAATGTAGAAAACAAGCTCAGGTCTATTTATATATAAGAAGGTTATTATACATAAAATATCATTTTAACATGGTAGAAATATATTATACTTCAAAGATCACAGCCTCCCTAAGAAGCTGTATTAGTTTTCACAATTCTTTTATGACAATACTAAAATATCCCTAAAGATAAGAAGAGATAAGGTTTGAAAGTACATTCCAAGTACATTTATGCCTTGATTTTTCATGGGTAACTCTTATAACAAGTGTTTTGCTTATGAATTTGATTATGGAAAAATTACAGGGCATTACAAATGAGAAATAGAACTGTCTAGCTAATTTTTAAACATATGCTGTGATAGTGAGTGCATAGCAGACCACTTTCCAAGTCAAGCCCCAAATCAAATGCATTTTTAAATGAAACGAAACATATACAAAATATTCGTTTCATATTGGACAAGAAAATAATACAATTAATCCTTCACCTTTGGTCTTTTTGTCAAGAATACAATTTTCTCCTCTTTCACAAAGGGCTGACAATTGACTTCTTCCATGGTTGAATGCAATTACCAATGAACAAGCCTGTTTATCATTTAATTCAAGTTTCTCTCTTGCCCATTTAAAGACACATACCAAAAACTTTTCTAAAGAAACCTTTCAGCTTTTCTTCCCTCAGGATTGCTATTAATAAGCACATCAAAAGCAAGGGAGATTTGAGCTATTTTAAAATATGCAACCCACAGTAACGAATTAATCACCATATAATACTTAAAGCTTTGATTATTCGTACATGAGAGCTTCCATTATTAACGATTGCTTATGAAATTAATCTTCCTAATTTCCATTATGATTCAAATTAACTTGATTTGTTGGTCTCATGATTCACATTTCTATCAACCTCTACTTTTAATTTCTGAAGCATGAAATGACATAAAATGTCTTTGGGGGAAAAACACTTAAAATTAAGATTTTACTTTGATGTACTAAGTAAATGAATTGAGTTAGATGAATAGTAATTGAACTTTGTTTTCATTCACACACTGTCCTCTGGTGTTTAAATGTCTACATTGCACGTTAAAATGAAAACCCAACAATGGAATGCAAAAAGTTAATCTTGCACTTGGGAAGGTACTTTTATCTTTATGTTTGGTCTAATAATTATCTGCCTTATTGAGACTGTAGGTAAATTGATGAAATATTCAAATAACATGATGAAAACTAAGCGCTTTCTAAAAACACAAACTAAAGGCTTATAGAACTCACATTAGTGATGATAGGATTTAGACTATCTTTTTGAGTGCACGTGGAGATTTCTTTTAAAGTAAAATCACTCAGTACTAAATAGTTTGCTTCATTTCCTTCCCTTCCCCTAGATTTTCTCATTAAGACGCTAGGGTTTTGCCTAGAGGTTTTGACAAAGAAGGATTTAGTGATGATCTAGTGCAGGCATGAGGAGCAATTAGCCTCAATCAGGGCTTTGTGCTTGTTTAGGAGTAATGTAATTCTAATAAATATCCCCCAATTGCTTTAACTGAACATTTTTTCCCCCAATATCTTCTGTCCCTTGATTTGAAGTGAAATCAGGGTTAAAACTTTCTAAATGCTCTTTGTTTCAGTTTATTGTAAATATCTTTTCGGGCTTCCCTGGTGGTGCAGTGGTTAAGTATCCGCCTGCCAATGCAGGGAACACAGGTTCGAGCCCTGGTGCGGGAAGATCCCACATACCGCGGAGCAACTAAGCCCGTGTGCCACAACTACTGAGCCTGCACTCTAGAGCCCAAGAGCCACAACTACTGAGCCCGTGTGCCACAACTACTGAAACCTGCACGCCTAGAGCCCGTGCTCCGCAACAAAAAAGCCACTGCAATGAGAAGCCCACGCACCACAATGAAGAGTAGCCCCCTCTCGCTGCAACTAGACAAAGCCTGTGTGAAGCAACGAAGACCCAATGCAGCCAAAAATAAGTTAAGTAAATAAATAATTCATTAATTAAAAAAAATATCTTTTCAATTGGCTGGAAGCTGGACTTGTGGATTTAATTTTTTTTATTGTTGCCTTTCATTTTTTGAGCAGTCTTTCCCCCCATTTTCTTCTGAATGATGGTTATTATCATGTTGCTTTTTCAAAGGTCATGAATCTAATTTTATTTGTTTGGTAGAGCCGACTGACGAAGCTCAGTGAGGTCCATGACCAAGATATGGGAAATGATTAATGATAAATGTCTGCCTAAGGGAATTTATCTTTTTATTGCAGTATGTTCACGAAAAGCTAGTCATTCCAAGTAATTAGCATGATGCCATCAGGGAAAAGCTACTTTCTGGGAGCAATGTGTTTTGCTGATAAATCTATTTTCCTGAAGCTGGAAGAATACTTCTCAGACATATCAATGGGAGCTTCCCTCCTCAGGAGCAAGGGTGAACCTGATGACCTCTTAAGTGATTGTTGACACTAAGAACCTGTGACTGAGAATGTCCTTTTGTAAACTTCCCACTATAGGGCAGTGATGGATGTTACCCAGCAAAACCCGATCTCCAAAACAGGAGTTTTCTCTTAGAGTGATTTATATTCTGGAGAATTAGGATAACAATCATTTGGTGCCATTTCTTGCAGTAACATAAAAGGATTTATACATTTAGAAAGGAATGCATCTTACAGATCACCTGCTTAGATGTAGCACAGCCCTGCTGGGTACATCCAGGGCACTCCCTTTTTGGAGGCTCATGAGGGCAGGGAGCATGCTTGGCTTTGCTCACTATCAAATCCCCTGCATCTAGTAAATATTTTGCATGTAACAAACATTTAATAAATATTTGTTGGAGGGAATGAATGCATGAAAGTTGGCATGGTAAAATTCCAAGCAACCAAAGGATAATATTTTTAACATTGTACCATTGAGTGTCTATATCTATCTATCTATCTATCTACCTATCTATCATCTATCTATCATCTGTCTCTCGTATATGTGATCTATCTATATCTTATACCGAGGAAAAAGATTACCTTGAAATTTGTCAGGAATTAATATTAATGGCTTAATTTTTGTAAATAAGGAATCTGCTTTAGAGAGAGAGTCATCAAAGATGGTTAAGAGGTAAGTCTGCTGACTGGCATGGCATGGTGAGGTCACTATGGTTTGAGGTCTGGCCCTAAGCTTGACAGATTCAGAATCTGGCTAATGTGGCTCAATCACTGATGTAACTACTATCTCAAAAATTACTACTATTACTGCTGCTGCTGCTGCTACTACTATTAAGTAACATTTATTAAGGGTTAGTCGTGTGCCAGGCTCAATGTCTTAAATGCCTCATTTAGTCCTCATAACAACTACCTGATGTCAATACTATCATTGCTCCCATTTTTATAGATGAAGAAACTGACATTCAGAATGGCTAAGTAATTTTTTTTAAATCACACAGCCATAATCTCCTTTGTGAATGGGAAGTCCCAGTCCAGTGACTCCCTCCTGCTCTCCATACCCGTTGATAGGCCATGTGATATGAATCTCTGTCTGGGAAGGGGCAGGCCTGCCAAAAATTGAATCTTCCTTTTCTCCTGGACAGTCCCTGGCTTCTTCCCTGCCACTGCTGTAACTTCCCACCCAGTACTTCTGGGCAGAGCAGGTGGGGAGCCTGTCCTTTAGCAATGCTGTGGAGAATATGAGTTGGATAATTCGGATAATGTGGCTTGCCAGATACTGGGTATCTGACGCCTCAGCTTGGCATCCCTAGTAGGAATGTGGAGTGGCTTAAATCTGGGTCTTCCTCTATCCTCTCTTTGTCTCCTACCACTCAGGAGTCCCCCGGGCATACCCACCCCAGGCCTACTGCATCAGGAGCTCCCCAGGTTCAGGCCCAGAATCTTTAAAAAAAATTCCCCCCAGGTATTCAGGTCAGCTAGATTGTGGAAACACAAGCTAAAGTCCTTGAAATCCAGGCCTGAAAGAATGGGGTCAAGGGAGAGTGGAGGTCTCCTCTGAAATCTCCACCTGGTCTCTGAAATCTCCTTTTGTGATGATGGACACCAGGAGGCTCCACTCCCTTCAGGGAGACCAGGCCTCTCCAGGCTTATTTGGTACAATGCCATTAACATAAACATTGCTTCAGAGGGTACCAATGGTCACTGAACACTTACTATGTGCCTGGCACATCTAAGTGTTTACAGGTGTTATCTTAATGAGTCCTACCTAATGCAATAGGCCTGGGGTGAATGTACTTGGGGCACTCCTGAGGGGTAGGGTTCAAAGAGAGGATAAAGGCAGACCCAGATTTAAGTATAGTAGAGTAATTATACTGAGATATAAAGACTATAGATAGGTTTGGTTAAGGAGAGAAATAGTTGTGAGACAATAAATAATGAAACAAAATACTATTGACTTATTTGCTTCTTCTTTAACTTATGCCCCCTGCCCCTCTGACTTTGAGAACTGTCAGGGCAGGGACCATGTCTGTCTTGCTCACCATTCTGTGCCACGTGCATATTTTAGTGCACAGCACATAAGAGGCTCAAAAATATTTGTCAGATGCAAGAATGAAAGGGGAGTGAAATGCTCACTTCCACCGATAAAAGTTTATTTTCTGTGAGAACATGGGAAGCCAAATTACATTCAGATTCAGAGCAAAGAGTTATTTGGAAGGCATTGTTGACCGGTGGTACCACACCATGGTGCATTGTCTAGACTATTTCTGCTAAAAGGGATCATGACCCTCTTCCTTGAACGGAAGTGAGTTTTTGTTTTTTTTAAAAAAAATAAGTTTTAGGGACTTTCCTGGCAGTCCAGTGGTTAAGACTCCACGCTTTCACTGCAGGGGGGCACAGGTTCGATCCATGGTCGGGGAATTAAGATCCTACATGCCATGCAGTGTGGCCAGAAAATAGAAAAAAAAAGAAGTTTTATAGAAACATAATTTACATGTTATAAAATTCACCCGTTCAAAGTGTAAAATTTTAGTAGATTCACAAAGTTGTGCAGCCATCACCATTATTTAATGGTAGAATATTTTCATCACTCGAAAAAAAAATCCCATACTCCTCAGCAGTCACTCCCTATTCCCCAGTCCCCTCAGCTTCAGGCAGTTACTAATCTACTTTCTGTCTCTATGGAGGTGCCTATTTTGGACATTTCATATAAATGAATTGATACCTGTGATCCTTTTTGTCTGACTTCTTTCACTTAGAGCCATGTATTCAAGGTTCATCCATCTTGTGGCATGAATCAGTACTTCATTCCTTTTTATTGCCATATAATATTCCATTGTATGAATATATTGCATAAACATAGCCATTCTTTACTTGCTGGACATCTGAGTTGTTTCCACTTTTCACCTATTATAAATAACACTGCTATGAACATTCATGTATGAGTTTTTGTGTGGACATACATTTTCATTTCTCTTGAGAGTATATCTGAAGGGGAATTATTAGATCATATGGTAACTATGTTTTACTTTTTGAGGAACTACTAGACTATTTTCCAAAATGACTGCAAATTCCTATAATCCCACCAGCAATGTATGAAGCTCCCAATTTCTCCACATACTCTCTAACACTTATTATTGTCTATCTTTTTAATTTTAGCCATCCTAGTGGTTGTGAAGTGGTATCCATTGTGGTTTTAATTTACATTTTCTTGATGACTAATTATGTTGAGCATTCGTGTGCTTATTGGACATTTGTATCTTTTTGGAAGAATGTCTATTAAGTCCTTTATCCATTTTTCAGTTGCATTATTTGTCTTTTTATTGTTGAGCTGTAAGTGTTCTTTATATATTCTGTATACAGGTTCCTTATCAGATATATGATTTACAAATATTTTTTCCCATTTTGTGCATTATCTTTTTACTTCCTGGTGGTAACCTTTGAAGCACAATAGTTCTAAATTTTGATGATGTCCTATTTATCAAGTTTTTCTTCTGTTGCTTGTACTTTGGGGTTATATCTAAGAAACTATTGCCCAATCCAAGGTCATGAAAATTTACACTTGTTTTCTTCAAAGAGTTTTATAGTTTTATCTCATACTTTTAGGTCTATGATCAATTTTAAGTGAATTTTTATATATGGTGTGAACAGAAGTGATTTAATTCATGGAATTCTTTCTTTTCGAATCTTCTAGGCTCAAAGAAGACCATTCTTTTTAAAAGTTTACATGATCTTTCTTCAGATATTGAGAAGGCTGCAAATCTCTTACACCAAGCCCCAATTGTTCTTTCTGGGACCTGCCTTTCTGGTATGTTGACCAGAGAGGTAGCCTACCTTTTAGAGTGAGGTAGTCTGTCTTTTGCAGATTGATAATCATATTCACCATGTGTTGACTCTTTGAGAAAAACTGTGGGTCAGGTTCTTTGGGGGTGGGGTCATCTAACAGAGGTTTCCTATACATTGATCATATAGAATAGATTGTTCTGAACTTTTGGTCATGGTAAGAGTTTATAATTTAGTAAAATATATAGCTTTGCCTGAATTCAATCGAAAATCAAAATAAAGATTTTGGTAGCCCTTTACTTTTCAGGATCTTAGAAGAAAATTTTTTGTTAATGTCAACTCAAGTTTGTGGCTGATAGTTAGGGGTTTAACAGGATAACATTTACCTTGGCACTTGCAGAAATGTGTGTGCTTTCTAACCAGGTTACAATTTTACTCCTGAGGCTAACTCATGGTGATATAATTATCTGGTGAAGGCTTCCAGGTCTGGGCTTCCCAAGACCCTTGGTGGCAAAGACGAGGCACGTGTTCCTTTTAATTGCTCCCTGAATTACAATCTAAAGAGCTAGAAGACGACAGTTCACGGTAGACAATTCTCATTTGGTAACTGAAGTTTCCCAAGTCAACAAAGCATAAGGTCATTAGTTCTTAGAGGATGGGAAAGGGACATTTTCAAAATGAAATCTTACTTGTTGGGAGTGGGTAGAAATCAGGGACCAAGTTAGCTTGTTTTCTAATTACAGTACTTGACTGATTTACATACACAATGGCACGGTGGTTTTGGCGTTGCGCTGAGGATCACTGAGAAGAACAGTTTTCTTCAACTAGGGTTAAAATAAGTTTCTTAAATTTATGAAAAGCCTTCCATCATCATTATTTTATGTTCCAGTATCCATACTAGTGTTCACATTAATAAATCATGTTGTCTTCTCTTATATAAGTAGATACAAATAGACGTCAAAACGGAAGCATGCAACATGATATATGGTTCAGAAAATAGTTCAAAAACACATCTGATGGTTTTCAGACAACCAACTTGTGATTACCTGAGCTAGGGATCGAAGTGGAAATATATCTTAAAAATTCGCAGTCTTTCTTTCAATTAATCACCTGATTTTTTAAAATGTGGCTTGCATGTGGATTTGCCATAAAACTAATGAAACTTAAGTTTTACGGTCCTTCGTTTGCCAGAGCCCTGTCTAGGCCCTGTACCAAATTTGCCTGTGGAATTTCATATTCTTTTCTTTAAAAGGAATCTCCAAAATGTTTGTTTCAGGTCTTACAAATCTGGATTCACCCTTGTCTAGGTTAGCTATGCCTCCTTTCTTTGTATAGGCTATTTTTTTAGTTGCAAAAACAAATGGCTAAATGCAGGTGATTCCTAAAATGAACTATTTCTTCAAGTCATATACAGAGATGGCAAAGAGAAAAACCCCAGATTCTTGTATCTTAAAAAATGATCTCTATTTATCCATTGACTTTTATTCTCTTTTGCTTCAAACCCACAATGTATCACTGAGTGAGCAGCTGAGGTCTAATGTGTTTAGTGGTTGAGAAGTTTGGTTCTATTCTTGACTTGGTGGGACTTGTGGAAAAGCCAGTTCTACTTTTCTTGGTGGCTCCACAGATCTGCTGTGTGGGATGCTGCATTAGAGAGATCTGGATTTGGCTTACCTAAATGCCATGTCATGTCTGGCTTGTAGTTTTTATGTGTGTAAAACAGGCATAAATGGCTTTCCTACTTCAGAGATTTCAGATGAAGTTCAAGAGGACAGATGCTATTAAGAAGATAAGATGATTTGAAAATTAAGGGGCTTCTGTGTAAGCTCTGGGAGGGTTGGGCTATATCTGTTTTCTTTATCTTATAGCCCCCAGATTTAGTACAGGGCCTGGTATATAGTAGGTGCTCAATAAATATTGCAGAATGAATAATTATATGTAGCTGGCCTTGGTTATTTTCATTAATCTCATGCGTTAGTTAAGATACCACTAGCTGTTTCAATAGTAATCCCCCAAATCAATGGCACAACACAGAAAAAGTTTATTTTTTTTTTTATGGAAAAGTCAATGGTGGGAGAAAGAATGATAAGTGGTGGGGGGACTATGAAGGGGCCCAGGGCTTCAACATCCAGCCAGCTGAGGCAGAAAGTGAGAGCACAGAAGGTGTAATGGGCCAGGTCTGGAAGTAGAGTGCATCCTCTCACATTCAAGATAAGAAGAACTCAGTCACTTGTCTTCAACTTAGTGCCAGGGAGGCTGGGAAATGAGGTCCCTGACTGGGTAGCTGCTCCTCAGAAACATCTCTGTCCCAGGGAAGAGCACCACAAGGGTGGCTGCTGCACTGTCATAGAGGATCTAATGAGAGAGCGAGGACAGGTGATCCCAGGCAGAAATGATGTGGCATGTGGCCAGGGAGGAACAAGGACAAAAAAAGTTCCCAGAACATCAGTTAGAGAGGAGGAATGGAAACACAGTAAGGATACAATTCAAAAATAGAAGCAATTAATGTGAGAAATGTCCTTTGATCCCTTTGTATAAAAACAAAGCAGCATGCTTTAAAACCCCTCTCCATGTATATGTCTCTCGCCTACATTTTTCTCCTTGGACTAAACCTTCCATTCATTTTCCATGCTTCACTCTGCCAGAGAGACTATGAAAGCCGTTCAAAAGCAGTTTTCGGGCTAAATTTTGAGTAAAAATGCTACACAATACTAAATCTCCAACATTCGACTCATTCCAGTTTTCACCTTAGTGATGTTACTCTGAAAAACTTTATGGCTATTAAAAAAAAAATACAAGCACCACTTAGTTTTTTAACAGCTTGTCATCCATTAGCGATAGATTTTTTTTCTTTTTCTGTTACTCTGCCAGTGACCTAGAAGTCTCTGAAATGAAATGAATTCCTAAAGAAGGAGGTCCACACACCAGAGCAAAGGTGGCAGTCTACCTCTTCGAAATCAAATTGTGCTGAAGTAGTTGCGAGTCAACCTCAGCGAGAAACAAACTATTTGAACAATAGACTTAATTGACTTGTGTTTATGTCTTTCATCTCAGCAGGTGTGAAGTCCCAGGGCATCTGCACTTACACCTGAGCTGAGAACCAGACCTTCTTCTAGAAGAGTGTGAAGAATGACTGAAGTGTTAAATAAGGCCATGATGGTACTGGTAGCTCTCCCCTGCTGCCTTCTGGGAAGTCTCCGAAGGGAGGGGAGATATAGGGCTGAGTCTCCTGAAGCTCTGTCTATTGTATTTCTTTTCATTTTAAAAGAGCATTTAACATTCATAGAAGTGCAGTTTGGGTTGACTTATAAGGAGGACTCTCAGATACATGCTGCTTCTAGATGATACAGGGAATGCCAGGAAGGTGAGGGCAAACTGGTATATATGGAAACCCAAATCAAATCGATCCCTTTCTTATTTCTAAACTGATTGAGAGAAATCCCTGCTCGTACAATAAGGCACATTTGGGAAAACGCTTCAAGAGCTTTCTCTGGTAAACAGAATTAAACACTCTTCTCTCTTCGGATATGTGGTCGCAGTTGGGCTTACCTTCATTAAATGTCCTTTTTCTTAGACTTCTAAAGTGTTTATTGTAATGTGTATTAAATATGGCAATAAGATACCTGGGGACAGATACTACAGAGCACAGAAATAACTTTTTTTTTTTAATATGCCATTTTCTTTATTTATTTTTACATCTTTTTTTAAAACTAATTTTTATTCATTTATTTATTTTAACATCTTTTTTGGGGTATAATTGCTTTACAATGGTGTGTTAGTTTCTGCTTTATAAAAAAGTGAATCAGCTATACATATACATATGTTCCCATATCTCTTCCCTCTTGCGTCTCCCTCCCTTCCACCCTCCCTATCCCACCCCTCCAGGCAGTCACAAAGCACCGAGCTGATCTCCTTGTGCTATGCAGCTGCTTCCCACTAGCTATCTACCTTGGTAGTGTATATATGTCCATGCCTCTCTCCCGCTTTGTCACAGCTTACCCTTCCCCCTCCCCATTACCTCAAGTCCATTCTCTAGTAGGTCTGTGTTTTTATTCCTGTCTTACCCCTAGGTTCTTCATGACATTTTTTTTTCTTAAATTCCATATATATGTGTTAGCATATGGTATTTGTCCTTCTCTTTCTGACTTACTTCTCTCTGTATGACAGACTCTAGGTCTATCCACCTCATTACAAGTAGCTCAATTTCGTTTCTTTTTATGGCTGAGTAATATTCCATTGTATATATGTGCCACATCTTCTTTATCCATTCATCTGATGATGGACACTTAGGTTGTTTCCATCTCCGGGCTATTGTAAATAGAGCTGCAATGAACATTTTGGTACATGACTCTTTTTGAATTATGGTTTTCTCAGGGTATATGCCCAGTAGTGGGATTGCTGGGTCATATGGTAGTTCTATTTGTGGTTTTTTAAGGAAACTCCATACTGTTCTCCACAGTGGCTGTATCAATTTACATTCCCACCAACAGTGCAAGAGGGTTCCCTTTTCTCCAAATCCTCTCCAGCATTTATTGTTTCTCGATTTTTTGATGATGGCCATTCTGACTGGTGTGAGATGATATCTCATTGTAGTTTTGATTTGCATTTCTCTAGTGATTAATGAAGTTGAGCATTCTTTCATGTGTTTGTTGGCAGTCTGTATATCTTCTTTGAAGAAATGTCTATTTAGGTCTTCTGCCCATTTTTGGATTGGGTTGTTTGTTTTTTTGTTATTGAGCTGCATGAGCTGCTTGTAAATTTTGGAGATTAATCCTTTGTCAGTTGCTTCATTTGCAAATATTTTCTCCCATTCTGAGGGTTGTCTTTTGGTCGTGTTTATGGTTTCCTTTGCTGTGCAAAAGTTTTGAAGTTTCATTAGGTCCCATTTGTTTATTTTTGTTTTTATTTCCCTTTCTGTAGGAGGTGGGTCAAAAAGGATCTTGCTGTGATTTATGTCATAGAGTGTTCTGCCTATGTTTTCCTGTAAGAGTTTGATAGTTTCTGGCCTTACATTTAGGTCTTTAATCCATTTTGAGCTTATTTTTGTGTATGGTGTTAGGGAGTGTTCTAATCTCATACTTTTACATGTAGCTGTCCAGTTTTCCCAGCACCACGTACTGAAGAGGCTGTCCTTTCTCCACTGTACATTCCTGCCTCCTTTATCAGAGATAAGGTGACCATATGTGCGTGGATTTATCTCTGGGCTTTCTATCCTGTTCCATTGATCTATCTTTCTGTTTTTTGTGCCAGTACCATACTGCCTTGATTACTGTAGCTTTGTAGTATAGTCTTTAGTCAGGGAGCCTGATTCCTCCAGCTCCATTTTTTGTTCTCAAGATTGCTTTGGCTATTCGGGGTCTTTTGTGTTTCCATACAAATTGTGAAATTTTTTGTTCTTGTTCTGTGAAAAATGCCAGTGGAAGTTTGATAGCGATTGCATTGAATCTGTAGATTGCTTTGGGTAGTAGAGTCATTTTCACAATGTGGATTCTTCCAATCCAAGAACATGGTATATCTCTCCATCTATTTGTATCATCTTTAATTTCTTTCATCAGTGTCTTATAATTTTCTGCATACAGGTCTTTTGTCTCTTTAGGTAGGTTTATTCCTAGATATTTTATTCTTTTTGTTGCAATGGTAAATGGGAGTGTTTTCTTGATTTCACTTTCAGATTTTTCATCATTAGTGTATAGGAATGCCAGAGATTTCTGTGCATTAATTTTGTATCCTGCTACTTTACCAAATTCATTGATTAGCTCTAGTAGTTTTCTGGTAGCATCTTTAGGATTCTCTATGTATAGTATCATGTCATCTGCAAACAGTGACAGTTTTAGTTCTTCTTTTCCAATTTGGATTCCTTTTATTTCCTTTTCTTCTCTGATTGCTGTGGCTAAAACTTCCAAAACTATGTTGAATAAGAGTGGTGAGAGTGGGCAACCTTGTACTGTTCCTGATCTTAGTGGAAATGCTTTCAGTTTTTCACCATTGAGGACAATGTTGGCTGTGGGTTTGTCATATATGGCCTTTATTATGTTGAGGAAATTTCCCTCTATGCCTACTTTCTGCAGGGTTTTTATCATAATTGGGTGTTGAATTTTGTTGAAAGCTTTCTCTGCATCTATTGAGATGATCATATGGTTTTTCTCCTTCAATTTGTTAATATGGTTTATCACATTGATTGTTTTGTGTATATTGAAGAATCCTTGCATTCCTGGAATAAACCCCACTTGATCATGGTGTATGATCCTTTTAATGTGCTGTTGGATTCTGTTTGCTAGTATTTTGTTGAGGATTTTTGCATCTATGTTCATCAGTGATATTGGCCGGTAGTTTTCTTTCTTTGTGACATCCTTGTCTGGTTTTGGTATCAAGATGATGGTGGCCTTGTAGAATGAGTTTGGGAGTGTTCCTCCCTCTGCTATATTTTGGAAGAGTTTGAGAAGGATAGGTGTTAGCTCTTCTCTAAATGTTTGATAGAATTCGCCTGTGAAGCCATCTGGTCCTGGGCTTTTGTTTATTGAAGATTTTTAATCACAGTTTCAATTTCAGTGCTTGTGATTGGTCTGTTCATATTTTCTGTTTCTTCCTGATTCAGTCTTGGCAGGTTGTGCATTTCTAAGAATTTGTCCATTTCTTCCAGGTTGTCCATTTTATTGGCATAGAATTGCTTGTAGTAATCTCTCATGATCTTTTGTATTTCTGCAGTGTCAGTTGTTACTTCTCCTTTTTCATTTCTAATTCTATTGATTTGAGTCTTCTCCCTTTTTTTCTTGATGAGTCTGGTTAATGGTTTATCAATTTTGTTTATCTTCTCAAAGAACCAGCTTTTAGTTTTATTGATCTTTGCTATCGTTTCTTTCATTTCTTTTTATTGTTATTGTTTTATTGTTATTCTTCTTATTGTAGGTCTTTTCCTTCTCTTGTGTTTCTTGCCTAGAGAAGATCCTTTAGCATTTGTTGTAAAGCTGCTTTGGTGGTGCTGAACTCTCTCAGCTTTTGCTTGTCTGTAAAGGTTTTAATTTCTCCATCAAATCTGAATGAGATCCTTGCTGGATAGAGTAATCTTGGTTGCAGGTGTTTCTCCTTCATCACTTTAAATATGTCCTGCCAGTCCCTTCTGGCTTGCAGAGTTTCTGCTGAGAGATCAGCTGTTAACCTTATGGGGATTCCCTTGTGTGTTGTTGTTTTTCCCTTGCTGCTTTTAATATGTTTTCTTTGTATTTAATTTTTGACAGTTTGATTAATATGTGTCTTGGCATATTTCTCCTTGGATTTATCCTGTATGGGACTCTCTCTGCTTCCTGGACTTGATTAACTATTTCCTTTCCATATTAGGGAAGTTTTCAACTCTTCAAATATTTTCTCAGTCCCTTTCTTTTTCTCTACTTCTTCTGGAACCCCTATAATTCGAATGTTGGTGCGTTTAATGTTGTCCCAGAGGTCTCTGAGACTCCTCAGTTCTCTTCATTCTTTTTTCTCTATTCTGCTCTGCAGTAGTTATTTCCACTATTTTATCTTCCAGGTCACTTATCCGTTCTTCTGCCTCAGTTATTCTGCTAGTGATCCCATCTAGAGTATTTTTAATTTCATTTATTGTGTTGTTCATCATTGTTTGTTTCATCTTTAGTTCTTCTAGGTCCTTGTTAAAATGTTTCTTGCATTTTGTCCATTCTATTTCCAAGATTTTGGATCATCTTTACTATCATCATTCTGAATTCTTTTTCAGGTAGACTGCCTATTTCCTCTTCATTTGTTAGGTCTGGTGTGTTTTTATCTTGCTCCTTCATCTGCTGTGTTTTTCTGTCTTCTCATTTTGCTTATCTTACTGTGTTTGGGGTCTCCTTTTTGCAGGCTGCAGGCTCGTAGTTCCCGTTGTTTTTGGTGTCTGTCCTCAGTGGCTAAGGTTGGTTCAGTGGGTTGTGTAGGCTTCCTGGTGGAGGGGACTAGTGCCTGTGTTCTGGTGGATGAGGCTGGATCTTGTCTTTCTGGTGGGCAGGTCCACGTCTGGTGGTATGTTTTGGGGTGTCTGTGGACTTATGATTTTAGGCAGCCTCTCTGCTAATGGGTGGGGTTGTGTTCCTGTCTTGCTAGTTGTTTGGCATAGGGTGTCCAGCACTGTGGCTTGCTGGTTGTTGAGTGAAGCTGGGTGCTTGTGTTGAGATGGAGACCTCTGGGAGATTTTCGCCATTTGATATTATGTGGAGCTGAGAGGTCTCTTGTGGGCCAGTGTCCTGAAGGTGGCTCTCTCACCTCAGAGGCACAGCACTGACTCCTGGCTGCAGCACCAAGAGCCTTTCATCCACAGGGCTCAGAAAAAGAGAGAAAGTAGAAAGAAAGAATTAGTAGAAGAAGAGAGAAAGTAGAAAGAAAGAATTAGTAGAAGAAGAAAGAAAGAAAGAAAGAAAAAGAAAGAAGGGAGGGAGGGAGGGAGGGAGGAGGGAAGGAAGGAAGGAAGGAGGGAAGGAAGGAAAAAAGATAAAGTAATATAAAATAAAGTAAGATAAAATATAATAAAGTTATTAAAATAAAAAATTATTAAGAAAAATATTAAAAACAAAAAACCGGATAGCACCCTAGGACAAATGGTGGAAGCAAAGCTATACAGCATAAATCTTGCTCTCAAAGCCCACCTCCTCAATTTGGGATGATTCGTTGTCTATTCATGTATTCCACAGACATCAAGTTGATTGTGGAGCTTTAATCCGCTGCTCCTGAGGCTGCTGGGGGAGATTTCCCTTTCTCTTCTTTGTTCTCACAGCTCCCAGGGGCTCAGCTTTGGATTTGGCCCCGCCTCTGCGTGTAGGTCGCCGGAGGGCGTCTGTTCTTCGCTCAGACAGGACGGGGTTAAAGGAGCCGCTGATTCGGGCACTCTGGCTCACTCAGGCTGGCGGGGGGGGGGGGGGGGGGGGGGGGGCGGGGCACGGAGGGCGGGGCGGGCCTGCGGCGGCAGAGGCCGGCAGGACGTTGCACCAGCCTGAGGCGCGCCGTACGTTCTCCGGAAGTTGTCCCTGGATCCTGGGACCCTGGCAGTGGCGGGCTGCACAGGCTCCCCGGAAGGGGGTGTGGATAGTAACCTGTGCTCACACACAGGCTTCTTGGTGGTGGCAGCAGCAGCCTTAGCGTCTCATGCCCGTCTCTGAGGTCTGCGCTTTTAGCCGCAGCTCGTGGCCGTCTCTGGCGCTCCTTTAAGCAGCGCTCTTAATCCTCTCTCCTCACGCACCAGGAAACAAAGAGGGAAGAAAAAGTCTCTTACCTCTTCGGCAGGTCCAGACTTTTCTCCGGACTCCCTCCCGGCCAGCCGTGGCGCACTAACCCCCTGCAGGCTGTGTTCACGCCGCCAACCCCAGTCCTCTCCTGGCGGCGCTCCGACCGAAGCCGAGACTCAACTCCCAGCCCCGCCCGCCGGCGGGTGAGCAGACAAGCCTCTCGGGCTGGTGAGTGCTGGTCGGCCCTGATCCTCTGTGCGGGAATCTCTCCGCTTTGCCTTCCGCACCCCTGTTGCTGTGCTCTCCCCTGTGGCTCCGAAGCTTTCCCCCTCCACCACCCGCAGTCTCCGCCTGCGAAGGGCCTTCCTAGTGTGTGGTAACCTTTCCTCCTTCACAGCTCCCTCCCACTGGTGCAGGTCCCATCCCTATCCTTTTGTTTCCGTTTATTCTTTTTTCTCTTGCCCTACCCAGGTACGTGGGGGATTTCTTGCCTTTTGGGAGGTCTGAGGTCTTCTGCTAGCGTTCAGTAGGTGTTCTGTAGGAGTTGTTCCACGTGTAGATGTATATCAGAAATAACTTCTTGTCTAGTTGTGTTTTCAAGCTTGGTTTCATCCACTAATGATTGGGTTGTGAAATTCACTTGGGTTTCCTACACATTAAAAAAAATCCAATCTACTTATTATTAATCTTACTGATGAGATCAACTGCATTCTAGGTCAGTGATGAAACACTCAACTAATAGAGAAATAGCTTCCCCCTCAAATTTTTATTTTCTGTCAGAAATTTTGCTACTAATTTATGATATAGTTTTGGGGAGAAAAATATATTTGATCGGTAGAACTTTTTTTTTTAGTCATCAATTTTATACACATCAGTGTATACATGTCAATCCCAATTGCCCAATTCAGCACACCACCATCCCCACCCCACCACAGTTTTCCCCCCTTGGTGTCCATGCGTTTGTTCTCTACATCTGTGTCTCAACTTCTGCCCTGCAAACCGGTTCATCTGTACCATTTTTCTACGTTCCATGTACATGTGTTAATATATGATATTTGTTTTTCTCTTTCTGACTTACTTCACTCTGTATGACAGTCTCTAGATCCATCCACGTCTCAACAAATGACTCTGTTTCGTTCTTTTTTATGGCTGAGTAGTATTCCATTGTATATATGTACCACATCTTCTTGATCCATTTATCTGTTGATGGGCATTTAGGTTGTTTCCATGACCTGGCTATTGCAAATAGTGTGCTGCAATGAACATTGGGGTGCATGTGTCTTTTTGAATTAGGGTCTTCTCTGGGTATATGCCCAGTAGTGGGATTGCTGGATCATATGGTAATTCTAATTTTAGTTTTTTAAGGAACCTCCATACTGTTCTCCATAGTGGCTGTATCAGTTTCCATTCCCACCAACAGTGCAAGAGGGTTCCCTTTTCTCCACACCCTCTCCAGCATTTGTTGTTTGTAGATTTTCTGATGATGCCGATTCTAACTGGTGTGAGGTGATACCTCATTGTAGTTTTGATTTGCATTTCTCTAATAATTAGTGATGTTGAGCAGCTTTTCATGTGCTTCTTGGCCATCTGTATGTCTTCTTTGGAGAAATGTCTATTTAGGTCTTCTGCCCATTTTTGGATTGGGTTGTTTGTTTCTTTAGTATTGAGCTGCATGAGCTGATTATATATTTTGGAGATTAATCCTTTGTCCATTGATTCTTTTGCGAATATTTTCTCCCATTCTGAGGGTTGTCTTTTCGTCTTGTTTATGGTTTCCTTTGCTGTGCAAAAGCTTTGAAGTTTCATTAGGTCCCATTTGTTTATTTTTGTTTTTATTTCCATTACTGTAGGAGGTGGATCAAAAAAGATCTTGCTGTGATTTATGTCAAGAAGTGTTCTTCCTATGTTTTCCTCTAAGAGTTTTAGAGTGTCCGGTCTTACATTTAGGTCTCTAATCCATTTTGAGTTTATTTTTGTGTATGGTGTTAGGTAGTGTTCTAATTTCATTCTTTTACATGTAGCTGTCCAGTTTTCCCATCACCACTTATTGAAGAGATTGTCTTTTCTCCATTGTATATCCTTGCCTCCTTTGTCATAGATTAGTTGACCATAGGTGCATGGGTTTATCTCTGGGTTTTCTATCTTGTTCCATTGATCTAAGTTTCTGTTTTTGTGCTAGTACCATATTGTCTTCATTACTGTAGCTTTGTAGTATAGTCTGAAGTCAGGGAGTCTGATTCCTCCAGCTTCGTTTTTTTTTGTTGTTTTTTTTTTTTTGCGGTACGTGGGCCTCTCACCGCTGTGGCCTCTCCTGTTGCGGAGCACAGACTCCGGAGGCACAGGCTCAGCGGCCATGGTTCACGGGCCCAGCCGCCCCGCGGCATGTGGGATCCTCCCGGACCGGGGCATGAACCCGCGCCCCCTGCATCAGCAGGCAGACTCTCAACCACTGCGCCACCAGGGAAGCCCTCCAGCTCCGTTTTTTTCCCTCAAGACTGCTTTGACTATTCGGGGTCTTTTGTGTCTCCATACAAATTTTAAGATGATTTGTTCTAGTTCTGTAAAAAATGCCATTGGTAATTTGATAGGGATTGCATTGAATCTGTAGATTGCTTTGGGTAGTATAGTCATTTTCACAATATTGATTCTTCCAATCCAGTGACATGGTATATCTCTCCATCTGTTGGTATCACCTTTAATTTCTTTCATCAGTGTCTTATAGTTTTCTGCATACAGGTCTTTTGTCTCCCTAGGTAGGTTTATTCCTAGGTATTTTATTCTTTTTGTTGCAGTGGTAAATGGGAGTGTTTTCTTAATTTCTCTTTCAGATTTTTCATAATTAGTGTATAGGAATGCAAGAGATTTCTGTGCATTAATTTTGTATCCTGCAACTTTAAATATTTTTAAATTTCCAGGGAGACAAAGTAACATCTGTCAGATACCCTACAAACTGTTACTCGTTCCTTGTTTGGACCTAAGTATTTAATAAATGGAACTGGGAGGCAATTTCTTTTGGCTTAGGGAGTGCCATGAAAAAATTACTGAGACTCTGAGGTGCCATGAACTGAGAAGGCTTGAGGACTTATGGGCTAGGCCCTCATACCTTGGGACCTCAAGAAGGATGTGAGCATGGCTGTCCCTGCCTTGCTCAGTCATTGACTGGGGCCACCTGAGAAGAGTGTGACCTCAGTCTGAAGGCTGGATGGTCCCTAGTGAAGCTGGTAGCTGGTAGCTGTCTCACTAACCACAGCTAAGCTCACTCCCCCACAGATGAAATGTTCCACAAATGTTGGAAAAATGAATGACAACCCATCTGCAAGGCCAGGGGAGCACGGTCCCACGCTACACTGAAGGAACCACCCAGAACTGTTGCCCACATGGGCAGGGGCTGTGGGAGTAGTTCCCCAGAGGAAATGGCAATTTTAGAAAAAAGCAACAGTCAGCTGGTTGTTCCAGGCTGGAGGCAATATTGTTGTTCAGTTTGGCTAAGGCTGAACCTTGCCATGGGAGGCGGCCCAGCACCTTTTCCACCAGCCCAGCCATTCAGATGGGATTCAATTCCTTTGATGCAGGCAGACATGGTAGTCAGAGGAATTGTTAGAGGGCCACAGTTGGTGTTTCTAAATGATTTTATGGAAGAGGAACCGTTATACAGTTCTAATACCTGTGATCCCCCAGAGCGCACCCATTCTTTAACAATTCACTTCCCATTCGCAAATGTGTTACATAGGTCTTAGTGTGACTATTAAGTCACCAGGCCCAGGCTTATGCCTAAGCTTCTCTGTGCCAAGTATTGTATCCCACTTGTGAACTGCCTCTTATCTAGATGATAAAAAGCAATTTCAGTAGCACTTAATTGGTTTGTGACCAGACAAGGACCCTGGGTCCCATTTACAGAGCTTGGGCTGTATGCGTTGGCAGGTCTAGAAAGCGTGCATCCTATATGTTCAGTCACCACCTTCAGTCACCCATTATTTCTGAGCCTGAAGGTGGGCAGATTCTCTACATGTTAAACAAGGTTTGTGGAACTTAATCTAGCAAATAACTGAAAGAAATTTTAGACAGCCAGAAGGTTGAGCTGTATTTGAAAAAGGTGCCAGATTTCTCATCTGGCCTCCGGTTCTCATAATTTCATTCCCCCTACTTATGGAGCCACATTTATTCATGCTCACACTTGTGCCCTGTTCCCAAGCTCCTGTTTGCAAATTTTTCAAAATACTATTCTTTTTTTAAAAATAGGCATGTTTCCTTGATTGTCAACTGGTCAGAGGAGACCTCATCCTTTCTTACTTTTGTGAACTGGGATGTGATAAAAAGAGCCCTTACACACACATTACATCAGCTGTGTCATCAACTCTTGGAAAGTCCCATTCCTCTCTCAGTTTCCTACCTGTAAAATGAGGAGCCAGGAAAGGCCCTTTAAGCTTCTGGGAGTCTGTAAATTCCAGAGCCCTACCCCTGGTGTACTTCCTGCTCCCAGGAGCGTCTTCCTGCCCCTGCCTGGGGCAGGGCTCCCTTCCATGATAAATGCAAACTAGCACAAGGGCCCTCTGCTCAGCTGGTGACACCTGACCGTGTTTTCTGTTGACTCTAGCCAGTGATACTCAAGCTGCCTGTGAAAAAAAATCTATTTTTATCTGAGATGATGGACAGTAAATCATATGCCTGGTTTACAGTAGCTCAAGGCCAAGAGGAACCCTGCCACTTAATAGGAGATATTAACCTAGGGCACACACACCAATCTTTTGAGAGGAAACAACCCATACAAAAGATGGGCAGGGCAGAGTTTGTGACTTTGGTTAGCTTTCACTTGAGGGAGAGACTAATTAACGTAAAAATTAATTTTATGTGGCTATCAACCAGCGCAGAGTTTATATGCTGTAAGAGAATTATGGTAATTAGTGCATCCAGCCAGCACAACAATACAAATATTCAGTGGCATTTGTGATTTCCAGCGGTGCCTCTGCTACCTGGGCATTTCTCCTTCTGAGTATCTGTTTCTCAAGAACATGGTTTTTAATAGCTTTGACTTGACATTTATGTCTTGAGCAAAACTGAAATGGGCAGCTGAAGACTAATTATGCTAAATATTCCAACAAGCATAATTACCAGCAATCCAGCAGGGGGCACCGAAAGCAATGTTTCAGTGTGTCTTTTTTCTTCTTCTTCTTTTTTATTTATTAATTTTTTTATCCTCCCCCCCCAGCTCCTTATTTTAGGCTTATTTAATGGAAACTGATTGCCTTATTGTAATGATTCCTTTTTTGCATAATCTACACCACAGTAACCTAGAAGCATTTTTATTTCAGCATAATTTAAAATTTTGGTTTCTGCTCTGTTAGATTCCTTTTTTAATTAATTAATTGGCAGTAATTAATTAATTTTTGGCTGCATTGGGTCTTTGTTGCTGCACGCGGGCTTTCTCTAGTTGCAGCAAGCGGGCGCTACTCTTCGTTGCGGTGCGCGGGCTTCTCATTGCGGTGGCTTCTCTGGTTGCGGAGCACGGTCTCTAGGTACTTGGGCTTCAGTAGCTGTGGCACGCGGGCTCAGTAGCTGTGGCTCACGGGCTCTAGAGCGCAGGCTCAGTAGTTGTGGTGCACGGGCTTCGTTGCTCCACGGCATGTGGGATCTTCCCGGATGAGGGCTCGAACCCGTGCCTCCTGCATTAGGCAGGTGGATTCTTAACCACTGTGCCACCAGGGAAGCCCTCTGTTAGATTCTTTCCAATCACAGAAGAAGCAAAATCTTGGCCTGAGCTCCAGCCTAGGAAGTTTTTGAGCAGAACTTCCTGATTTCATTTTAAGGGCCGCTATGCTGCATGCCACCCGGTGCCTTGCCCGGTACTGGAGTTAATTGCAGAGGGCCTGAGAGGGCGGGCACGTGTACTTGCAAATGTGGTTTCTATTAAGTCAACAGCGAAATTGAGAAACAAGCTTTTCACTAGCAAATGCTAATTATAATGAAAAACTCCTAACAATATACACAGGAGAAAAACATATATAAGTACAGCACTGTAATTTCCTGCAGATCATAGTTGGCAGCATTTGACTGAACAAGTCAAGGACCTTATAAGCAAGATTATCTAGAAAATCCCTTGCTTCGGAAGCCAAAATCCTTTAAGTCTTCAGTATTTAAATGCAGCTGTATTGCTGATTAGATGTCAGAACTAGAGCACACTGAAGTGCCCTGTTTAGTGATTAACTCAATGGACCAATTTTGCTTTCAGATACTTCTACCAAAGGAAAAATTTGCATACAAATTCGGAAACGACTATCATCTTTCTGGGTTATGCATCTTTCTGGGACTGGGGGATGCAAAACTTGTGAATGCCACAGTAATCTGTTCCACAATTGTCTTCTCTCTAATTTAATCTCTTAGTGAATTACCTTTATGACCAAGAGTGTGGCAGAGGAACAGGTGGCTTGCTAGAATCAATTCTTGTTTCTTTCAGTGCTTTATTGATTAGTATCCCCACTCTGCTATGCAGGAATCAGCACTCAGAGAATGCTTTCAACTCTGTATCATGGATTAAAATCTTAGGCTGTATGTGGGAGTTCCCCAGTAGATATGTATGTGACTTTTTTGCTTTTATGCTTGTAACTAATCCACCTAGTGCATCATAAATTGGAGATATAATCTTAGCACTCCTCACCTTACAGGGAAATCCCTGTAAGTCTCAGCTTAAATTCTCCCTCCTTTCTGGATCCCTTGGCACAGGTAGACAGGGCCTCCTTTGCCATCCCACAGCACATGGGCAGCTGAAGGGCAGGGATGGGGTGTGAAATGGTTTAACTGTGAAGCCCATACTGCGTCAGCCAACACGGGCATTCGTTAGCGACACCAGAACATGTTCCCTTGACTTTGGAGGCTCAGACTCAATTTGGAAACTGCATTTACCACTAAAAAGACTGAGTTGAAAATAGAAGGAACCAAGAAAGAGACTAAACTCTAAGCTCTAAATCCCTGAATATATAAAAAGCCACAATAAGTGATAAGCAGCAGATGTTTATTAGAGGCATTAGAGGAAGCCAACACAGTTGATAAGGACTATATATAAAATCTGAACTGTGAGCAACTGCAGACACAGAGAATATTCTGGGGTTAGTAAAGAGGGGTCTGATACAAGGAAATAATCACGAGGTACACATAAGGGGGTCAGAACGGCAGCTTCCCTCCTAACATTTCTAGGGTCCAGACAAGAGTACAACGGGAAGCTCACATACTAAATGTCTAAATATTTTGAAACTATTAATCAGGTTTACAAGTTGATAAATAAAATCTGTTATAGCTCCCTACTCTGATAAATAGGAAGGTCAGGTTGAAATCGAGACTTTGCATTGTCCTCAGGCCTATGACCTACTTCCTTTTCTTATTACTCAGGCTCCATCCCGCATAGCAGGAGCCCACCTGTATACACATGGCCAGCTTGCATATCCAAGCTCCAGCCACACCCCCTGCCAAGAGTCACCCCTTGACCACACCACTGGCATTGGGGTTGTGCACACACCATTAGCAAGGCCCTACCGTGGAGAGGACAGCCCAAGAAAGAAGTTTGTACAGCTTGGAAGTGGGCTCAGGGCTATTAGGAGGGGATTCCAGGGTCCTGGATACTGACAGAGGGACCCAGAAGGAGGCCTGGGCTCCAGATATGCCCCATGAGGTGGACAGGATGGGCTTTTCTAAAGTTCCGAGTCCAAGGCAGGGCCCTTTACCTGGGTCTAAGGCAGCATAGGCGCGTAGAAGAGGATCTGTGGATCCCGGTGATGAAAGAACAAGAAGGATGTCTGGGCCAGATAAGAGTAGGGGCAGTTTCCTTATGGCTCCAGCAATTCCTGGTGAAAGGAAAATGGAATTTCATGCAATAATAGTACTCTAAGCTATGCTATTTATAAATTGGTATACACGGTTGCACATTAGTTACCTGTATATGGTTCTAATCCATAGGGTGGGTTCAGTAATTTACACTTAATCTTACTTCCTTGAATCAAAGGCTTGGGCAGATAAACTCCAGTTGACAATGGCAGTACACATGCTGGTACCCAAAGTGGGAAGACCAAGTAATCAGTCTTCTCTTGGAGATTTTAAATGTTTAATCCTATCTGGGCATGCTACAATTACCACAATTCTATCACAGTTACGGTGTAGGAGAGGTGGTGGGAACAATAAGGAGACTAAAAAGAGTGATCTATAATACATACTGTCTCTATGCCATGCTCTTTTTTTATCCCCTCAATAAACCTGAGAGATGAGGTATCATTATATCCACCCTGTCTCAGAGAGTTGGAATAATGCCACACAGTTCATGTCTCTCGTCCTCTATTATGACATTTAAACATTATTGTACTTTTGTTTGTTTGTTTATTATTTTTTCCTTATGGACTTCTTGTATGTGGGGTCCATGTTTCCACCTGGTGCATTAGAGGTACTCCATAAACATTCTTAAATACACATTAGTTTCTCACGTATTTAATATTAATTATGTCAGTTTTTGAAAGCCCAGAAGGTAATGTGGTATAAAGACCAAAGTGTGAGTTAACAGACTGAGGTGTCCAAGAAGTAGGCATGACCAAGGCTTGGGGCTCTTAACAATGTCATTTCTAGTCTCTGGAGTAGTTTGGCAAGTTAGGCTTGCAAAGAGGTTCAGCCCATGCTGTGTTCCTGAAATGCAACTGAACTCTCTTACAGGATGGGCTGCTTGGCACTGATCTGCATGGGACCACAGAGTAGAGGAGCACATGATATCCAATTCTGTGCCGAATGGCCAACAAAAATGGGCGGAAGCCAGGAGCCTGAGCAGAAGCAATGCTTTAAGTTGACCCAGGAAGACCCAGGCATGGATACAGGGTGTGAACTAACGTGTGCCCCTCAGCAAGGGGGATGTCCTTTCTCAGCAAAGGGTAAGATGCAGTGGGCCACGTCCTGGCCCATCTGTAGTGAGAGCAGTTACATCGAATTGCACCATTTTGCCTATAAAGGAAAAGGATGTGTTTGTATTTCTTAGCCGTTGTGGCAGTGGACAACCTGTCCTCCTCGGGAGAGACTTCGATGAAAGCTATCTGCCTTTTTACAGGTAATGCTGATGAGTAAACAAGTGGAGATCTGTTGCCCAATAGGCTTCTTACCATTTCCTCACTCCAATTATAATTCCCACTGGCTCTGGCAGGCTGGAGGCACACAGAGTGGCCAAGTAGGAGACAGCAGAGAACGGGCTGCTCCCGAAAGGCTAAATACAGTGCTGGGCATGGTCAGTTTCTCCTCCCAAGCTCTCACAGCAGATCTGTCACCTCTTGGGAGCAGTAAGTAGAGGGCAGCAGGACCTGGCACTGCTGGGGAATGGAAAGTGCCCAGCTCCCCCCAGTGGAAATTCCAGCAGTGATCTCTAAGTTATATCTTAACTGAATGACTTGGAAGAAGATTTGAATGCAGTGAGTTAACTAATGGCTTTAAGAAACATGTGTATCTCAGTCTGCCAATTTTTGCTCTGCAAAACAAAATATTGAAGAAGCAATGATCTCTTTCTAACGGGTTGTGTTCCTTATTAATACGATTGTAGGTCTTCTTTTTCATGACATTTCTCCTTCAGCCTCTTACCTCATGAGCTTGACATCATTTTTGCAGCAATTTGGGGCCCACTACCTGCTTCCAAATCTCATGGCATGTGATCAACTGATAGGCTAAATAGAAATTACTAAATAAATTCTAAATAAATTTAGAATTTATACTAAAAAGAATAAAACTATATAGACTCATCACATAGGTCTTAACCATGAAACTAAATATAGCAGAGGGTACCGAAATAGAACAGAAAGTATCAAACTTGCTTTCCTTTTAAACTCATCACCGTTTGCTTTTCACTGAGTGCTGGGGGCCAGCAGGGTCTTCCTTGTTCTCTTGAGATAACGTGCTATCCCTGAAACTCAGCATGATGGATGAAACACTTTTCATGACATTTATTTTTTGAGAAAGTACTGGGAGAGTTAAAGGGCCCCATTCCAGGGCAAGCACCCCAATGCTTTGTTAGCTCAATTGATATTAACCCTTTCCAGTTATTCAGTATTTTCCCACTCTTTCCCCAGGAGCAACACTGCCCGGAGAAGAAACCAATCATTTAGAAGGTAAGAATTCAAGAAAAAATATTTTCGTTGACTTGTAAAAAGTTGGAATGCATTTCTGCTTGACTTTCTGTCATCAAAAACAGCATGAAAGAAGTAAATTTTCCTTCCCAGTTGATCCATAAATATGTTTCTGTTTTTCCTCATAGCGACCAAGGGTCTAGAGAAGACAAATTCTCACTGTGGCAATACTTGGGCTAGTGGTTGAGGCTGAAGGCATTGTTTCTGTTTTAAACTTGGCTTGGGACCTTGGTGTGACTGTAGTTAAGTCATAAGATTCCCAGCTTTTATCTTCTTCAGATGTTCAGAAATTTTACACCTCATGCAAATATGTACCCGGGAGGGAAGTTGCTCTCTAGTAAATGTTCCTTTACAGTATTGGATTTGGCTTTGGCTCCCGTGGAGCTGTTTTTACCATCTTTACAAACAGACCAAAGCTCTTTAAGCCTGCGCTGCAGGCTTTTATTCATGATTGGGATGCCTGCCTGCCTCTCCCAAGCAAGCACACCTCTCAGCCCTTCGCTGAGATCCACGGACGAGACTCTGTGTTCGTTCCTTCACAGGATCACCAGCTGGTGATGTGCTTGGGGTCCAGTTATGGGCCTTGTGTGCTGAAAACAGGCTTGAACTGAAAACAGTCTCCTTGGTTAGGCAGCAGGTTTTAAGAGGAATATGAGTCAGGCATTCTTCTTTATTTGCTTTACATCATGAGGGATTTCTAACTCAGAAGAGCAGGACGCAAATAGGTCAGTTTACGGATGCAAGATTTTCTCATAGGATGATTTCAGAAGGAGCAGCCGGGTTTGCATGAGCGCTAAAGCCTTCCTTTCGCAGTGGCAGCTGTTGTTTTCCTTCCTGCCCCTCATTCCTTCTCCTCTGTAGGTGTGTGCCCCCATACCTCCCGTTTCCTAGGGGGAACTTCCTCTCCAGGAGGAAAAGTGATGAAGCAGTATTATCTCCGTTCATCCCTGCTCTGTAACTTTGGGCAAGACACTCAACCTGTCCAAGTGTTGGCTTTCTTACTTGTAATGTGAGCAATAATGCAGTTCACGGTGTGATGATGAGGGTCCCATTAACTTAATGCATAAACGGTAGCTCATATGTTAATAAGATTTAGTGTGATAAGCCAGTTTACTAACCTGCCGTTTAGCTGGTATTTGCCTGGGACAGGTGTCAGGAAAGGCCTGAGGAAGCAGGCTGTGTGGTTTCAGGGGTCAGCCTCATTGGCTGAGGGAGGTAAGCGTAGCTCAGGCCTGGGAAACCCGTCGTCGCCTTTCCTGTTGGCGTCTGTGGGGAGTTGCCCTTGGCGGGTCCCTGAACTGGAGCCCATGCCTCCAGGGGCCTTGGTCCTTCAGTGGCTGCCCCTCAGGGTGCTGTCCTCCTTCACTTTTCAATGCCACCCCACGAGCAATGTTTCTTTCTCTTTCTGCAGCAAGGGAACGTCATCCTCCCTTGTTGCTCCACTGCTGTCCCGCAACTTTTTAAAAAACTCAACTGAGATTTTGACTGTTTAATCTGTTCTTTGGCTGCTCAGGAAAAGGTCGGTCCCTTTTCCTTTCTCCATCTTGCACAGGGCTAGCACAGCTGGCTCCTTTCTTCTCCTTTGCTCTCTGTCGTGTCAGCAGTTCTCAAAGTGTGGTCCCAGGACCAGCAGCCTCAGCATCACTTGGGAATTTGTTAAATAGGCAAATCCTTGGGCCCCGCCCCACACTCTGTGGATCAGAAACTCTTGGGTGGGGCCCATCAGTCTGGGATTGAACAAGCCCTCCAGGTGATTCCAATGCTCATTTAGTGTGAGAGAACTACTGTTCTACATCTTTAGGTTCAGACTTTGTCTGTAACACACTTCTCAGGGAAGCCCCCAGAGCGACAGATACAAAGTCAAGGACTGTTGGGTCTGCCAGAAGCACCCATTGTTCCACTCACTAGGCTGAGGTGTAGAATCCCATCTGGTAGGGATTCCCATTGGGCCACCATCTAAACTGGCCGGGACTCTACTTATTTCTGTCCTAACTGGCTTCTTGTCTTCCCTCTGCGTCCTCCCCACCTACATTCCCCCAAATCCCCCCTCTTGGTAACTTCGTCATCTCAAAATGAACCCAGCGATGCTACAAATGGGCTGCAAGGAACTTGCTGGACTTCCCTGATCAAATCTGTCCAGATTTTCTCTACATTCTTGGAACAGATAACCCCAAACATTCTTCCTCCAGTTTTATTGAGATATATCTGGCATACAGCACTGTGTAAGTTGAAGGTATACAGCATAATGACCTGACAGACATATATTGCTGAGTGGTTACCATAGTAAGTTTAGTTAACATCCATTACCTCATATAGTTACAAAATACTTTTTCCATGTGATGAGAGCTTTTGGAATCTAAGACTAGCAACTTTCAAATATACCCTACAGCAGTGCTGACTATAGTCATCATGTTGTACATTCTATCCCCAGTACTTATTTATCTTGTAACAGGAAGTTTGTACCACAACTTCCCCAATCTTTAACATGATATCCCAATTGCTCCAGTTATGGGTACCACCTGAAGCTTTTTTTTTTTTTTTTTTTTGGGTACGCGGGCCTCTCACTGCTGTGCCCTCTCCCGCTGCAGAGCACAGGCTCCGGACGCGCAGGCTCAGCGGCCGTGGCTCATGGGCCCAGCCGCTCCGCGGCATGTGGGATCTTCCCGGACCGGGGCACGAACCCGTGTGCCCTGCACCGGCAGGCGGACTCTCAACCACTGCGCCACCAGGGAAGCCCCACCTGAAGCTTTAAGAGGTTCTTATCGGTATTTTCCTGAGTGCTGAGTCCTTCACTCCTCATTGCTCTGGTCAGCATTGGAAATGTGGCTTCTCTTTCTCTGTTAGAAGTCTTCGGGTCCCAGGGAGCCCTCTTTTCTAGTCCCATCTCTAAGAAGAGTGGGACCTAGGAGCATCTTCCTCTGGCCTTCTTATCTGTCTAGCCTGGCCTCCAAGATCTCATTCTCCTTTTTGCATGTGCCCAAGATGTCAGCCTCCCTCAAAGAAAACAGCACTTTTTCCCCACCCCCTGGCTTGCCTGCCTTCTCTCAGTTTCTTCCCTTCTTTCAGGGCACTGGCCCTGGTAGGAAGTCTGACACGTTTTCTTTCTTTTCTTTTTTTTTTTTTTTGGCTACGTTGGGTCTTCATTGCTATGCACGGGCTTTCTCTAGTTGCAGCGAGCAGGGGCTACTCTTTATTGTGGTGCACGGGCTTCTCATTGTGGTGGCTTTTCCTGTTGTGGAGCACAGGCTCTAGGCACGTGGGCTTCAGTAGTTGTGGTTCGCAGCCTCTAGAGCACAGGCTCAGTAGTTGTGGCGCATGGGCTGAGTTGCTTCGCGGCATGTGGGATCTTCCCAGACCAGGGCTTGAACCCGTGTTCCCTGCACTGGTAGGCAGATTCTTAACCACTGTGCCACCAGGGAAGCCCTGACACATGTTTTTTATCCCAACTTTTAATTTTAGAAAATTTAAGACCCACGGAAAAGTGGATAGAATAGTACAACAAAAGTTTTTATACCTCTCCACTGGACTCACCAGTGGCTGACATTTTGCCACACTTACTTTATCCTTTCTCTCTCTCTCTCTACACACACACACACACACACACACACACACACACACTTTTTTCCCTGAACCATTTGAGTGTGAGATACAGACACCATGACAGTTTGCCCCTAAATATTTCAGCTTGTATTTTCTAAAACAAGGACATTCTCTTACATAACCACAATATCATTATTATATACTATGTAATATATGTAATTATATTATATAGTGCATATATTTTAACTAATATATATATAGTCCCTAGTCAAATTACTCCAAGTATCCTCATAGTTGTATGTCATTGTGTCTCTTTTGTCTCTTTTAGTCTGGAACAATCCCTGTGACTTATTTTTAAATTTTTTTAACTTTTCCATATGGTGGCATTTTTGAAGAGTGCAGGCCAGTTGTTTTGTACTGTCTCAGAACTGGGATCGGTCTGATTGTTTCCTCATGATTAGATCCAAGTTAAAGGTTTTGGGTCAGAATATTATATAAGTAATATTGTGTTCTTTTCACACCCAAACATTGGTGCAATCTGGTGAAATTCAGGTTACACGCAAATAGGAATGTATATTATGATCCCAGAACTGTAGAGCAGAAAAGAACCTCACAGCCTCATGCAACTACCTCACGTTTCACATGAATACACTGAGGCACAAAGAAGTCACAGGCCCATCGCTGGACTCAGCTGGCCGTTAGCTGTGGCTGGTACATCACGTGCTAAACTCTCCTAAAATGTTAGTGTTCACTTTCTTCAACTTTTCAGGACCCTAGTGAGTGTGAGATGAATCCTGGAGATGTGGGGCAGTTGACATTTATACATACACAAGAGAGTGTTATCTCGAAGTGTTTTTCTTTTCCCTGCTTTGAAGTCCGGCAAATTCCCCTAGTGCCCTCTCTGAGATACTCAAGAAGCAACGAATGCCTGTTTTCAACAGGGAAGACAAGTTTTATGTAAAGAGTGGCCTTCTACAAAGCTTCAGAAACGCTTCTAGGTTAAGAGAAGCAGCAGCCCAGCGCTTTTGAGCTATTTGTATCGATTTAAAAGGCAGGTCTCTCCATTGACCTGTTTTCAGTGCTATAATCCCATTACCTTGGCACGATCCTCTGGAGTTTTGCTTTGTTTGGGAATTTTTAATTCCTTTATTTGTAACAGATCAAAAACTATCTGGCATACTTGATGCATTTGCATGCGGGATCTTGCTGCCTTTCTGAATGCACATGTCCGCATATTTCCCAAATAACCACTCCCAGTCTGCCCATCCCTCCCCATTGTATGTGGCAACCCTATTCGCAAGGCTTTCAACTCCTCTCCCTAGGAGATTAACTAATAACTCTGTTAATGGATAAAAAAACCAGGACTTTGTGCGAGACTTACCGGCTGCTTTACGCTGTTGCGTGGGGCATCTCTAACAGACCCTCCAGTTTGGGTTTCGGCAGAGGTGTTTGGTGCACTGGCATGCCAAATAGTTTTGAGTGTTGGGCTGTATCCCATAACCACACCTCCAGCACTGTTCTTCCATGTGGGACAATGGAACAGTCCCCAGGCTGAGAAGTGTGATGGGTAGTTTGAAGGTTCAGAACAGGGTTTGGCAAACCATGGCCTGTGGACCAAATCTGGCTGTTTCCTTTTTTATCCAGATACCCCAGATCTACTCTAACAATGGCTTTTAAATGGTTGGAAAAAAAAAAATCAAAAGAAGAATAAATTTCTTGACATGTAAAAATTATGTGAAATTCAAATTTTATTGTCTATAAAGTATTAGAAATACCCATGATTCTTCATTTATGTATTGCTTATAGCTGCTTTTGTATTATAAAGTCAGAGTTGAGTAGTTGTGAGAGAGATCATAGGCCCACAGAGCCTAGAATAGAGACCATTCATTCATTCATCAAATAACCACTAGGCACTTTTCATGTGCCAAGGTCTCTGCTAAGCATTGACGGTTGAAAGATGTGAAGAAACATCTCTTCTCTTGGGGAGCTCAATCCTTCAGGTAAAACAAGGTAAACAGAAAAATTACACAGTGATAGAGCTGCTATAGTAGAGATGTATGAAAAATACCACAGGAACACAGAGTAGGCAGCCTTTCTTGGGGGGTGAGGGAATGGGCAAGTAGCTGACATTCTAGCTGCTGGGGTAGAGGTGGGCTGCTCAATATTCCCACCACCTCACATAACCACTACCGTAAACTTTGTGGTATTTCTTACCAATCTGTCTTCTTACGTATGTTTTGGATGGTTGCGTTTATAGCACAAATATCTTGTATTCTACTAACTTGTCACCTGTTATGAGTGGGAAGCAGTACAGGGTTGGCATTAAGCACCAGTGTTGGTATTAAACTGCATGGAAAGTCGCTTCACCTCTCTAAGCCTCAATGTCCTCATTTGTAAAATGAAGATACAATGAAAACCTATCTGAGAGGGTTGCTGGGAGGGTTAGTGAGACAAAGCATTGAGTACACTTAACACAGGACCTGGTGGGTGACAGGTACTCAGTGATGTCAGCTGGGACAGCCCTCCTTTTCAACTGTGTCCCATGGCCTGATGCTTCTCCTCCATGAAGGAATCTGCCAGAGAGATGGGAAGTGGGTGGAAGTGAAAGACCAGGGATGGAGGTTAACTTGGTATCCAACAAATTCAATGGATTTTACAGATTTAGTTATGCATATTTTACTTTATTACCAAAAGATTTGAGTCGGGTTACATATATAAAAACCAAACAATGGGACCAAGATTAAGGAGAGTTGACAGAGATGTTGTATCCCTGTTGTATTCCTGGCAGCAGCTCGCAGCTTTTGATGCTTGGTGAATGTTTTTTACTGAAAACATGGTGTGGTGTTTCAGGTAATGGAAGGAGTTTGGCACAAAAAGAGCATGGGAGAAAAATGCTAAAATATTGGGTTTGAGCCCTGTTGTTGCTAAATGTGTGCTTTGTTGAAGGTTCTCCAGTGCCTAATCTGTAGGCAGTGATAAGCCAAAGGATTTGGACACATTTTATTTTAGCAAGAGATTTAAAAAGCATTATGTAGAACAGAAGGGGAAAATCCTGGAATTATGGAGAACCAGGTAGAAAGTTACAGGAATAGCCCAAGTGAGGAATAATGAAGTATAGAAATAGAAAGTGGAAGTAGAGATAGAGAAGATGGATTTGGAAGCAATTCCTGCAGTGGCTGGGCTGGTATGTTGAGCCAGGAAGAAGCTTCCAGACTGAGAAGCTGATGACACAAGAAGGAATTGGTTTTGTGGGCAAAGTGTTACAGTCAATTTGGTTGAGTTTGGATTGCTGTGGGATGTGGATCGAGCTGTACTCGTGGACCTGGGACTTGGGAAAGGTTGTCACTGGAGATGTTGAGAGTCATCAGCACATGGGCGGGAGCAGAAACTACAGGAGTGACCTGGGAGAGGATGGAGTGAGAACGGACGAGGTACAGGACAGAAACTGTGAATGTCCACATTTAGGGGGACATGAAGGGATGGGAACTAATGAAGAAAGAATAGAGGAAAGAGAGAGTATCAGTCAGATAAAGGAGGGGAGCCCAGAACTGAGGAGGCTCAAAAAGCCATGGGAGGAAGATTTCCAGAGGAAAGAGGGCCACCAGGACCCACAGCAGGAGGGGAGTTAAACAGGATAAGGTCGGAGAAGAAAACTTTGCATTGTCAACTCATCAGGAACTGTCATGGATGGTCATTTCACCAGAATATTAAGGGCAGGATTCAGTTGATGGTGCTGCAGTGACTGAACAGGTAAGAAGGAAGCAAAACTGTCATCCACCTTCCTCGACTGCAGCGCTGACACATACAGTAATCCCCCTTATACATGGGGCATGTGTTCCAAGACCCCTAGTGGATGCCTAAAACTGCAGATAGTACCAAACCCTAAATATTCTGTAGGGGAGCAAAATTTGCCACCCCCAAATGTGTCTTTGGCATGCAGATTATTTCGAGTTGAAAACAGTCAAGGCTCAAAAGACTCAGGAAGAAACTTTGACCTGTTCCCTTAGCTGTCTAAAGAATTCAGATAGAGGACCTATTAAGGGAATAGAGCAACCACCGTAGATAACTACAGTATGAACTAGGTGGGGTAGGCAAGAAGGAACCTAGCAAAGTCTATTTGTTAAAATTCCTCTCTGTGTCCCGTTGTCTCTGCCTGGCCCAGCAAACGTTGTCAATTGCCTTCCTCTACTTTGAAGTTCCAAACCCTGCATCGACATCCTCTTTGGTCTTTAGCTAAGGATGGTATTTAAAGTGGAGTTTCAGCCATATTAGCGAGTTACTCTGTTTTTCTGGGTCTCTCCCATGTCTACATATTATTAAACTTTGATTTTCTCCTGTTAATCTGTCTCATATCAATTTAATTCTTAAACCAGCTGGAAGAACCTAGAAGGGCAGAGGAAAATTTCTTCCTCCCTGACAATACTGTTATATATACATACCTGTGATAAAGTTTAGTTTATAAGTTAGGCACAGTAAGATCTTAACAATAACTAATAATAAAATAGAACGATTATAACAATATATTGTAATAAAAATTATATGAATGTGGTCTCTCTCTCAAAATATCTTATTGTACAAATTTAATGCCTTTTCCATCCTTACTAAGCACTTATCCCTCACTGTGGCAGTAACTCTTGCAGTTTGAGGTACAACAGCAAAAGTAGCATGAATTTCTGTTTTCTTCTTCACAATTTCAGGGATAGGAGATTTCTTCTTACTGTAAATCTTAGCACCCTCAGCATAGGATTTTTTCTTTCCCTTCTAAGTCCAGAACTCTCACCTGTTCACTTAAGGGAAGCACTTTACAGCTTCTCTTTGGCATATCCAAGTTGCCAGCATCACTACTTTTGCACCTTGTGGACATTATTATATAAAGTAAGGGTTACCTGAACACAAGCATGGAGGTATTGTGACAGTTGATCTGACAGCCAAGATGGCTACTAAGTGACTAACAGGATATGATGGACAAAGGGATGATTCACGACCCGGGCAGGACAGAGCTGGACAGCAACAGATTTCATCATGTTACTTGGAATGGCGCACAATTAAAAAACTTATGAATTGTTTATTTCTGGAATCTTCTATTTAATATTTTCAGACAGAGGGTGACCTTGGATAACTGAAAACCTCCCAAAGTGAAACCACCCATGAGGGGGGTCCATTAAAAAGTCAGATTTAAATATCAAGATTCACAAATTAGAACGAGCCTTCACCATAGCGCCTTCTTTTGCATCCTTGCTGGTCTGCTTATGCAGGGCTCCAGTTTGCAGTAAATTCCCAAAAGAGAAAAGCTTACTACTATCCTGTAATGAAAAACCTAGGCCAAGCTACTTCCAACATAAACCCTATTAATGTATCACATTCCCAACCAGTAGAGGTTATACCATCCACATAAAATAAAGAGAAAACAAATGCTGTGGCTGTTCCATGTGTCATTTAGAGTCCCGTGTCTTTCTGGCCATACATAAAGCACCACAAACTAGATACATTCATACTAGGATATCCCAGAGGAATGTTTTTTATTAGTCGGAACAGCAAGAAATAAAGACTAAGATAAATTTAATATTTAGCTCTAAATCTTTAGTTTCCCTCATTAGTCCGACTTGCCCGCAGCCATATTGCTGTAAAGTAAACAGCTGAAGCTGGTGTGTTGCCAAAATGCACAGCCAGAGAAATGTTAACAGTTCTCTCCTGTTCTTACACCCGATCAAGTTAAAAACGAAAAAGCTATCTGTTTGCCATCCAGACAGGTCATTAGAAAACTCTCAACTTATTTTTGAAGTTGGAAATAGAAAAGTGGCTCTGTCTTCAGCTCTAAGGTGGTCTTTATCGAAAGGGGCTGATGGAGCTAAATAGGGAAACCGCTTTGGGTGGGGCCTCATCACTGAAGAGTTTCAGAGAAGATTCCTCCAATCAGAATGTTGCCAAATTATCACTGCCCAAAGGAGTCAAGAAAATGCCGCTGACTAGTGGAAGTCAATGCAGATACACTAACACTTTTGTGTGGAATGTCTCAGAAAAGATCCTGGAGGCTAGATTTCTCTGATAGGGGAGCGCCGTGCCAGACGAGAGGGAACGCTCCTTCAGGTGCTTGACCAGGCCGAATTTGGTTTGGGGTGGAAATGGGGGTTTGGTCTTCTCTCCCCATTTATCTCATTAGATCGATCTTATTGATCAAGGATAGGCAGTTAGCTGCCCTAATGTCTTCCTACCATACTAGTGACAGAAAACAGAGTTCTGGTTGAACAGATATTTATCAAAGAGTACAAACTGTTGATAACTAAAGAAGAATAGAGGAAGACAACATGTTAGCTCTACTTCGGCTTTCCCGCGGCTACCAGAATAGTGGTGCCAGAGACACACATTCTTTGATCCATCAGCCTCAGCAGCCTGGAATTTTCAGTCATCATATTCTTAAACTAGGTGCTCTTAAACCGAGTTTTCCCAAATGTGACTGCACATTTGAATCACCTGGAGAGCTCTAAAAGCTCCCAGGACGCCGGCCACACCCCAGACCAATTACATTATTATCTGTAGGGGTGTGACCCCGGCATCAGTAGTTTTTAATGCTTCCCAAGGGATTCCAATAAGCAACCAAGTTTGAGAATCACTGCGTTAAATCTCAATCCTGACCGCACAGCAGAGTCACCTGGGAACCAGCCCAGGCCAAGCTAATCGTCAGAATTTTTTTAAAAAGTTCCCCAGGTGATTTTAACACGCAACCAGGGCTGAGAACTTCTGCTTTTAAGCAGTGACTCTCAGAGTGAGGTTACAGAGCCTGCGTTAGGATCAGCTACGTTCCTCATTAAACATGTCATTCCCAGGCCCACCCCAGACCTACCGAATCAGACATGGGCCTGCACCTACTGTACAGGCTCCCCAGGTGATTCATATCCTCACTAATGTTGGAGGCCCACCCCCTCAAACCTCTTCTCACCTGGCCTGACAATCCCTCAACTTGTAGGAAGAGAGCTTTATTCTTTTTGCCCGAGGAAGACGGTTAAAGTTCCTGTTGAAGTGCAAACACCGTGACATAATCTCCAAGATACATTGGGTGAAAGGAGCAAGATGCAGAATAGCCTGTATAGCATTTGCCTTTTAAAAATAAGTAATAGTTGTATGAGTATATATATGGGGGGAAAATCTCTGGAAGAGTACAGGTCAAGAGGTGCTTCTGTAGAATGGAAGAGGGTGGTTTGGCGGAGGGGAGGACCTTGTGTAATTTGGACCGTGTACATATATAACTCCTCTATTCAAAAACAGTGTAACTAAAAATGTGAACATTCTAGGGGGAGAAGTCTCCTTAAACCTTGTTAGTCACTTATACCCCAGAGTGAATTATTTTATCAGAATTTTTTTTTCTGAACAGATTTTGATATGAGGAAGAACAATAGGGTATATGGCATAAGGACAAGGGAAACCAAAGAAGGTATGGGGAATAGGAAAGAATCTCAGATTCTCAAAGTCAGTCTTTGCCAACTTTACATATTTGCCCATGGTCAGTCTTGACCTTAACTTCTAATCCAAATGATGGAAACAAACTAGTAAGTATCTCCCTCTTCAGACACTGTGTTTGGAAAATAAACAGGGGCTTTTTGTCTTCACCAAGCTCTAATAGAGTAGGGGTGAGGGGCGGGGAGGCCCTTGGCCACTTGGACCTTAGCAAACAAGCTTCTACGAAATGCTGCCTCAAATTCCCCTTGTTACCACCAGGTGGCAGCAGCAATCCACTTCTGGTCTAGCCCAGGAGATGCTTAACTAGCATGGTTCTACTTGTTTAATCAGCGTCTGGTCAGAGAACTGTAGAAACTGAGACGCGAAAGAACATTTCTTAAAAGTTCTCCTAATGACCACATGTGCTGAAATGGAGGGAAAAAAGAAGAACAATGTATTAAGAACACTTAATATTCAACACAACAAATTTCATCTGTGAAGGGAAGGAAGTTAAATCATAACATTTCCAGACACCTACTACGTGCCAAGCACTTTACTAAATGCCTTGGATGTTATTTCATTTGATCATCAATACAGACTTGTGAGCTGGATACCAATGCCTCTATTTTACAGATGGGGAAGCTAAAGTGGGGATAGATTAAGTAACTTGCCTGAAGTTTCAGAGAAGTAAGACAGAGGCAAGGTGTGAGCCCAGTTTGATCACATAAATCCATGATTTTTCCATTACTGTATGTCAGACCATTTTCTGTTATTGGGAGTACCAGGCACTGGCCAAAATGGCCTTGGAGGATGGCTTGGAGTTGGACCACAGTATGCTTGGGGAGGGGTGGATTTACCAGCCAAACAGCAGGATTCTGATAGTGAGAGAATATGATTGTTGTTTGTGTACCCTCTGTTTTATGTCCCAGTACTTGCCCTTGACACAGGAAGTCAGAGATCAACAGTGCTTTCTAAATTTGAGCTGTCTGTATAATCAGGAGGAACCTCTTGGAATCAGAAGAGTCCTGACCTAGAGAGAGAATTATGTTCTAAAGAGGGGATAGAATGCTTTTTTTCCCTAGAACAATATGAACCTGAAGTGAATGACAGATTTCATGCATGTCAAGTGGGAATGTTTATTAGTGGGAGGTTCCTCTGTACTTCTTGCCTTTGTAACTAAATAGTATACTTAAATCTCTACTTCGTATCTCTTGACTTATTAGGTAAGACGAAGAAATTATCTCCCTATATGTTCCTATATCTCTCCTTACTATAAATTTCCCAGTTTTGGCTGGTTAAACCCTTATTTTTATGTCCTCAAGGTTAGTAATTTACATTCCGTCCTACAACTGTAATGAAAAGTAATTGTGGTATAATTACATAGAGTATTTACCACAGGACTGAGCAGTGTATGGTCAGTAGGGAATTCTCTATGACTAACCTTGTCTTGAAAGGGGAATTCTCCCATCATCAAGGTCACATGAATTCTCTTCTCTAATGTGTTCAAAATAATACCATGTCTGGTTTAATTGCATCTGGACCACAACTTTCATGTAAATACTTTGTTTTTTTACAGGTTCTATTTGCCATTTCGTATTTTATTGTTAGAAGAAAATAGGCTTCGTTTGTCATGTCACTAGAATATGGCCCCTTGACCACACCATCAGTTGGATGGAGCAGTGTAGTCCCTTTATGGGTTTGTTCCACATCTGTCACTGTGGGCTTTCTTTGTTGTGTACTGCTTGGCTGGTTTCCCTGTTTGTTAGATCTCAGGTTTCCTCCTTAATTGGATTTGCTTTTGTGTTTTGCTAAAATACATCCTTAATAATTATTTCAGAAATAGTGTATGAGGAATCTATTTTCCAAGGGTTTGCATATCTGGGATGTCTTCTTGTCACTCTTTTTTTTTTTTTTTTTTAAATATTTTATAACTTCTAGGAGAAAGCTCTTTTTTTTTTCTGAGCTTTTAAATAAATAAATTTATTTATTTATTTTTGGCTGTGTTGGGTCTTCGTTTCTGTGCGAGGGCTTCCTCCAGTTGCAGCGAGCGGGGGCCACTCTTCATTGCGGTGCGCGGGCCTCTCACTGTCGCAGCCTCTCTCGTTGAAGAGCACAGGCTCCAGACGCGCAGGCTCAGTAGTTGTGGCTCACGGGCCTAGTTGCTCCGCGGCATGTGGGATCTTCCCAGACCAGGGCTCAAACCCGTGTCCCCTGCATTAGCAGGCAGATTCTCAACCACTGCGCCACCAGGGAAGCCCTTGTCACTCTTTCTTGATTAAAATTTCATAAGAAAAATGTTCTTTGATTTCCCTCTTAACAGTTTTTAGTATTCTGGAATGAATGTTAGTTGTGTCTTATAATTTCTACTGGAATTATTTCAGTACTATCTTAATATTATTTTAACAAAGGAGATTATACGAGTAAATTTTGGTCTTTAATGAGTCTTTGGGGCTGCATCCAGTAAGAAGCAACCACCTCCCATTTCTTTTACACCTTTGTAACACGAACTAGGCTTTTTTTTTTTTTTTTTCTCATATATTCTATTTTGTTACCCTGAAGGCTTCTGGAGGGGTTTCAAAAGCAATATTTCTATCATCATTTTGTGAGTCCCATTTTCACAACTCACTTAGAAGCAAAATATTTTATGAGAAGCTATGTTGGGTCCAGAACAAGTGAAACACTGACTGTCAGGCAAGATTTAGAAAATAGAAGCTTCCCATAAATTTAAGGCTAGAAATCCCATCTGCATAAAGAAAGACCCCTTAGCCCACCAAGAAAATGCCTATGGGCTTCTGAAAACTCCCTTCCTCTACAAAAGAGAGAAAATCATTAAAAGTTTTGATTTATGCCCCAATCTGTTGCTGTTCATAGCATAGAAATCTGTAATTCTCCTGCCAGTGGAACTAAAGTTGCTTTTAAATGGTTACAGTAAAAAAATGCCCAAACCAAAATATTTGCCACATTTTTCTTTCTAGTGACCTCAGTAATACCTGAGTGGATATATAATTATTTCTTGGACATTACTTTGTGTTTAAACAATTACTTTGGGATTATCTAAAATTCACTTGACCATGAGTTTTTGACATTATTAAAATGGCTAGCTAATTACTCATAGACTGCATATTGTAGGCAGGTTTTGAGTAATTCCCTTGAAAACAAATATTCAAAAAGAGTTTTTATGTCCATTTAGGTCTCTTTCTTGAGCTGAAGTAAGCAAGGCCAGCTATGCTTCAGCCTAGAATCATAAAAGTGAAAGAATGTAAACTGATACAGCCACTATGGAGAACAGTATGGAGATTCCTTAAAACACTAAAAATAGAACTACCATACGACCCAACAATCCCACTACTGGGCATATACCCTGAGAAAACCAGAATTCAGAAAGAGTCATGTACCACAATGTTCATTGCAGCTCTATTTATGATAGCCAGGAGATGGAAACAACCTAAGTGTCAATCGACAGATGAATGGATAAAGAAGATGTGGCACATATATACAATGGAATATTACTCAGCCATAAAAAGAAACGAAATTGAGTTATTTGTAGTGAGGTGGATGGACCTAGAGTCTGTCATACAGAGTGAAGTAAGTCAGAAAGAGAAAGACAAATCCCATATGCTAACACATATATATGGAATCGGAAAAAAAAAAGGTTCTGAAGAACCTAGGGGCAGGAGAAGAATAAAGACACAGACGTAGAGAATGGACTTGAGGATACAGGGAGGGGGTAGGGTAAACTGGGACGAAGTGAGAGAGTGGCATGGACATATATACACTACCAAATGTAAAATAGCTAGCTAGTGGGAAGCAGCCGCATGGCACAGGGAGATCAGCTCAGTGCTTTGTGACCACCTAGAGGGGTGGGATAGGGAGGGTGGGAGGGAGACACAAGAGGGAGGGGACATGGGGATATATGTATACGTATAGCTGATTCACTTTGTTATAAAGCAGAAACTAACACACCATTGTAAAGCACTTATACTCCAATAAAGATGTTAAAAAATAAATAAATAAAAGTGAAATATAATGGCTTATCTCAAATGAAGATCCAGCTACAATTGCAGGCCTGACCTGGCCACTCAGCCATGCACGTGTGGAGTTCTCTGTTTGAGACTGTAATGGTCAGCCCTGCTGAACATTGTTGCATCCTGGATGCAAAACAAAAGGGCTGTTAGAAGAAAAGTTACTTTTCTTGAATGTAAATATATCTTTCTCGAGGTTGGAAAATTGGGAATGATCTCAAGATGTCCATCTGACAAAATTTAGCCTGCGAAAGAGCCGCACCAGGCCAACAGGGCCTTCAAATGCATCAGGCACTATTTCTTCCTTGACGTAAAGCACTACTAACTCTTGTTTACCCACAATTTAACCAACCAGAAAGTTAAGGTAATCCCTTCTCCCCAAACTCTGTCTTTAAGAGAAAGTGATAATTAAGGTTGTGTGGTTCCAGGGATACATCAACACAATAGGATCACCTTGACTTAAGCCCGTTCTTCTGATGATGTCAGTTTTGTGTGACATTCCTGGTGGTGCCCCTAAAGCAATGCAGAAACTTGGGGGTACTTATGCCTCCTCAGAGATTAAATTGCACAGTGTCAGTTTCCTAGTTGTGTTGCACTGCTTTCCTGATTCTAACCGACTCTAATCATTCTGAATAAATTTAAAGCCAGAGACAGATATAGTGAGCCCCTATATACGTTTAAAATAATCTTTAAGAGTGTAAAAACTTTCCCTGATAAAACATGGCTTTTGACTCCTCCCACCTTCCCTACACAACTTACCTGTAGAAAATAGATAGATAAACAGATAAATGCATGAATCAATCGATCTGGCTGTGCATATTGATAAGATATAATGCAAGGAAAAGGTTGATTCAAGAAACCATTGAGATCTTTTTTTTCTTAGTCATCACTACTTTGTGTTTCTAAACTTCTTAGGAAAATAACTCAATTTCTAGCAGCAGCTTGTGCTGGTAGAGGCAAGCCCAGATATACGCAGGAACTGCTGAGCCTGTGTTATGATTTGAGGGGTGTGGGTATTAAGTGAGATTTGAAGTGCCTTGCCTATCACTGATACACAGAAGGCATTCCACAAGTATCAATTTCTTCAAAGTCTAGCATTAGAATCAATCTTTGGATTCTTGTTTTTTTCAGTCCTCTTTAGATATACTCAGCTCATTCTTTCATTCACATCTAGATTCTTTCACCCAGTATTCATTCATGGTTCCCTGTGTGTCAAGGCCTGTGTTGGGCATGGGGTTACAGTGGTGAATAATAAATCCCTGAACTCACAGAGCAACAAGGCTATTGTCAGTGATACAGCAGAGACTTTTCCTCCGTTAAGAGGAAAAGGGCTTTCCTGGTGGCGTAGTGGTTGGGAGTCCACCTGCCGATGCAGGGGATGTGGGTTCGTGCCCCGGTCCGGGGGGATCCCGCGTGTCGTGGGGCGGCTGGGCCTGTGGGCTGTGGCCGCTGGGCCTGTGCGTCCGGAGCCTGTGCTCCGCGACGGGAGAGGCCACAGCGGTGAGAGGGCCGCGTACTGCAAAAAAAAAAAAAAAAAAGAGGAATGAAGTCAGGAACCTGTATGAGAGAGGGGGAGAGGGTCAGGAAAATGTCCCAGATAAATAAAAGCAATTTTCAAGTCCCTCAAGCTACATCTCATTGTGGTCCAGAGCTGGCCTTGATGCTACCCTTGACTCTGCACCCAAAGACCAAGGTGAGAATGACATCCCTTCCTTAGCTCCGGCTCCAATCCAAGGGTAGTGATGCCAGAGGAATTGCTGCTTTAAAACAAAGAAAAAGAACAAAACAATAACCATAATGAAATAAAAGCCTTAAAGCTAAAGAAAAATAAAATGTCATGATTTGTGCATTGTTTCTACAAAACTGATTTGTTCTGTGGTGGAAGATAGAGTCTGCCCTTGATTTCTACAAAACATGCAGTAATCGGTTATGTACTCCAGGGAAAAACTATTCTTAAGGGAGCAGGGACATGATGGATTCACTTCCTTGGTGAAGTTTATAATATGTGGCAGTTTTAGCACAAGCAGGTACTTGGTCTATAAACCGGGAGAGCACGGCATTAGTGGTGGCTTGTTTGGAAATGAAGAAGAATGCAGCTCTTCCTCTCACTCTGCTTGTGAGTCCTTCTGGGGATAAACAGGAAGATTAAGTGTTTTCCTGATGTTGTGTTTGCCTGTCACGGTAATGTGCACACGCCCCATTGCCAGCACCCTTACACAGCCCCACAGACCTGCTATTTTCGTCGGCAGGAGCTGTTCATCGCAGACCCAGGTCTCATTCTGTGTTGAATGGAGTCAGGGTTATTTCTGCTTCTTGTTCCAATGCTCCCTCTCAATTAGATGCTCTACGATTAGCTGCTTCGCAATTAGACACCGGATCCCTTAGTCTGTGAGCATCCAGTTTCTTGGTCCCCGGAGGCCATTTCATGTCCTCACTCCTCAAAGCCTGCTATTCTGCTTGTTGCCATTTAAATGGTGCTAAAGAGAGCAGCCCTGGCAGCCAGCTGGCTTCCCGGAGGCCTGTGGTGCTGCTGAGCCACCAGAGACCCAAGTCTGGTCCTCAGATGGGTGTGTGGGAACACGAGCTGTCAACTCCAAAAGGGATTTCATTTTACAGGCCTGATTCATGCTAACTCATGTCATAAGAGACTGGCTGATAAGCTAAAATGCCAATTTCTGTATTTACCATTAGAGAGGTACTTGCCAAGCAATAAATCTGCGTCAGCCACTCAGTTCGTTATTTGCACACAATTAAAGTCTGTTTGGGAAACCAAATTACGGATCACAAGGTTTCTTGGTGAGGGGAAAATGGACTCTC